>NW_016107769.1:402669-443327 GCF_001604975.1 Cebus imitator
TTTCTTTTAGATGTAGTGTCACTCAGCTGCTCAGGCTGGAGTGCAGTGACGTGATCTTGGCTTACTGCAACCTCTGCCCTGCAGGTTCAAGCGATTCTCCTGCCTCAGCCTCCTGACTAGCTTGGGCTACAGGCACACACCACCACACCCAGCTAATTTTTGTATGTTTAGTAGAGATGGGGGTTCATCATGTTAGCCAGGATTGTCTCCATCTCTTGGCCTCATGATCCACCTGCCTCCACCTCCCAAAGTGCTGGGATTACAGGCATGAGCCACCACGCCTGGCTGAGCCCTTGATCCTTAAGTGTACACAAATGGTAGCCTGGCAGAACACCCCTGGTGAGGTGGTGCTGATGCCCACAGGGAGGGGCTTCTTTGCCTGTGGAAAGGGGAGTAAAAAGTGGGAAGAACTTTATATTGTGGTTTGAGTGCCAACATATCCACAGTAGGATATAATATCAGGCAAATTTCTAAGGCCTTTGATTCCAACACCTGGCGCCCAGAAGGCATCTCGGGACCCACCTGGGGCCCGGGGAAGCTCTTCAATCTGAGGAGAAGAATACAAACCTGGCTGGATTTGCCGTCTACTGATTGTATAGCCATAGGGCCTTGAGTAATAATAGTTGTTAGCCAGGTAGTGGTTACAGCAAGCCTTGGACAAGATGCAATGATGTACTGGCTGCAGGTCTGACCCAGTCCTAGGAGTGGCAAGAAGGGTTCATGCATAATCACACCCCCAGTTCCAGGCAGCTCAGCATAAAGAAACTCTCTATATTTGGGAGAAAATAAGGGAAAAGAATAAGAGTCTCTGCCTTGTAATCTAGAGAATTCTTCCAGATCTTAACCAAGACCACCAAGATGGTATACCTCTATGAATCTGCAAAAACCCCAGCGATATTGGGCTTGGAGACCAAGTCCCTTCAAACACCTACAAAGCCTTCTCAAGAAGGATGGGCATAAATAAGTCCAAACTGTAAAGACCATAATAAATATCTATTCAATACCCAGACACCAACAAACATCTACAAATATCAAGATCATCCAAGAAAACATGACCTCACCAAATAAACTAAATAAACCATCAGGGACCAGTCATGGAGAAACAGAGACATGTGAGCTTTCAAACAGGTAATTTAAAATTGCTATTTTGAGGAAATTCAAAGAAATTAAAGATATCACAAAGAAAAAATTAAGAATTATTTCAGAGAATTTTAACCCAGAGGTTGAAATAACTAAAGAGTACAGAAGAAATTCTGGAGTTGGAAAATGCAATTGACATACTGAAAAATACATCACAATCACTTAATAGCAGAATTTGTCTAGCACTAGAAATAGTGAGCTTGGAGACAGCCTGTTCGAAATTGCACAGAGGAGACAAAAAAGAATAAAAACAACGAATCATGCCTGCAACATCTAGAACACAGGAACAGAAAACCAAACACCACAGGTTCTTATTCATAAGTAGGAGCTGAACAATGAGAACACATGGAAACAGGGAGGGGAACAACACAAGCCAGGGGCCTGTCAAGGGGTGGGGAATAGGGGAGGGATAGCATTAGGAGAAATAACTTATATAGATGATGGGTTGATGGGTGCAGCAAACCACCACGGCACATGTATACCTATGTAACAAACCTGCACATTTTACACATGTACCCCAGAAATTAAAGTATAATTTTTTAAAAACTGGGCAATGAAAAAAATCCCTCAACAAAATAAAAAACATATATGACAGACCCATCACTAGTATCCTACTAAATAGGGAAATGCCGAAAGCCTTTTTTGTTTTCTAAGATGTAAACATGACAAGGATGCTCACTTTCACCACTGTTATTCAGCGTTGTACTGGAAGTTCTAGCTAGAGCAATCAGAGAAGAGAAAGATATAAAGGACATACAAATTGGAAAGGAAGAAGTCAAATATCCTTGTTTGCTGATGATATAATTTTGTAATTGGAGAAACTTACTTAAAAACTCCACCAAAAAACTATAACAACTGATAAATTCAGTTAAATTACAGGATACAAAATCAACATAAAAATCAGTAGCATTTCTATATGACAACAGTGTACAATATGAAAAAGAAATAAGTAATCTCATTTACAATAGCCACAAATAAAATTAAATATCTAGGAATTAACTTAACCAAGGAAATGAAAGATCTCTACAATGAATATTATAAAACACTTATGAAATAAATTGAAGAGGACACCAAAAAATGGAAAGGTATTACATGCTTATGGATTGGAAGAATCAATATTGTTAAAATGTCCATATGACCTGAAGCAATCTACATATTCAGTGTAATCCCTATCAAAATACCAAACACATTCTTTATATAAATAGAAAAAAATTATCCTAAAATTTATATGGAACCACAAAAGTCCCAGAATAACCAAAGCTATCCAAAAAGAACAAACCTAGAGGAATCATATTCCCTGACTTCAAAGTATATTAACAGAGTTATAGTAAACAAAACAGCACAGTAACAGCATGAAAAGGGATACATCGACTAATGAAACAAAATAGAGAACCTAGAAGAAAATCCACACACCTTTAGTGAACTCATTTTTGACAAAGTTGCCAAGAAAACATACACTGGGGAAAGGACAGTCTCTTCAATAAATGGTGCTGGGAACACTGGACCCCTATAGAAAAATTAAATCAAAACAAATTTCCTAAATCTAAGACCCCAAACTATGAAACAGCTACAAGAAAACATTGGGGAGAATCTCCAGGACATCGGTCTGGACAAAGATTTCTTGAGCAATACCCTACAAGCTCAGGATACCAAAGCAAAAATGGACAAATGGGATCACATCAACTTAAAAATCTCATGCACAGCAAAGTATACAATCAACGAAGTGAAGAGACAACCCACAGAATGGGAGAAAATATTTTCAAACTGTTCATCTGACAGAATGTATAAGGAGCTCAAACAACTCTATAGGACAAAAAATCTAATAATCTGATTTAAAAAGTAGGCAAAAATTTTGAATAGGCATTTCTCAAAATAAGGCATACAAATGGCAACCAGGCATATGGATAAGAACTCAACATAATTGATCATCAGACAACTGCAATCCAAGACTGCAATTAGATATCATCTCACCCTAGTTAAAATGGCTTTTGTGCAAAAGGCAGGCAATAACAAATGCTGGCAAGGATATGCAGAGAAAACCCTCATAAACTGTTGGTGGGAATGTAAATTAGTACAACTACTGTGGAGAACAGTTTGGAGGTCCCTCAAACAAATAAAACTAGAGCTACCATATGATCCAGCAATCCCACTTCTGGGTATATACCCTAAAAAAGAGAAAACGATATATCAAAGAGCTATTTCTCTCCCATGTTTGCTGCAGCATTGTTCACAATAGCCAAGATTTGAAAGCAACCTAAGTTTCCATCAACAGATGAATGAATAAAGAAAATGTAGTACTTACATGCAATGGAGTACTATTCAGCCCTAAAAAGGAATGTGATTCTTTCATTTGCAACAACATGGTTAGAACTGGAGGTCATTATATTAAGTGAAATAAGGCAGGCACAGAAAGAAAAACTGCATGTTCTCACTTATATGTGGGATGTAAAAATCAAAACAATTGAATGCATGGAGATAGAGAGTAGAAGGATAGTTACTAGAAGCTGAGAAGAGTAGTGGGGGGTTGAGAGGAGATGAGGATGTTTAATGGGTTCAAAAAACAGTTAGAATGAATAATACCTAGTACTTGACAGCTTAACAGTGTGACTCTAGTAAAAATAATTTAATTGTACGTTTAAAAATAATGAAAATATTATAGCGGAATGGTTTGTAACATTGAGGATAAATGCATGAGACAATGAATACCCCATTTTCTATGTTGTTATTATTATGCATTGCATGCCTATACCAAAATATGTCATGCACCTCATAAATATATACACCTACTGTGTACCTACAAAAATAAAAAAATTAAAAACAAATTTTTAAATTGAGATAATGTGTATAAAATATTTAGTGCTGTACCTATTACATAATACACAATTAGGTTTACGATTCACATTCTTTTCTTTTTTTTTCTTCTTTCATATTTTGTTTCTTTTTTACATGTTATTATTTTTCCCTGCCTCTTATTCTCATCAGTATTAAACTCCTCTGTTCAGCACTCCTAGATTGTCTCGGTAACTGGACAGCTTTGTGCAGATACTTGACAACCTGGACTCTGTTAACACATCCAGCCATAGAGCCTTTCCCAACTCTGTTTTCCATATTTGATCCTTCTTTTCTACTTGCTCCCGTAGAAGTTTATGCAAATTACTATGGCAGTGCCTATCACAACGTTAGTATGGATATACCCAAATAGATACTGAGCCCCTAAGATCAAAGATATGTTTTTCTTGTCTTCATTATTTCTGGGTCCTATAACTGAGCCTATAACTCAACAAATAAACGTATCATATTTATAAAATTAGTTTTCACCAGTCTGGAGAAGATTTATATTTGGGATTTATGTCTGCATAGCTGATATCTTTGCTCAATTGCAGGCAGCCCCAGAGAGAAGTCGCATAATGGCCTACTCTGAGCATCTTTTAAAAAGGGCAAATAATTCTAAAATATGTAGGAACGAATTGTGTAAAGATCAGGAGATGTACAGTGGTCTTACTTCAAGTCCCCTCTCAGCCCTAGGGTTCTATTTTAACAAGCCATAGACCTCGTGTATCTTGGGAAATACTTGATAATTATGATAAATTATTATTTTTGTTACCTTTCTGTCAAAAGGTTTCAGATAACAGAGTAAAGATTAATAATCTTCTTTTGTGTTTCTCCTGGGGGAGAGGAGATAGGTGAAGGATAGTATTTTGTTTTCCAGTTTTGCTGACATATTGGCCTCTCTCCCACTTCTGAAGATCTGCCCTTTCTACTTTTTGGTTTTACAACTAGACTGTTTCCTGTGTGGCTTGCAAGCTATTTCCAGTGGAAATTAGATATAATCTCTTCCATATAGGATTTTAGGAAAGAATTCTAAGAAAAAGTTGAAAACCTTTGAATCAACACATTTCAAGGCTTATAGACACAAAAGTCTGTAGATTCTGAAGAAAGAGTAAAATCTAGGTATGTGGTTGTGGCTGTCACTGGTGTAAGCAGAAGGTGATAAGTTGGAATGGGTTTCTTTAGGAAATGATGAAGAAAATAGATGAGAGCAGGAAGAAAGACTTAACCATGTATCAGAAAGATTACACAATGCTCCTGGAGGCCTGAACACTGAAGCAGATTGCTAAAGGTGGTGGGAGACAAAATGAGAGGAAAGTAAATTGACTTGCTTACTTGCTAACCAAGGTACAATAAAAGGGAAGTAAGGAGACATAAGGAAATGAACATGTAGGGGTCAAAATAGTCCTACTAAGCCTCTTGCTTTCAAAGTTGTGATCAAGGTAAATTGTCTTGACTCAGACTGTTTCCAAGAATCTTAACATAAAGAAAAACCTGGCCATACTTAAGGATGCATTAATCCCCCGAACAAGTTAGCACAGCTGACTAATTTCAAATGAGAGCCCATCTTATCTCGACAACTGCTCCAAACAGATCAAGAAAATGTATGCCAAAATGAGAAACATGTGAGAATCGTAAGATATAGTATAGACTCTTTGTGGACCTATCAACAAGCATCTGTGTGACCTTGGACAAGTCACTTCCTCTATTTCTTTGTTCTGTTCTCTGAAATGAAGACAATTAAATTCTGCCTTCAATACCTCATAATTTGTTGTGAAAATCAAATGCGCTGGCACTGAAAACTATGATTATGGGGATTTCTGTCAGGTTACCGAGCTCAAGTCCTAGGGATTTAAGCTCTATCCCCACTATTTAGAAGTAATTTTTTCTTTTTTTTTTTCCAGAAAGATAATAGAAGACTGTTGCATATAGACCCAGTAGTCATGGCTTCAATTGTTTTATACACATAGTCTTGCTACAGTCTAGAATTTGTTTGGCAGGCTGGTAGCAACATTACCAATAGTTTGTATAATAATTTTTAAAGCTTTAGAGATGATAAATCCATGTACTTCCTGTGGTATTGATTATAAAAGCATAATGAAAGCTCAGAGATCAGGACTGTTCTGTGTGTACATTCTGCATGGTTCCAGGGGAAATAAAACAGACATAAACCAACTCAGTAGCCTTAACGCTGTGCTAATCCCAAAAGCCAAGGTCTTTATGAGCAGAGAGCACAGAATGAGCTTCTAGAAGTGAGCAGAGATCTCGAGATGTTTACATTTTACTTAACAAAGAAGGGGCCAACTGTCCTTTGTATTAAAAAATGACATACTTTGGACCCAGTAACAGTCTTCTGTTAGTTATTCTTCAGCAGTCAGGGTGGATTTGTACTGAGCCATCCTCATAATCTTACTTAAGCCAAAGTCTCCCTTAGTGTGGTGACTCAATGAACTGAGGTTAGGACTCAGTCAGTGGGCTGAGCTAGAGCACCAGATATAGCTGCTTAAACAATTTTTCTTGGTATATGTCAGCCTTCTACTTTAGCTTTGTTAATACTGGTTTCTAACTAAATGGGCTATTTGGTCCAGTTCAAATGAAACAGTGTTGTTTGCAAATTTTTATTCATAGTTACCTGAACATATCTTAAGAGGCATATTGGTACAATCCTTCAATGCACATGGCCACATCCGTGTGTGTGTGTGTGTGTGTGTGTGTGTGTATGTGTTCATTGGTATAACGCTTAGTGCCACCCATGATGTTAGGAGAATCATTAGCTATGGAAGGAAAATTAGCTAAGTAAATTCGTTCTATCATGTGGCTTTGCCATCCATCTGCAAGGGTCTCTGAGTTTTCTAACACATCATCTGGCTCCTGCTGGCAGTTATGGGAAGATATAATGGAAGATACATGGAAAGATTTTGTGGTTCAGGCCTAGAAGTAGTTCATGTCAATTCTACCCACATTTCAATGTCCGGACTCTATCACATTGCAAGTAAGGGTCTTAGAAATGTAGTGGAGCTTTTTTGTATTAAAGGAAAGGAATTAGATTTTGGTGAATGCATTGCAGTCTCTGACATACCAGTTTGTCTGAAAATGGAGTTTGAAAATTTTTTTGTTTCATTTTTATTTTGTATGATTTCTAGAAGGAGAAATAGTGAGATATTGAAATAATGTTTCCTTGATGATGTACATATTAAAAGCCTATAGAATAATAGATAACAGAATGAACTTTGATGTCAGAAAGTTCTAGTCCTTGTACCTCTAGCTGTGTGACCTTAGGCAATTCGTGTAATGGGGCCTCAAAATGTTGTTGTGAAGAGTCAATGAAAAGATTAGTGTAAAGTTCCTTATCTTGGAGCTGACAGTATTATGATTAGTAATAATAGTAGCAGCATGTTGGCAAGTAAAACATAGATTGGTCTGTGAGGAGTCAGAGGCATGAGAAGTAGATACAGTTAAGATCCATGTGGAATGAGATATGCAAGTACACATTCAGATTAGCAATTACAAAGGATAATGGCTTTCAGTAAACCTTTAGGATATTGGCTAGTATAGTAAGTTTTCTTTTAGCTTTGGGAGTGGTGTGGTTCTCCCATGGTGCGGTTCTCCCAGGTCTTTAGACCTTACTATTGAGTTTTAAGTTCTAGAAAATCTCCAGAATTGCTGCTGTTTGATGCTAGGCCCTGTCTCTACCTATGCTACTCCATGAGATCTCTCTGGACAGTATTATTTTCAATTCAACACTTTTTTTCCTACCTGATCATTATGTATCAAGTCACATACTACTAACTATCATACCATCATACCATATCCCTTCCCCCTTCAACCTCTCTCCATGGAGTCATATCTTCAGGAAACCTGTCTTTAATTAGTTCCATTCTTATTCTTCTTTCTCACTGGCTCAAAAAATATTGATTAGTTGACTTTGTAATTATATATTTTTCAGTTATTTGAGAAGATAAGTCAACTTTTGTATTGTATTTACGTGTTTGGACAAGAATTAGATGGTCAGATTCTGAGATGTATAGACAAAAGAGCTTTCCATATTTTCTTTGTGTCCCCTGTAAAGTACCTAAAATTGACTTTTCACACAGTAGTCATTCAGGGAAGGTTGAGTGATTCACTGCCATTTTGTTATATCACTAGAGTACTGCCAGATTTTTCAAGTAGAGCTGCAAAAACAGTCCTTGTACTTCCTGCTGCTTCTCTAGAGAAGGGAGAACTGATAATGGCTAGAATTGGCTGGAAAATTTCTCAAACTTATTCACAAGGCCCCTAGAAAATAGTTCCTGTTTAGAACACATGGCTGAATAGTGCTTTGGAAGTTGGACAGATTTTTTTGGGTACCAAAGGACTTTGCAAATGAGCAACATTGTGTATAAGTGTGAGGTCACTCTCTGGGCCAGGACCCACAAGGGATCATAGGAAATACTGAGAATTGGCTTCCATAGCAGTAAATGAATTCTGTTCTACTTGAGTTGTTCTAAGAAATAGAGCAATAGGACTTGGCATTCCTGTAAGTGGAAGGGTTTGAAAGCCACAAGGCAGTAAGTGATTGAGGTTAAAGTCATTAGAGGAATGGTGTTTAACACACTGTTAATTGGGTAATGGGGAAGAAGGTATCTGGGCAGTCCAGAGAGACACAATGCTTTAAACAGAAGAAAAGAATCTGGCCTACACTAAATTGTGTGGTAAAAAGCTGTATATTTTTCTTTTGTGCAATGCATCATTTCTTACTAAATAGATTGACAAGTAGTCATCTTGTTTCTATTCAGGCCAGCAGAACAGGAGAGAGGTTCTTGGAGAAGTGTCATTGTAGATAAAGAAAATCCTTATGTATTGTCCTTTGCAAACTAAGTTGCCATTCTTTACTACTGTAACTGCCATTCAGCAGACATTTACTAAGGAAACGCTGATTCTATACTATACTCTGTTTGAGGGGATGAGAATTCAGCAGTGAAAAACGGAGGTGGCCTCTGACCCCTGAAAAGAAGACACATAAATGGCTGACCACCACATGTCACACTATGAGATTTGTCTCTTGAAAGGAGAAGAGTTTGTGGCACTGAGATTTACTGTTACCCTTATGATCATCAGTAAACTTTCTACTTTGTAAAATCACATAATTTTTGTCTCTAAAAGTGACAAAAGCTAAAATCCCACAATAAGAAATGATTGATTTTTGATTATTTCATTCATTTTCATTTGTATTACATAGATGTACATAAACATTTATTAATGCACTGTATGTATGCGTATGTGTGTGTATATACATACTATATATTAAATATATAGATTATATTCAATCCTGTATTTTTTATGGTAAGTTAAATAATTTTATGTTATTAAAACACCACAAATATTTTAATGGCTGAGTAGCATTCAGTTGTGGATACATCATATTTTACTCAACCATTCTCCAATTAACAAGCATTTCAAATAGTAAACATTTTTGAAATGTTTAGGATAGACAAACAATTGAGTTTGCCTCTATTAATTAGTTTCTTTAAAAGACTTATTGACTGCAAGAAAAACAGAGAGGGAGAAAGGAAGGAAGGCAGAGATGAAAAGAAAGGGGGAGGGAGGGAGAGAAAGAGGAAGGGAAATACAGAGGAAAAAAGAGAGAGACACTAGATCTGGATAACCAGATCTGATTCTGTTATATAATGCTAAGGATAATACCCCCAAGATTCTCTTTGGTGATCACTTGTCAATCAGTTTCTCTATATAACTACTATGACCTTAACATTAGGACCTCATGGATATTGATGGCCAATATCAGAGCATAGTCTTTCCCCTTTGGTCTTCATACTATTTGGGAATTTGCCTTTGGTGGGATTTGGAAGATCACGGAATCAAAATTTGACATTGAGAAACCCTGGAAATTTTAGTAAGAAGGCAGGGGAAGCTATAAGATTTTTTCCTTTCCTTGGCTAGGAGACTAGGGTATTGCAGAATTTGAGGCAACACAGTTCAGAAGACTTTCTTGACTTCTGATACCAACTGCAAGTTTGGAGAAGTTCCTAAAACCACACTTAGTTGCATGATTAAGGACTCACAGAATTTACTGAAAGGTGTTATAGCCATAGTTATGAATTATTACAGCAAAGGGAAACAGATTAAAATCATTCAAGAGAAGATACACATGAGGCTGAGTCAAGAAAAGTTGCAAATACAGAGCTTCTGGTTGTCCTTTCTTATGTAGTTATGGGTAGCATTATTTTTATCTGTATCAGTGTTTGACAATATGCAGTGTATTGCCAACTGGGAAAGGTCATCTGAGCCCTGGTGTCCAGAGTTTTTATTACAGCTGCATGGTTGACTGCCTACATGACTGATCCTTAGTTTCTACACTCTCTAGTGGTAGAGCTGTTACCATGTGACTGGCCTGTAGACTCCATTTCTTTAAAGTGGAGTGAACTCTGCATGGCCCAAAGCCCTTTCATAAGTTGTATTTTCCATCTAGTAGTCAAGGCCCCTAGGTAAACAAAGACACTCTGTATCAGGCATGACATTCTAAAACCTTAGCTACTCCTTCCCAGAAGCCCAGATCAAAGGCCAGCCCTTTTTCTGGGCAAAGTTAAATTCTTTACTATACAGATACCCTGTTTAGTGGAGACCTTCCCTTAATGATTTTCTACTAGAACGTGGCATGCTGTGAAGAAAACCGCTGAGGAAGCTGATACTGTATTTTATCTTCTGGAAGGTAGGTGGTGACTTAAGCCCATAGAACACTGGTCAGTGTTCCATGACACTTTGCTTTGCCTACTCTTCTTTTTCTGCAGGGCTGTCCAGGTCTAAGTACAAGTAGAATAGGTAGTTACGTGGTGTGACATGAGATATAAGGGAAAAAATGTCTAACAACAAACCTATTTTCTCATATATTGGGGACCACAGAATACCTGAACCAAATAATCCCTTAACGATCATCTAGTTTGGGGGTTGGCAAATTATGTCCTAGGGTCCAAACCTGGCTCTCTGCTTGTTTTTGTAAATAAAGTTTTATTGGGAAAAAGAATCATGCTTATTCATTTATATATTGTCTATAGCTGCTTTCATGCTATAATGGAGAGTTTAGTAGTTGTGACAGAATATATAGCTGCAAAAACACTAACTGGCCCTTTACAGAAAAAATGTTTGCTGACCTTTACACTAGCTCAATTATATCATTATGCACATAGAGAAAATGAAGCCCAAATTAGAGAACTTCTATTAAACTAGGCAAATATCTATTGAATCCCTACTCTGTGCTGGGCACGATTAAAGACACTTGAGATACATTAGTGAGCAAAACAGATCACAAAATGTTATGTTAATTATACTAACAATTATACTAACATTATACTAATGTTAGCAATTGATAGTGCCACAGAAAGAGACTAACAAAAGGAAAGTGGATTAAAGGAAAGTAAGGAGTGTGGAATAAGTAGAGGAGTTGAATTTAAATAGGCTGATAAGAGTAGGTTTCACTGAGAAGTCAGGCTTTGAGAAAAGACTTGAAGAAAGTGAGAGTGAACCTTGGAGACAACTGGGGGTAGACCTTTCCAGGCAAAGGGAAATGTTTAAGCGAAGGCCTGAGGCAGATATGTTCCAAGAACAGCAAGGAGGCCAGTTTGTTTGGAGTAAAGTGAATGACAAGGAGGGTAGTAGTAGATGAAGGAAGAAAGGTCATGAGGGTACCAGATGTCATGGAACTCATAAAGCCACTGGGGAGGCTATAAATGAAATAGGGAGCCACTGTAGATTTTGAGCAGAGGAGTGACATGATATAACAGATTTTTAAAGGATATTTATACCTCTACTATTAAAAATAGGTCGTTAGGGGATGAGGGTGAAAGCAGGGGACCAGTTAGGAAGCTATGCTAGTAAACTAGCCTAACAATGATGTTGACTTTGACCATCTTGGTAGCAGTAGAAGAGGTGAGAAGTGATCAAATTCCAGATTTACTTCGAAGGTACAACTAACAGGATTTGTTAAAGGTTTGGATATTGGGTATAAGAGAAAGTGGAGAATCCAGGCTTTTAGCTTGAGTAACTGAAAAGATGATGTTGTGAAAGTCATATAGGAAGTTGGTGGAAGAGGAAAGTCTTGAAACCAGGCTCCCCTAATTCCCAATCTAGTGTTCTTTCCACTAATATGACTGGGCTTCCTGGGGATGCTGATATGACTCTTAGACAATGGAAGCTGGCCTAAGGCCTGTGCAGCAGTAGCAGTGTGCAAATGATAAACGCTGTCGCAGAGCTATGGCTATTACAGAGTATCACTATTTTCAGGTTTATTTCTAGGTTTATCTCTCAGAGTGCAGGTAAGGAAAAATTTCCTTAATATTTAGCTCAAGCTCATTTAAAAGTCTCCCCTTGACCAGCTTTGATAAAGAGAAGAAAGCAAACATAATGGCCCTGCTTGAATCTCATAAGATAATAAATATTCCTAGTGAACATAATTGTTTTTAACCTTTATGCCAGGTACAATAAATGTCAAAGGGAAAGATAACCCAGCACTCTGTTGAAATGACTTAAATAATAAGCCCCAGTTTGCTTTAATGGGAATTTACCCAGTAGACACACTCATATAACAAATGAGAAATCCCTAATGAGAGTTGCATTATTTCTATTGGCTTTTATGCCATACTTAATTGATTGCCATCATGCACAGCTAATTAAGAGCATGATAATCTGAATGAGGTATTTTCAGCCAGTGCAATGGTGCCTACTTTAAAACAATGACTTCTGGAAGCCCATATCAAGGTGGCTGGCAGGTTACTCTGTAGCTGGGGACTGCCCCATTAGAAAGCACTATTCTGCACTTCTGCACTGACCAATCTAATCTTGTACCATCCTGGGGAATGATTGCCTCAACTGTGGATAGGAGCACTGAGACCATTCCCCAATGATGCCAAAACCCTCCTAAGGAGTGGCCTTCTTGGCCCGAGCACTCCCACCTAACTTTCTGCACCTAAGGCCCATTCCTGTATCCTTATGCCTCCATATCAAGAATTCCTATCCTGAATTTCTCTCACAGACCTCTTTTCAGAGTGTTTGGGAGGTATACTGAAAAGAGGACAAATTTGCATTCTTATTCTCAGCTCAGGGACAAACTGGTTATATGACCTAGAATAAATCACTTCTGCTCTGTAATCTTCTAATTTCTCCACTAGAAAGTGAAGGATTGAGAGAGGTAGATTTTAAGGTTTCCTTTAGTTTTGTCTTTTAGTTATTTTTTGACCCCAGCATTGTCAAAAGTCGATGGTATGACTGAGAAAGGTTTGCTAAATGCAGACTTCCCATGATCTCTTTTGTGAGTTTGGGATAAGAAAATTTGTCTAGCCTTCAAGCATCCCCTTTTGTAAGAATCTAAATGAATGTAAAAATATCTTAAATTTTTCAAGTGTAGACCTATGGTCAGTATCATTTTTCTGTAATAGAATTCATTAAGCCTTTGGTCAGCAAACACAGAATTTATTCTTTCCTACTTATGTGTGTTTGTGAAGAATGCCCCAAGAAGTTTCTCAGGGACCTTAAATATTTGTGCTCCTGAGATTATACATGTTTTATTGAGATGTTAAGTTAGTTTCTTTGGAAATGAATTCGCAACATGGAGATGCAAATTACGACCTCAAGGAGATATCATTTTGCAAAAATCAAATGAGGCGAAAAGTAAAAATCTGTTGATACCAAGTGTTGGTAAGGATATAGTTAATGAGAATACTTATCTACGGCTGTTGGGAGAATGGATTGGTATAATCTCTATACTTAGTAAAGACAAACATGTGAACATACTTGAATGTTCATGGCAGGATTGTTTTTAAAGGGAAAAACTAGAAATAACATGATTTTATGCATATATAATATGTATAAGTATATTGGGGAATATCATGCAATGAATGAAATGAATAAACCATAGCTACACACATCAACATAGGTAAATCTAAAAAAAAATGACATTTACCAAAAATATGTCATAGATAAATATAAATAATTTCAGTTCTATAAAGTTTTAAAAAATTAGACAAAACCAAACAATACATTGTTTAGTAGTATGGGTATAGGTGGAACAACTACTTGTAAGAAGCTAGAGGATTGGCCAGGCTCAATGGCTCATGCCTGTAATCCCAGCACTTTGGGAGGCTGAGGTGGGAGAATTACCTGAGGTTAGGAGTTCAAGACCAGCCTGGCTAACATGGCAAAACCCCGTCTCTACCTAAAAAAAAAAAAAAAAAATACAAAAATTAGCCAGACGTGGTGGCGGGCACCTGTAATCTCAGCTACTTGGGAGGCTGAGGCAGGATAATTCTTGAACCCAGGAGGTTGAGGTTGCAGTGAGCTGAAATCATGCCATTGCACTCCAGCCTGGGTGACAGAGTAAAACTGCTTCTCAAAATAATAATAATAATAAAATAAATAAAAAGCTAGACAATGGCTAACAAAATTTTTAGGATAGTGAATATCTTTGATGAAAGAATAGGGAGGCAATTCGGAAGGTAGGAACATAATGGGTGCTTCAAATATTGTCAGTGTGCTCTTTCATTTTGGAAATTTAAAAACTCCTATAAAAGCAATATATGCCTATCAAAAACACTCAAATAATATAGAATAATGTAAGATTGAAAGTTGAACTTTCCCTTTTTCTCTGGTCTACAATCTTACTTGAGAACAAAAGAGCACTGTCACAATAACTTGGGGTAAATCCTTCTGCAATAGTTGTTCTAAAAGTCTGTTCCTTGGGCCAGTACCATGGACATCAACTGGGAACTTGTTAGAAAAACAAATTATCTGGCCCCACCCCAGATCTACCGATTTAGAAACTCTGGAGGTGAGGCTATGCAATTTGTGTTTTAACAAGCCCTCTGGTTGGTTATCAACCATAACCAAATAACGATGGAATCACCAGTGGAATTGTGAAAAGAATAGGAGAGCACAGGTCCTACCTCCAGAGATAGAGCTCCTCCAGCAATTATAATATGTAGGCAAGCTGAGTGAGAAACACTGGTCTAGGCTTTCTAATATATATACACATAATATATACATGGAATATATATTAGTGAAAAGTACAAGATGTAGAATATATAGATTTTTGTCTCAGATATATATGAAAGAATATTCTGTATCTTGCACATTTCACTTATAATATATTGACAAACATACATCTGTTTTATCTTTAGAACAGTGGTTCTCAATCATGGGTAATTTTGCCCCATAGGAGACATTTGGCAATATATGAAGCCCTTTTGGTTGTCATAACTGGGAAAGATGCTACCAGCAATTACTGGATAGAAGCCAGGGATGCTTCTACATAATACCTACAATGCACAGGACAGTTCCTTTAACAATGAATTATCTGGCCCCAAATGACAATAGCACTGAGGTTGAGAAACTGTGTTAGAAGGACACATAGTGTTTCATTCTAAGACAGTATTAGATCTTATTCAATCTATTCAATGTGCTTTGATAATTTCAGTTAATATCTGAGTTATAAAGGGCTTAAAAATATATGGTTCATATGGATATGTCTTATCTCTCTACTTTTTTTTCCAAAAGTCAGTAAAGTGAGGGGTATGATTTTTGCTTCTTTTGTGTTCCCATTGTAATCAACACATTCCTGCACATGTAAAACATATTGAAGAAAAGCCTGTTGAACTGAATCATCCCCAGTTCCTGCAATACAGTGGGATTCTATTGTATTTGTCTCTAGTTTCTGTTAAACCTTAGAAATGAGGGCTGGATGAAATTATTTCTGTCAATAACAAATGGAATTAACCGTAGAGTCTCAGGTGTATTGCAGAGTGAATGATTAAAAATCATTGGCAAATAGTAAGCTGTCAGCTGTGACCTTTCAGCACTTGGTATTTTGATTGACGGTCCCCTCTTTACAGGTTAGTGAAGATGTAAACAGAGAGACATGAAGCCCATTGATGGGCCAGGCAGTCAAATACCAAGTATGAAAAGGTCAGGACCAAACTCTGCTTGCTGATATGACTCAGGCTGGCTAAGACTGGGTAGGCCTGTGACACTGTGGTTTTGAGCTGTTGACTGAAAGGAAAGATGACAAGTGGGTTCTTAGCAAACGAAACAGGAAAATCTTTACTTTGAATCCTCTTGGAGCTCTGAAACCCAATTGGGCTAAAACTTGTGTCTGGCTAAGGCTATGAATATTTCAAGTGGATAATGCCACGGGGCTAGCTACTTTGAAGGTTTTGACTAGGTTGTTGTCCCCTTTTCTTCTCTCTTCTTCCAAGAAGATTTTTAGTATTTTGCTGCTATTTAACCTCTCTCTTTTTCTCTCCCTTCTGTCTCTCTCTCATTCTCCCCTCTTCTCTTCTTTCCTTCCTTTCTTCTCTTTCTGTTTTTCTCTCTCTGTTCTCTCCTCTTTCTCTCTCTCTCTCTTTCTCTCTGTCTCTCTCTGTGTCTATCAATAGGGATCTCCATACCATGCTATTGTATGTAGAGCCACTCTGATAGGTAAGTGATGATGTCTCATTGTGGTTTTAATTTGCATTTCCCTAGTGACTAAGGACACTGAATATATTTTCGTTTTTTTATTGGCCTCCTGTATATCCTCTGCAGTGAAATGTCTCCTCATGGCTTTTGCCTACTTTCTAATTTGATTTTTTTGTTGTTTTTACTGTTGAGTTTTGGGATTTCTTTGCATCTCTATATATTTGCTCTTTATATTATATGTAGTTTGCAAATATGTTTTGCCAATCAGTAGCTTAACGTTTCATCCTGTTAGCAGAGTATTACATATAGTAAAAGTTTTAGTACTTGATAGACACCTATCAGAATGGCTAGAATAAAAATAACCAGGTGTTAGTGAGGATCTGGAGAAATAAGATCATTCATACATTGCAGTGGGAATGTAAAATGACACATTAACTCTGGAAAACAGTTTGGCATTTTCTTATCTAATAAAACTAAAAACGAAATGGATATATTCCTCAGCAGTTGCATTTTTGGCATTTATCTCAGAGAAATTAAAATTATGTTCATGTAAAATCCTGTACACAAATGTTCATGCCATGCTTATTTGTAATAGTCAAAAACTGGAAACAACCCAGATATCCTTTAGTGGGTGAACTCCTAAACATGGTGTGCTGTCTACACCATGTCATATTGCTTAGAAATTGAAAAACAACAACAAACTATTGATATATTCAATAGCTTAAACTAATATATGAATCTTTGGGGAGGTATGCTTAGTGAAAAAAGCCAATACTAAAAAAAAAATACATACTGCATGATTCTATTCATATCACTTTCTTTTCTTTTCTCTTTCTTTTTTTCTTCTTTCTTTCTTATGGTAAAGGAATTTGTATTTATTACCCCAGATAGTGAATTTCTCTGAGTACAGAAAGTGTCTTTTCATATCAGTATAGGAGAAAATTTGTTACCCATTAATTTCTTTTTTTTTTTTTTTTAAATTTTACTTTAAGTTTTGGGATACATGTGTAGAACATGCAGATTTGTTATGTAAGTATATATGTGCCATGATGGTTTGCCAAACCTATCAACCCATCATCTAGGTTTTAAGCCCTGCATGCATTAGGTATTTATCCTAATGCCCTCCCTCCCCATGCCCCCATCCCCTGACAGGCCCTAGTGTGTGTTTCCCTCCCCACATCCATGTGTTCTCATTGTTCAATTCCCACTTATGATTGAGAGCATGCAGTGTTTGCTTTTCTGTTCCTGTGTTAGTTTGCTGAGAAGATGGCTTCCAGCTTTATCCATGTCCCTGCAAATGACATAAACTCATTCTTTTTTATGGCTGCATAGTATTCCATGGTGTATATGTGCCACATTTTCTTTATTCAGTCTATCATTGATGGGCATTTGGGTTGGTTCCAAATCTTTGCTATTGTAAATCATGCTGCAATACACACACATGTACATGTGTATTTATAGTAGAATAATTTCTAATCCTTTGGGCATATACCCAGTAATGGGATTGCTGGGTCAAATGGTGTTTCTGATTCTAGATCCTTGAGGAATTGCCACACTGTCTTTCATAATGATTGAACTAATTTACATTCCCACTAACAGTGTAAAAGCATTCCTATTTCTCCACAGCCTTGTCAGAATCTGTTGTTTCCTGACGTGGAAGTCAAATTGTCTCTGTTTGCAGATGACATGTTGGTATGTTTAGAAAACCCATTGTCTCAGCTACTGGTAAGCAACTTCAGCAAAATCTCAGGATACAAAATGAATGTGCAAAAATTACAAGCATTCCTATACACCAATAATAGACGAGCAGTGAGCCAAATCATGAGTGAACTCCCATTCACAATTGCAACAAAGAGAATAAAATACCTAGGAATACAACTTACAAGGGATGTGAAGGACCTCTTCAAGGAGAACTACAAGCCACTACTCAAGGAAATAGGAGAGGATACAAACAAATGGAAAAAAAATTCCATGCTCATGGATAGGAAGAATCAATATTATGAAAATGGCCATACTACCCAAATTAATTTATAGATTCAATGCTATTCCCATCAAGCTACCATTGACTTTCTTCACAGAATTAAAAAAAAATACATTAAATTTCATATGGAACCAAAAAAGAGCTTGTATAGCTGAGACAGTCCTAAGCAAAAAGAACAAAGCTGGAGGCATCATGCAACCTCACTTCAAACTATACTACTAGGCTACAGTAAGCAAAACGGCATGATACTGGTACCAAAACAGATATATACACCAATGGAACAGAACAGAGGCCTTAGAAATAACACCCCACATCTACAATTATCTGATCTTCAGCAAACCTAACAAAAACAAGCAATGAGGAAAGGATTCCCTATTTAATAAATGGTGTTGGGAAAACCAGCTAGTCATATGCAGAAAACAGAAATTGGACCCCTTCCTTATACCTTATACAAAAATTAACTCAAGATGTATTAAAGACTTAAATGTAAAACCAAAAATCATAAAACCCCTAGAATAAAACCTAGGCAATACCATTGAGGACATAGATATGGGCAAAGACTTTATGACTAAAACACCAAAAATAATTGCAAAAAAAGC
This sequence comes from Cebus imitator, assembly GCF_001604975.1. Taxonomy (NCBI): domain Eukaryota; kingdom Metazoa; phylum Chordata; class Mammalia; order Primates; family Cebidae; genus Cebus; species Cebus imitator. The sequence continues at coordinate 421,657 of NW_016107769.1, forward strand.
CAAAATTGACAAATGGGATCTAATTAAACTAATGAGCTTCTGCACAGCAAAAGAAACTGTCATCAGAGTGAATAAACAACCTACAGAATGGGAGACAATTTTTGCAATCTACCCATTGGGCAAAGGTCTAATATCCAGAATTTACAAGGAACTTAAACAAATGTACAAGAAAAGAAAAAAACACACATAACCCCATCAAAAAGTGGGTAAAGGATATGAACAGACACTTCTCAAAGAAGACATTTATGTGGCGAAAAAATATGAAAAATAGCTAATTGTCACTGGTCATTAGAAAAATGCATATCAAAACCACAGTGAGATACCATCTCACACCAGTTAGAATGGTGATCATATCACTTTCTTGAAATGACAAATTTGTAGACAGGACAAACGAGTAGTTTCTAGGGGCTGGGGTGGGAGTGAGGAGAGGACAGTGTGATTTTAAGAGGGCAACGTGAGAGACCCTTGTGGTGTTATAACTGTTCTCTATTTTGACTGTATCAATTTCAATGTCATTTGTGTATTGTATTATAGCTTGTAACATGTCATTGGAGAATACTGGGTAAAGAACATGTGGCATGCAGGAGAATGAAACTGGAAACCTATCTCTCACCTATACAAAAATCAAATCAAAATGCATTAAAGTCTTAAATGTAAGACCTCAAACTAACTACTAAAATAAAATTTTGGAGAAACTCTCTAGGACAATGGTCTGAGTAAATGTTTCTTGAGTAATACCTCATAAGCTCAGGCAACCATAGCAAAAATAACAAATGGAATCACATGAAATTAAAAAGCTTCTGCACAGCAAAGAAAATAATCAGCAAAGCGAAGAGACAACCCATAGAATGGGAGAAAATGTTTGGAAACTATCCATCTGACAAGGGATTAGTAACCAGAATATACCAGGAGCTCAAATCCTAAAGGAAAAAAAGTCTATCTGATCAAGAGATAAGAAAAATATTTGAATATACATTTCTTAAAAGAAGATGTACAAATGGCAAACAGGCATATGAAAAGGGGCTCAACATCATTGTTCATCAAAAATGCAAATAAAAACTACAGTGAGAGACCATCTCGCCCCTACCCCTTAAAATGGCTTTTATCCAGAAGACAGGCAATAACAAATGCTGGCTGAGTGGAGAGAGGGAACCCTCATAAACTATTGGTAGAAATGTAAATTAGTACAACCACTATGGAGAACAGTTTGGAGGCTCCTCAAAAAACTAAAATAGCTACCATATGATCCAGCAATGTCACTGCTGGTTATATAACCAAAGAAAGGAAATCAGTATATCAAAGCCATATGTGCACTTCCATATTTATTTCAGCACTATTCACAATAGCCAAATTTGGAAGCAACCTAAGTGTCCATCAGCATATGAATGGCTAAAGTAAATGTGGTTCATATGCACAATGGAGTAGTATTAAGCCATAAAAAAGAATGAGATCCTGTCATTTGCAACCACATGGTTGGAACTGGAGGTCATTATGTTAAATGAAATAAGTCGGGCACAGAAAGACACACTTCACATGTTCTCACTTATTTGTGGGAGTCAAAAATTAAAACAATTGACTCATGGAGATAGAGAGTAGAATGATGGTTACCAGAGGCTGGGAAGGGTGGTGGGGGTGCAGCAGGGGAAGTTGGGGTGATTAATATGTACATAAAATAGAATAAATAAGACCTATTCGGTGGCACAAAGGATGACTACAGTCAATAATAATTTAATTATACATTTAAAAATAACTAAAAGAATATAGTTGGATTGTTTGTAACACAAAGAAGAAATGCTTGAAGGGATGGAGGCCCCATTTACCCTGATGTGGTTATTACAAATTGTATGCCTGTAAAAAATAAAATAAAATAACTAAAATAGTATAATGGGCTTGTTTGTAACACAAAGAAAAAATAAATGCTTGAGGTGATGGACATTCCATTTACACTAATCTGATTATTATGAATTGTATGCCTGTATCAAAATATCTCATGCAACTCACATATATATATAGTGTGTGTGTGTATATATATATATATATATATACAGTATATATGTGTATATACATGCACCTTATATATGTATATGTACACCTTATATATGCACACATAACTACATATATATATGTACACGCACACCAATATATTGGTATATATATAAGTGTGTGTATATATATGCACACACAAATATATAGGTATATATAGGTGTATATATATATACACACACACCATATGTATATACCTACTAAAAATTAAAAATTAACAAAAAGATTTAAAAAAGAATATATGGCATCTCTATTATTTCTTATGATTGCTCATGGATCTATAATTACCTCAAAATGAAAAATATAATTAAAAACAAACAAATAAATAAATAAATAAATAAATAAAATTAGATCCTTCAACTGTTTCAGACCTAGCTCTCTGCTTTCTCCTTCACATATTTCTTATGTTTAATTTTTGTATCCACTACTTCTTCTCTTCTTCCTATATCCTTATGATACTCTTGTTCCATGAAGTACTTAAGTTCTTTCCTTTCTCCAGCCTTGAGGTGTAGTAAGTTTCTCATAACAGGAGATATTTAAGCATTTATTTTTTCATTCATCAAACATTGTTTGAGTGTCTAATATTTGTCAGGCCCTGTGTAAGTCTGCATAGTGCAGTATATGATTTCTGCTGTCTGAGTATATTGAGTACAATCCAATTATATTGAGTGTCATCAGAGAAATGTAACTGCTTTATTAAATACTGAATTCAGTGAGGGTACAAACATGAATTATTTTTACTTGTTCCTAATAATTACCTTCAAATACGTGCTATTCAATTCCCATTCTTGTTCAACATCTTAGATATATCTTACATCTTTCTGATTATGTTCCATCTGTTAAAGTACATCCACTTACTAGGATGGCTAAAGGAAAACAACTTGATCATTGCAGGTGTTGGTGAGGATGTGAAATAACTGAAATGCATCTACATTGCTAGTATGAGGGTACATACTATTCCAAAATAGTACAACTAAAACCTTTTGCAGTTGCTACCAACTTGAACATATGTATTTCTTATGACCCAGCAATTCTACTCCTAGGTATATCCACAACAGAAATGTAAACATGTTTATCAAAATGTTCACAGCAGCACTATGGATAATAAGCAAAGGCTGGAAACTTCGCAAATATACATCAATGGTAGAATGGATAAATACATTGTAGTATATTCACAAAATAAAATACTATACAATGAAAATGAACTACATGATAAAAGCAAGGATGATTTAAACAAGGTTTTGTAATATGAATTCCTATAGTATATTTAAAAAAATATTCTGGGAGCACAGCATGGACTATAGATTTGAGGTAGATAAGTAATCATGGATTACATCCTGGAAAATTTACACTTGACTATTTAAAGAGGAGATAACTATAAAAATAGATAAAAATATAGAAAATTGGAAGAATTGGCAGAGGGGATTGCCTGGTGGTAAAAAACAGCATAAAACATTTAGGAAATATCATGAGGTAGGTGTTGGAAGTGTCCATGTTTCAAGCTAGAGGAAGCAATCCTCAGAGAGGTTAAGCATCTTTTCCTACATCACACAAGTAGTAAAATGCTGGAGCTAGAATTTGGATCCAGTTTTGCTTATCTTCAAAATTGACGTTTTTACTTTCTAAGTTATGCTACTTTTTTTGAAAGTCTTGGTAATAGAGATAAGCATGAAGTTTATATTAATGCGTATAAAATGACAATCGCTTGCTTGTGGATGAGGAAGATCAGGTGAATCGGGACAATCACTTTCAGAAAGAGGAGATTACATTTGAGTTAATTGGGCATTGAAGTAGAGGCAATCACCAGCCCCCCACCCAGAAAGAAACATGGATATTACAGGGCATAAATTCCTGTTTTGTGAAATCTTATTGTATCACCAATAATTTCCAAAATATGTATAAAATGTTTAACAACTTCTCCCAGTTTGAGCAGCCTCACAAAAATAAATAGCCGTAGCATGTTGCAATTTCCACAAATTGGGAAAATCAATAAGGAACCCTCCTCTTAGCTTTTTTTTTCACACACACTTATTGACAGTCTTAACTTTCACAGATTGATATGTTGGCAACATTCCAGCTTAAACACACATTAAGTGGCACTGTTCTCAAAGGCGGCATGCTGCTTTGTTGCCCTTTGAATATATGCAAACATGCTGCCTCATTCTTTGAATTCCTAATTGAAGTTCAGTAGGCCTTTTGACTCCTGGTGAAACCCATGTTTAGCTTTGTTCCCAGAAGCCTTTATGGAATGCTTTTCCACTGAGCAATATTACATAGTTATATTGGGTAACTTGTCTCAGTATCATATCCCTATTATTTTGTTTCTTAGCTGAAGTCTTATCTTCCATTTTAAAATATGGAATTATTGGAAAATTACAAGGATTAATTACAAAATTTATAATCTGTAACAGTAACACTTTCTTATTCCAAAATAGGCACATAGGGCATGTTGCTTGGTTACTACCAATGCTTTTCCCTTTGTAGTATTATGCTAAAGCTGTGAGGTAGAGTCTTGGTAGTGTTCCTTCTGTTGTTTCTGGTTTTAACTTTCACCCCACATTGAGAGAGGTCAACAAAATAAGAACCACCATCATATTTTCCTTTCCATGAAGATAAATTATGCCTAATATTGTTAATTGATATTTTAATTGTCAATGATATTTCAGTTTTTTGTGTGCTTGTTTTATTTTACTATCAGGATAGGAATGTAAAGCATTCTTGGCATATGAGTTATTTCATAAAGGTGAATCTTCCAGGCAATTGAAATTTACCTCCTAAAGATTTTGTTGACAGCCAGTGAAATTCTGGCTAATGAAAATTGAGGACTAGTATCACTGTAGATGCCAGCTGAGCTTATCTTTTCTCCCCGACCTAATTGCATGTTTATTGAAACAATAAACACCATGAGGGCTCTGCTCTTTAGTCAGGGATGTTAATATATTACTAAATGACTGATAAATTGTAACTCTGCTGCTTCTTTTGTTCCCAAGTCTAAGATTTAACACTGTTTTAGAAAGAGAAACCTGTACATCATCATAATGTTCTGACTTTGTATTTCTGACTAGAGTCTAGCTGTAGATACACATTATAGAAAGCAGTCTAGAGGACTGATATAGCTAAAGTTATTTATAAAGTACATAATATAAACTTTTTTTATTTTTATATGGGATGCAATTTTACTATGTGTAAAATCAGCTGGATTCATATCAATTACATATGCCATCTTGAACAGTTACACCCTTTAGAAAGTTATATTAAATAGCTTTGTTTATCAGATTAGCGAATATATTATCCTTAGGGAACAACACAGGAACAGAAAACCAAATACTGCATGTTCTTACTTATAAGTGAGAGCTAAATGGTAAGCTCTTATGAACACACAGAAGGAAACAACAGACTCTGGGGTCTACCTGAGGGTAGAGGGTGGGAGGAGGGAGAGGAGCAGAAAATATAACTGTTGGGTACTGGGCTTAATACCTGAGAGATGAAATCATATGTACAACAACCCCCTATGAAATGTGTTTACTTATGTAACAAACCTTCACATGTATCCCAAAACCTAAAATAAAAGTTTTAAAAAGATTAGCAAATAATATCCTAGAGGCAGTATATTATAGGCAACAGTCTCCATATTGGGTGTTCCTTTCCCACTCTTTCCTACTAACAATCTATTTTTCACATGGCAGCTTGAGTAATGCCTTTTAAAAATATAAAACTTATCTTATACCCTTTCTTATAGCACCTTAGTGATTTCCCATTGTAACTTATGTAATAAACCTATGTACCTATGGCATAAATCACTGCATGATCTGACTTATAACCAGCTCTCTATTCTCCTGTAGTCCCACTCTTCCCTTTTCTCACCACATCCATTCACATTGGCCACCTTTTCTATTTGGCTGTGTGTAATTCTGCAGGTTTCTTCCTACCTTTGGAAGAGGTTATCTTTATAGTTGCTGTTTATTATAGTTGCCATTTTCTCTGTCAGAAACAACCTTTGTTCTTCCTCCAAATTTTTAACATGCCTGGTTCTTTCTTACCATTTTGATGTCAGCCACGTGTTATCTTTTGGGACAACTTTTCTCAGATACCCTACCCTCTACATTACAGTAGCCCTCAGTCATTCTCCAACCAATTACTGCATTTTATCTCCTTCACAGCATAGCATTGTCTGTCTCCCATTACTAGAATGTAAGCTTTATGAAGACAAGGTCTTTGTCTTATCACAGTATTTCCAGATGTAACACAATGCCTGGCACATATATTGTGATCATTAAATATTTGTTGAATAACATAAATTAATAAATAGAGTAAGAGTTGGAAGGACTTGTGATATTAGAGGTTATCAAGTTCAACTTTAATTCAGAGGTAAAGAAACTGGAGACAGAGGTGACATGATTTATCCAACAGAGTACAGTAATTTAATGGTGGAACTGGATCAAGAACCAGATCTTGCTATCACCTAGTTTGAGGATTTTTATGCTAAGAAGTTAGAATAGACTAAGCTATTATAAGTAACCTTTTATGGAGAAAGCTATGCTTAACCCAAATTAATGCCATGTTAATAATAAAATTTAAGTCTTCTGGTACCTGTATGAAAAAAGTTTTTTTAGATACTTTTAAATTGTAATCCCACCCATATCAAATAATTATGTCAATCCTATGGCTTTACTTGTCTTTGGTGTTATATCACATTGGCTATTAACATCAACATTAGACAAGACATATATGTGTTACTTAAAACCTATGTGGTCTTATTTTTGTGTCTTTGTTGATTTTGCTTTTAGTAAATTGTAGGCTATGTATGCAATATACCTGTTAAACAGCTATACTGAGATATATTATAATTCACATTCCATAAATCTAGCCATTTAAAATATAAATTCAATAGCTTTTAGTAATTTACAGAGCTGTGCAACTATATCATAACATCAAAATCTAGTTTAAGAACACTTTCATCAACTAAAAAACATACACCATACAAGTTAACAGTTACTCTTCATTTTACTCCACTCTTCTCCCTAGGCTTTGGCAACCATTGATCTATTTTCTGTCTGTGTGCATTTGCCTATTCTGAAAATTTCACATAAATGGAATTATCAATTATGTGGTCCTTTGTGATTGGCTTCTTTAACTTAGAATAATGTTCTTGAAGTGCATCCATGCTACAGCATGCAACAGTGCTTCATTTCTTTTAATTCCTTTTAATGGTTGATCAATATTCCATTGTATGTACATAGCACAATTTAGCTATCCATTAATCAGCCGATAAACATTTGGGTTGTTTTCACTTTTTGGCTGTTATGAATAATGCTGCTATGAACATTCATGTACAAGTTTGTGTGTAAATATGTGCTTTTAATTCCCTTTGGTGTATGACTAGGAGTGGAATTACATGTTTAATTTCTCAGGAACTCTTACACATTTTTCAAAGCAGCTCACAATTTTTCATTCCCAATACCAGTGCATGAAGCTTCCAATCTTCCAATTTCTTCACACCAGCGCTTGTTGTTATCTGTCCTTTTAAATAATAGCCATCCTAGCACATGTTAAGTGGTATGTTATTATGGTTTGGTTTTGCATTTCTCTAATGGCTAATGATGTTGAGCATCTTTTCATGTGTGTAGTGGTCACTTCCATTTCTTCTTACAAGAAATGCCTATTCAGATTATCTGCCCATTTTAATTTTTTGGTTTTTTATTGAGTTTTAAGCATTCTTCTAGGTACAAATCCCTTATCAGACACATGACTTGCAAATATTTTGTGCAATATTGTGAGTTATCTTTTATATGTTCTTAATGACATGCTTTGAAACATGAATGACTTTTAATTTTCCTGAAGTTCATTTATTCCCCCTCTGGTCATTTGTGTTTTTGTTGTTATATCTAAGAAGACCTTTTACTAACGCAAAGTCATAAAGATTTACCCCTTTATTTTTTTCAAAGGGTTTTATAGTTTTAGTTCTTACATTTGGGCCTCTGATGCATTTTGAGTTAATGACTTCCTATGGTGTGAAATAAGATTCCAAATTCATGGTTTTTTTTTTTTTTTTTTTTTTTTTTTTTTTTTTTTTTTTTTTTTTTCTTTTTTTTTTTTTTTTTTTTTTTTTTTTTTTTTTTGCAGTTATGCAAGCACCATTTGCTGAAGAGACTATTCTTTCCTTCATTGAATTATCTTGCCCGCCTTGTCAAAAACAAATTGACCATAAATATAGGAGTTTATTTCTGGACTCTCAAAAATACAACACAGAAACTCTGGAAATTAGATCCCCCCTCATCCCAGGGTTTATTATTGTTGATGATTGTTGCTTATTTAGTTACTTTTCTGAACTAATTCTGTAAAGTCTGTTTTCTTTGTTCTGTGTGGCGGCTAAAGTCTCTTCTAAGTTAGCTTACTGGTCAGCTAGTGATTGGACACAGATTTCCTTAAATGCCTGGAACCAATAAGACTCCCAGTGTTTGCTCAGTGGCCTTGTGTGCTTGTTGGGGTACATCTTTAATGCTCAACCAGGCAGTTTATAACTCTGACTAGTGTTCATTTTTTGCTTGTGTAGAGCCTCAAGGTCAGCAAGAGGTGATGGCTTAGGACCTTCTCAGGCCTTTTCTGAGCATGTGTGCAATTTGGAACATCTACAGAGGCTTATGCATGAGCATGACCTCATAGATTTCTGGAAGTATATAAGAGCTTTTCAAAGTCTCCAATGGCTATCTAATTTCCTAGATTTTATTTTTAAACGTTTTGGCTAGCCTACCATTCATCCAACTATTAACCACTGCATTAGGAAGCTTCAGTGTTAAACAATTGCTAATAATAGTTTTTAACAAATCTCCTTCATGGAAAGGCATTTAGTGAGTAATCATTGAGCTGGATCAATTAAACATAAGACTTGCAAGTGAGACATTCCAGGAAATCACTGAGCTGGTCAAATAATGACTATTCTCTGGGAATGGGGCTTTGAAGGAGGTCCAGCCCCATTCTATCCCCTATAGTGACTGCTAGGCTGCTGGTTCTCATTATAATTGCATACTATTTGTTTTCAAAGGTGCTGTGGAGCTGGGAAAAAAGGATGGAAATAAGTCAAGTTAAAATGCCACAGTCATACAAAAAAGAGACTTGCACACACATGTTTATAGTAGCACAATTTGCAGTTGCAAAAATGTGGAACCACCCAAATGCCCATCAATTAACCAGTGGATAAAGTTTTACATATATATATATATATATATATATATATATATATAAAATAGAACACTATTTAGCCATAAAAAAGAATGAATTAATGGCATTTTCAGCCACCTGGATGAAATTAGAGACTATTATTCTAAGTGAAATGCCTCAGGAATGGAAAATCAAACATTGTATGTTCTCATTCATAAGTGGGAGCTAAGCTATGAAAATGCAAAGGCATAAGAATGACACAATATACTTTGGGGACACAAGGGAAAAGGGTGAAAAGGGGTTGAGGGATAAAAGACTACAAATATGGTGCAGTGTATGCTGCTTGGGTGATGAGTGCACCAAAATCTCACAAATAACCACTAAAGAACTTACTCATGTAATCAAATATCACCTGTTCCCCAAAAGCTGTGGAATTTTTTTTAAAAGTCACAAAGTTTGCTGCTCTTACCAATATTTAACTATTTTTCTTAAGTAAATGCTCAACAGATTATTACTGTTATTATTAATTTACAGACTTCTGAAAGAAAGTTTATTCTTACAGTTTTGGCCAATGCTTTCATTGCTTTTGTGAAGCAAAGCATGTTTACAGTTATTTATTTTGCCATTCCTGCTGATGTCATCTGTTTGTTTTGTCATTCCACTTATCTGGTCCAGCCTATATATAGTTTCTAGTTTATGTAGCATGGTTACTGCTCAAAATATTTTTTAAAATATATGACTGAAAACATTGATTGAAAGTGGAAATTCCATGTGCAAGAGGGTTAGGATGTAAGATATGATACATATATGTACAATCGTGAAAGCACAAGAGTCACAGAATAAGTATGCCTTAAATTTTTTTCTCAAAAATAGAAGTCAAGGACATCAAGGCAAATGAGTAAAAGATAAGGAAGAAAGACATTTTTTGAAAATGTAGCTACCTCTGAAACAGCTTGCATCATTCAAATATACAGTTTCTCAGAACCGTAAAAAAGCCAGAGATCAGTCAAGGCAGAAGTTAGAACATTACAAGATGAAATGGAAAACATGATCAAAGAGGATGGTAAAATTATTGAAGTATTAAATGAATTTCTTAATGGATTTACATGGAGGTATACTAGGCAAATGCCAGCTTTCATTTGCTATTTACATATCATCATATTGGACTTCAAAGTCAGCATTTCAGGGGTGCTTAAACAAGCCATGGAAATTCAAAACTAACAATCTCCCCAGCCAGATGGTGTTGATCTTAGGTACCTGGCTCTGACCACAGTCACCTTTTTCAGTGACCATGGGAAATACTGGGAGGAAAAAGTCTGCCAACCTAAGCTGCTGCTGAGACAGTTTGAAAAAATGTGGTGCTCCTCTCTGTGCCTTGTCTTGAGACTGCCTCCTGGAAAGAGCTGCCCATTTCGATGGAGTTTTAAAACAATGGGTACAATTCACTCTCAATTGAAGTGGAGCGATTTGTGTGACAGATTTAGAATCTTGTCATAGGGCCAAGCAATGATTCCCAGTATTTTTGAAATTGATGTCCTAACATAATTCATCATTTAAAAATTAAAAAACTATAACCAGATTCATTCGCATCCTAAAATAACATACATTATTTTCCCCTTCTATTTGTTTATTTCCTTTTCCATTTAAATCTCTTTTTATTGTGAAGTAGAACTCAGACAGAGAAAGGCGCAAAACATGAATGCACAACTCAGTAAACTATCACAAAGCAAACACCCAGGTAACCATTACCCAAGTCAAAAATAGAACATCAACAACATCCCAGAGGCCCTCCTTCAATTTTCCTTTCAAAGATTCCATTGAAATTAATTACTTTTAGTAATTTTGTGACAATTCTAGAAATTTAAAAAAAATTGTTGAGAAAGGGGGATCTTTCTAAACAAGATTTAGAAAATAGTGTATTATAGAAGTAGGATTCAGGGACTAACCTTAGTAACTTAAATCTGGTGGCAGAGGAAAATTTTGTATATTACTGACTGTTGAACTTTCTTCTCCCTTGTCCCCCCCCCCAAAAGAATGACAAAGGCTCGGTTTCATACTGTAAAAAGCTCAGTAGAAATGTGACAGGCCAACAGAAAGTAACACTTTCTTAGCTCAGAGACATAAGCTAATTAGATTTTACTGATACATGCTGAAGTACAAGACGTGCTTGGCCTTCACAAACTCACATCAAATATTTCTAATAATGCTATGTCTATCTGATCCTCACGTGTGATCTCAGCTTCAAACAATTCACCAATCATAATCATAATTCATGCTTATGACATTTGCTATGCGCCAGGTACTGTTTGAAGCATTTTGCGCATATTAACTATTGAATCATTTAATCATCATAACCCTTTAAGAAAAGTGTGGAAACTGAAGCACAAAGTAACTTTGGTAGGAGGTAGCAAAGCTGGAATTCAAACTCAGACTTGCTGGTAGTAGAATCTATGGTTGAACTACTAAGCTCTTCTTCTACATAAGGAATTTAAAATGAATGTTCCTTTGTTGGATTTTTTTTGTTCCTTGTCCATAGCATGTATACATGTTAATAGCTTAATTATGAGGAATAACTCTATTATCATTGTGACTATTAATTGTTCTTTGATATACATGTCAATATAGAGAAGATTATATCTGAGATTACTGTTGTGACATGAAAGATGTATGAAAATGAAACATTCTTGACAAACTCAGAAACATTTTTATGGGCATACATAGTTTGAATGAAGACAAATCTATATTTTGAAAAGAAAAGTATATTGATGAACTTGTATAGGCAGTACTTATTTGTATCATTATACATAACTCATACTCAGTATAGTACTAATATAATTTGTGCCACTCCCTTAATTCATGCTAAAAGACCAGTAGTTTTGCCACTATTGTTTTTGCACTATAAGTGAAAATGATAACACAGAGAAAAAGACAAAGACTGTCTTAATATTACTGTGAAGACAGTCTTGATTTTGGAGACTCCATAAGATGATCTCAGGTACCACCAGTTGTCCATGGACCACACTTTGAAAATTGCTGTAAACAAAAATTAACAATTACAGTTTTCCAAAATATCAGCTCGCACCTATGTCCCAGATCATAATTGATCTGTTGCCACCTGACTCCCTTACTTACAAATTTACAAATTTGATCCACTAGGATGCCTGATCCCACACACAGATACCATTTGCATTTCCCAAAACAAAACAACAACAACAACAACAAAACAGAGCCGTCAAAGTCCCAAATATATGCTGATATGCTCTTTCTGATTCAAGGTTAAGTTTGTCCCTTGATTTCTTACAACATGGTGCTTGTAGTTATCTGCTTGTAAAACTCTCTTCTTCACTTAAAGTTTGCCAAGCAAATTAGGTAAATGTTCAGGGATCACTAGGAGGAAGAAATAAGAATGAAGGTTAATAAAACAGAAAATAGTAAGGATACCTTCTTGATCACTTATAAAGAAGAAAATCCTCCAGTCAGGCTGGTCTCCTATTCTTGTATGAAGATGAATGGCCTCATTCCTAAATACTTGACAATTAATGGTAATCTCCAATGACTTTCAGATATTGGGAGTATTTTGTCATTCTTAGTAGCTCATACAAATAAGGTAAAAAGATGAAAGAGAGAGGCTGGTCTTTCCTCTTTCCTTTGGCAAGCTTCATGGTAGATAGTGTACTATGACACAAAAATTCAAAGCTGACATTTCTGTTCTATTCCTTATGGCTCCTTGCTCTGGCTATACAAGTTCTTTAGGAGAAGTTTTCTGTTAAGTAATACCGAGGTACTAGATTTTGTAGGGAATCCAGCCCAGTTAATTCTGACAGGAAAGAGAACATGCTAGAACCTTAAGTTACAGCAAGGAAAGGGTCTAGGTGGAAAGGAAATCTGTATCTGGAAAGATGAGAGAAGACCTTTAGCCATCAACCATGTCATTCTTTTATTATCATCATTAGAATATTATCTCTGAAGCATTTAAATTTATTTTTAAAAACATATTATCTTCTTTTTCCTCCTTATAAAAAATGGCAATGATTTGAAAGCTGACAAAATTTGAATTTTGAGTTACAAGAACTCCTAACTCCTCCAACCATGTTCAAATTATAGCAAAGGCATTTACAGTGCTTTTAACTGATTCTTTGTATGTTGTATAGTGAGAAAACATTTCTATTTAAACAAATGTTAATTAAGTACTTGCTAGGTGCAAAAATCTATTGGGAATTTGGGAAGTTGAAGAAATAGTTAATATGTGCTGTCTTGGATAATTTTGTGTTGCTGTAACAGAATCTTACAGACTAAGTAATCTACAAACAATAGAAGTTTATTTGGCTCATGGTTTGGAGGCTAGGAAGCCCAAGGTTAAGGGGCTGCAACTGTGAGGGCCTTCATGCCCAGGGCAGAAGGCAGAAGGGCAAGTGAATGTGAGAGAGCCAAACTTGCTTTTATTACATAGTCAGACTTTTAATAACTATTTTACTCCTGTAATACAGACATTAGTCGACTTTTGAGGGCAGAACCTTCACGACCTAATCTTCTTTTATGAGGCCCTGCCTCCCAACACTGCTGCATTGGATGTCAAGTTTACAACACATAAGCTTCTAGGGGCACATTCAAATCATAACATGCCTTCTCTCCAGAAAAATCTTTAACTAGGGTAAAAGGTAGGAAACAAAGGGACAGTTATTAATTACTTATAAAAGAAGTGAGTGAAGAAGAAGTAGGCAGGATATAGACCGGCCATTGTACCTGTCTACCCCAGGATTTTAACTATAATGTTGGTGACAGAGGGGAACCTGTACCAGGTGCATAATATTAACCTAATGAGTCCTCACTAGTCATTCAGACACAAGGATTGGTGATTGGCCTGCCTTTCAAGCACTGCCCCAGGTTGAGGGTGGCCATTGTCAATGCTATCATTTAGACTCTGGCTGTAGGCATGGTCAATTTATGGAGATCATTTTTATTCTTCCTCCAGCTGCCATCCCCACCAATGCACTGCTCTTGGAAGTCATGAGTCCCATCTGGGATGGAGGTACTTATTGTTTCTTGGGCAATACTACTGAAACATCAATGCAAAAGAACTGGTAAGTATTTGCTAGTTTTTAAGGAAAGATCCCCAAATCTCATAGTAATCAAGCTGTGATCATTAATAGCAAGGAATTTGCTCAAAAATTTATTTCTGACTTTTTTCCAGTTGAGTAATTAACATCATAAAGTGAGATAGGGATCAAAGTGTCTGGAGTGTCTCTTCTCTGTAGGAGGTAAGAGGCAAGGTCAAAAAAATCAAACAGAAATTCATCTTCTATTCCACTCAGCTTTGATTTGGAAAGGAGGTAGTTAAGTTAAAACATGAAGAAAGTGGCAGTTATAAAGCTTGCCTTCTATTGCATGCTTTTGCAGCAGCAATTACTTCAGCTACAAATCTCATTTACAGAACTCTTTGAAAGTGCTATCTGGGCGATGGCAGAATACACTGGAAATCAATGGAGGGTGATTTCATTCCCAAATTGAAGTTACCATTTAATCGTCAGGGAAAAAATACACACGCATACCCCAACCTCCTTCCTACTCATTAATAGATTCCTCAGTAGCAATTATGAGGCTCAACTTTCACAAATTCAATTACTACTTGAAAAATATGAATTATAAACACTCTTTACCAATTGAAATGCAATAGCATCCCAGCTTTCAGAAGGAAAATAGACAGGAGCTGTTGGGAATGCTCCTAATCATGATGCTAATAAGTAACGGCCCAGTACGCATAGTCTGCAAAACAGCCCAGTGCCTGCCTTTCTACAGCTACCATTATGTGATGGTTAATTTCCTGATTTACATATAGCATCCTAGCAACCACCATGCATGTTAGTGCTAATGGATCTAAAAATGATTGCACTGGGAAATCTGTCCCGAAGGGCCTCATGCTCTAGGGAGGGATGCTTTCTCCTTGGAGGACATGTCAATAGCCAAATAGATATGTGGAGATTGGAGTCACTTTCTTTTTCCTGAGATTTTATTGCCCTTCCTGATCCTGTATATTCAGAGGGCCTATAATCCAGGTTTAATCTAAATAGATAGCAGTGCTGCCAACAGATCCTAATTCCACATGAATATTCAATAGCACAACAGAGGACTCTGGGGACATTGCCTGCTGGAGATGACCTTCAACCTAGAAAAACTGGACACAGACAGTAGCCCTAAATTTCAAGTTATTTACATTCATTGATTTCAGACAGAAAAGGCACTGTCAAAATGCTCACACAACCCAGGATTGGTGAGGCTTTAAGCCATTCTCTGCCACTCTCATTTTACTGTTAATTAGATTAGTTATCAGCCCAGTTAGGGCCTTGTGATAGAGGTTGGATCCTTTCTCATGTAGAAAAAAATTTAGAACCAACCATAGGGCGAAGAACTAGAGAAAAGCCAGATAAAAAAAGCTAGAGAGATCCTCTATCCTTAATTCTAGCCTGGGTTCTCCAAAGTCAGCTATCAGATGCTATCAGGGACTTTACCAGATAGGCCCTGTATGATGCGGTAGACTAGGAGAAGGTGTGGGAAATCCATTGTGAAGCTGAATGGCCCATTGGTTTCACAATGTTGACAGGGAAGACTTTAGCAAAGGAAGACAATGCTAAGCAATTAAAGATTTTTTCCATTTTGTTCCTGAACTCATTTCCCCAACTCCATATTCCCTTCGTCTCAACCATAATATACCCTGATGCATGATCCTGAATTCTGATTCTCCTTTTTAATCATTGGCTCCTAGCCCTTATCTGCCACTGACTGTTCTCTTTTTGGTCCCATCATCACCTCCACACTCTTAATTACTCCCAATTTTCCTAGCCCATTACCTCCTACTGTGGTTTGCCTCCATATTCACTGGGCTCTGTGGACAGCCATTTTGATTATATGTTCACTAATATCTTGGGATTCCTTAGACCCCTGAAAAATCTGTCAAAATTTTTTGCCTTGCCAATGTAAGCCCTGAATAACTTCTACTAACAAATTTGTTTGCTTATGAGGTGCTGAGTGTTTCTAAGGAAAACTATAAAACTGTGATGATTTGATTCATTATAGCCATGATAGCTAATTTCATCTGGGCCTTCTAGGATACTCATTTACATGTCTTTTCATCACTTGTTGGCTTCCTTTGCCATTCATTCATTCTTTTGACAAACTTTTATTTGCCAATTATTACATCCCAACTATGGCCAAAGCACTGAAGATAAAATGGTGATGAAGATTGACAAGGTCTCGTCCCTCATGGACTTTATCACTTAGTGAAGGAAGGTGGAAAACAAACATGTTTTTTAAAAAGGCAACTTCATATTGAGATAATTTTCATGCAAAAGACTGCATGCAAATGTTCTGAGATAAGAATAATATCAAGGCATTCAAGGGATAGAATGAAGGTCAGTGTAGGTGAGCTAGAAAGGGAGAGAAAGAATAATAAAGGTGTAAAGTTACAGAGATAGGCAAGGGGTCATGAATAAGCCATAGGATATGATTCCACTTTCCATGGAAAGCATTTTGAAAGCATTAAGCAAAGTACTCACAATATGTAATTTGTACTTTGAAACGATCACTATAGCTGCTATGCAATGGATAGAAGAGACAAACATGGAAACAAAGAAACCAGTCAGTAAACTGTAAAAGACTGGAGATGAAAGATCCAGATGAGGGATGCTCGTGGCTTGGACAAGGGTTGTAGCAGTAGAGATGGTGAAAAGTGATTGAGTTCCAATGAGAAAGCCAAAGCCTAAATAATGAAGTGGTGTGCCCAGGGTTTAATAAAATGACAACAGTTACATTTAGAAGTCATGTTTGAATTGTCATTTTGTTTCATCTGAAGGAAAGAAGGTATGTTTTATCTTTTGCACACCGCTCTACCCCACTTTGACTTTAGCTCTGGTGCTAAATTGTTTAACAAATAAGCCATCAGTATCTCTTTTCTCCTTAAGTATCCTCTCCTTGTCCCTTTCTGTGGGTTGTTCTTACTAAAAGTCCTGTATATGTTTTTCTTCTTCTTCCCATGATTCAAACTTCCTAAGTCTTGCCTCTTCTGGAGTCACAGAGGTGACTCCAAGGTGAGCATCTCAGTGACTTGCAAAACTGTAAAGGCAGGATGTAGAGCAGAGTTAGGGGCTAACCTATCTCTGCAATCCCTCACAATAACCATGTGGGAGCCACTATGCTACTAAACATGGGAATATTCTCAGTGGCTACTACTGAGCTAGGTTTCTTAGAAGGTGTTTTAAACTATCATTTTAGGGTCAAGCATAGAAATGCCAGAGTTCTTGAAAAAGGTTTTCAAAGGAACTAGTAGGCCCCATCATGCTATTTCATATTTGCAGAGCACTGGAAATGTTTAGAAGGAAATAGAAAATTGATCCTGATATGTGCATTTACTCTGAACTTATACCATCTCTTATTTAACAAGCTCAAAGCAGTGCCAATGTTAATGTTATATTACCTTACTAATCTCAACATCACAGCTGTGAAGCCAAATCAGTAGTCAGATTTGTCATTTTCCAGATGAATCAATCAACATAGATACTTTTCAAAGCATGTACTACTTTGAGCAGCCATGGCCTAAGTTTTGGCTTAAAATATAGATGCGTGATCCATGATTCCTGTAAAAAGAGCACAAGCTGAATGTAGAAGAAACAATTCACACCAGAGCAGCAATTGATCACATGCTAGCCTGGGTAATATAGACTCTAATCTTAGCATGAATGCTAAGATGGAAGCATCAATTTTTATATAATGTGGACCTGTAGACTTTTAGACCTGGGAAGGAACTTAGAGTCTTGTCTACTCATTTCATAAATATCTAATGTCTGATAACAGAGAAATAAAGTAAACTAGCCACAGTCATAGAATAGTCAGTGGTAGCGTCAGGACAGGGCCCAGGTTGTCTGACTTTTAGGCCAGTGTTGTTTATGCTGTAAAAAATCTTCCCCGTCAGTCACATTCTCAGTGTGCTTCTGTGTTGCTGCATTTTATTGACCATTTGACTGTGATGCTATTAATACAAGCGGAACAGCTGCAGTTTCTTTAGCCATTTAAGCACCTCACCTAGGAATGGTTCATTATGGATATTCTAAATCTAGGGGCCAACGTTGTGTGAAATAGTTCTCTGAGATAAATATTCAGCTGCTCTCAGCATCTATTAGTAATCTCTAGGCTCTGCTCTATGCTCGTGTAATTAATCAACAAGGGATTGACACTCAGCAACATTTGTGGGTAAGACTTGGAACTGGGTTGGAGAAAACTTTGTCTTGGTTTGTGAAGAAAGCTCAGTCTAATGAGGAAGGCATACATGTTACTAATGACATGAATCTTACTACAATAGTAATGTAATACTTGATCTCAAAAAGTTTCTAGCTTGATTTAAGAAAAAGGAAAACCGCCATCCCTGAAGCCTGCTAGGATCATATCTGTAGCGTGCAGCGGTCGCAGAGTGGCAGACAGAGGTGAGTCTTTAGAGATTTAGGGTCCGTGACTTGCCTCCAGTGGTGGATACGGAGGTCATCGGTCAGTTGAGCATTTTTGTCACCTGCAAATAACTTTAGCTAGGTGGCAAGTGTATATGGAGTAAAAAGAATCTGCTTCTGCCTCTGACTTGGCAGAAATAACAGGAAACACATGAAAATGCCATGATTGTAATGTCTGTGAGGAGAGAGCAAGGCAGTTCTTCAGGGGAGGGGTCATTGTCATGAGAACACGTGGCTGTGGACTTCACCAGAGAGGAGTGGCAGTTTCTGGACTCATCTCAGAAGGTCTTGTATAAGGAAGTAATGTTGCAGAACTACAGAAACCTAGCATCAGTAGGATATCAAGGCAGCAAGCCAGATTCACTCTTCAAGTTGGAGCAGGAGAACCCCCATGGATAGTAGAAGGAGCAGCCCACAGTCAAACCTGTCCGGGTTTTGTTATCCAGAATAGAAGATATGCAGGAAAAGATTCTGATGCATTTGGTGGATATGGGAAATCATGCCTCCATATCAAGCATGACAAAACCCTTACTGGAATTAAATACCATAGATGTGTTAAACCCCGTAGCACTAAATCACAGCTCAGTGACCATCAAAAAATGGATGCAGGAGAGAAACAACATGAATGCAGTGTGTGCAGGAGAGCCTTCTCCAGGAAAGCACAACTTATTCAACATCAGGGAACTGAGAGAGGAGAGAAACCCCATGGATGTGATGAATGTGGAAAAACATTTATAAGGAAGATTCAGCTCACTGAGCATCAGAGAACTCACACGGGAGAGAGACCCCATGAATGTAGTGAATGCGGAAAGGCCTTCTCCAGAAAGTCACAGCTCACGGTCCATCAGAAAACCCATATAGGAGAGAAACCCTACAGATGCAGTGAATGCGTAAAAGCCTTCAGCTAGAAGTGCCTGCTCAATAGACATCAGCAATTCCATACTTAGAGAGAAACTCTATAGGTGCAGTGTGTGTGGGAAAGCCTTTTCCCAGAAGGCATACCTCATTGCACACTAGAGACTCCACACAGGAGAGAAGGCTTATGAATGCAGTGATTGTGAAAGAACCTTCTATTTTCAGTCAGACCTGACCGAACATCAGCGGATTCATACAGGAGAGAAACCTTATGAATGTAGTGAGTGTGAAAAAGCCTTTAGAAGCAAGTCGAAGTTCATTCAGCATCAGCGTACTCATACTGGAAAGAGCCTGTATTCATGCAGCGAGTGTGGCAAAGCCTTTGCCCACATGTCAGTCCTCATTAAACATAAGAAAACTCACATAAGAGAGAAAGCCATAAATTTACTGAAGGTGGAGAAACGTTCCTCCAGGGGTCATACCTCCTGATACATGAGTGAACTCATACAAGAGCAAAACACTGTGAACACAGTACATATAGAAATGCCTTCCTCAAGAACCCCTCCATTGTAAAACATTAGTGAGCTCCTAGTGGGTAGAAATGTAGTGATTGTGGAACCACCTTTTCCAAGAAATCAAGCCTTTGTAGTGAATCAGGAATTCAAACAGGGAACAAGCCTGGCGAATGAAGTAAATGTGGCCCAATCAGTAATAGAGTATATCTTGTATCGTACAGATACTGTATCTTACAAATGCTGTTTAAGAATACATCTTCTGGTACCAGACAGGTGGGAAAATCTTTAGCAGGAACCTTCCAACCATTACATGCCAGATAGCTCATTTAGGGCTGAAACTATGGAGGCACGGGTTGTGGAGGACATTTCTGTGAGAAGCTAAGCCTATTAAACACTGTTGAAATCATGCTGAATAGAAATGCAGGTGTTATGAGGAAGCCTTTGCCTGGAGATGGTATCTCAATTGGTATCAAAAGAATTCTTACAGGAATGTTTATGAAAGAGTGTGATGGTGTTCTTAGTGCTAAATTGCACCTCGTGTGTCAAAGAAACAGACAACTTTAGAGGCAATGGAGATGGAAAACATTTTTAGTAAAATTTTTATGGGAGATTTATAGAAAAAAAATCTTGAAAGTAAGAAATGATGGAAACTCACCAAATTAACGAATACATCACACTTTTATGCCTTGAGAGTCTTGGAGAAACATGTTTAATAAATGACATCTTGAGCCCCAGGAAAAAGAAAAAGAAAAACCAGAAAACATAAGCATATATAAAAAGACAAGCACAGAGACACATACATCACAGTTACATACACATATATCAAATTGTTACATATATAAAACAAAGAACTTCAATGAATAAATCCATGAATTGGGGTTTTATATTGCTATTTTAAAAAGTATTACATGAACATATATACCCTGGTTAAATGAGGAGGCTAGCTGTACTTGAGTTTCTCTTACATAAAGTACTCTGTATTAAAGTTCAAGTATTATTATTATCTGATGTGGACTTTCATAATTTTGATGATAACAGATTACTTCACTTACCACAAATGTTCAGTTGACAGTAATCGTGCAAATTGAATCTTATTCTTGAATTTCCTCTGTATGGTATTATTATGTATTGTTTAACATTGGCACAAGGAGAAGAGTAGGGGTAAGTGAAAGAAACTGGTCTTTATTGAGTCCCTACTGTATACCATACATTTTGGAGAAATTATCCCTTAATCTTGTGAGATATGTATTATCTCAATATTCGCAATGAGATAACTGAGGCAGAGACAGGATTGGAAATCAGCTCTGACTCAGAATCTCATGCTTCTAACATTTCACAGTATGTAGCCACATTGATATATTCTATCTAGGTTGTGACCATTGGGAGTGGGGTATGAACCCTGGAGTTTTCCAAACACATTGGGCCAAAAAAAGAAAGGTTCAATTATTTTAAAACTATTTTGATAGATGACAAATATTACAAACAATGAGTAAAGTTTGAGGAGAAAAACATATTTAAGCTAAGCCAGAATTTGCTTTGAAAGAATTTGTCCTACCTAGGTCTTTGATTATTTCTGATTAAAGAGTTAAATTTCTGCAGTGAAATTTTT
>NW_016107769.1:443397-458690 GCF_001604975.1 Cebus imitator
TGGATTTAAACATCATTGGTTGAGTACATGTAATTACTGGACCTCTACTCCAACCAAAAGTTTGGATAAAGAAAATAATAAAGGATGGGGGCACATAAAGTATATATGGACTATGAACTAAGATTCAGCAAATTTCTGATTAGTTTCAAAAAATGAGAATTCTAGACAAACAGTTAAAATTTAGGTGTATGGGGAGGGGGTACATTTTACCTTTTATGAAAAGCAGCTAGAGAGTTGACATATTCATCACAAATTCTCATTTGGTAATGCAGTCTCTAGAGTGGTAATGTGAGAGACATCAAATCTCCATGAGCACTTGCATTATAATATTTTAAATCTTTTCCTAATAGACGTCTTTTCAGTAAATCCTCACTTATCTGCCTTATTCTAGTAAACTAAAGTACAAAATTACCCTTTCAGAAAGTTCTGATGTTAAGGGCGTGATGAGGCTAATCTAAGAGCAGTGTTACTCTACCCCCTTCCTTACATGTGTCTAGTGGGGACATTGGATTCTGATAGGACTTCTTTTAAATCATATTTTTCTTAGTAAGTAAATAATATTGCCAGTTGAAATTCAAATGTGTTACATTAGTAGTAACTTAACTAAGTGACATTCCAGTAAAGTCCCAATTACATTAAATTTAATTAACTTGGACCCTTAGTTATACTGAATTATGGTTTGTTGTTTTTGCCTATATATTCCTGAAGACAAACAAAAATAAGTAAAAATGATGTTATATCAGGCATTTAGTAAAACAAAAATATCTCCATAGGACCCCATCAGTTCAATACAATTATAACTCAATGTCCTAATCTCTTGGATTTATGTTCCTAAGGTCCTGAGCAGTAAATCATTAAGAATCATGTTCCTTTAAGAGCCTGAGGCAACAAGAAATCATTCAGTTTTATAGTTTAGATTCTAGTTTCTAAAGCAGATATATATACTGAAATATTATAGAAAGATTTTTTTTAACTAAAATAAAAGGTAAAATTACAAAGGATTTTCACATGTATGACAGCCTTAGAAGGCTAGAACAATGGACTGAAACTAACAAGATAATATAATAAGTATAGTAATATAATATATTATGAGTATAATAATAAGTATAAAAATAATATAATAAGTATAACAAGGACTAATGAGAAGTTCTGTACGCAACTCCTCCCTACCCCTACATCAAAAGGCCCAGGTGAGGAAGCCAAGGCTTAAATTATTGCTTCTAAAAAAGCCCAAGGGTTTTAGCTGACTGTAATGGCAAAACTAGTCAAGGCTGATGTTGAAACCAAAAAGGTAATGTAACCTGAGGGTAAATTGTATCTTTTCTAGAAGGTTATAGTCCCACTATTCTCTGTGCTGGTCAGTCACTTATATAACATGGTGGAGTTTTTTGGAAGGGGAGGGATCATTGGAGAATATTGACAAATGGCTGTGATAAGTAAAGATGACCAGAAGTTTTTAGTTTCTATAACAATGGTTAAAGGAACTGAAGGTATGAAACCTTAGTTGAGGTTAGAGGGCTTAACAGCAGTTTTATAACTTATGACGTGTTGACATGTAGAAGACAATAGATTTATTTTGTGTAGCTTTAGAGGCTCTCACTATAACCAGTAGCCTTTAAAAGACGCAAACATGTATGTGATCTATGATCTGATTCCTGCACTTTGTAGGGAGTTGTATTAGATGACCTTGATCCCTTCAAGTTACAACAATCAAGCTTCTGAAATGTATCCAGCTGATTGTTAATCCTTTCCTCATCTTCAGACTCACTATAAAAAATTCATTTGGCTGGAAGACAACAAAAATCACACCAAGTCAGCGTGATCTGTATTCCTTCACACAAAATATAGACATTTCTTCATTTTCCAGGCAACTGTGTTGCTTTGCCTTCATCTGTTTGATTTTTCTCTAATTTTTATTGTCCGTTGCTCTTTCCTTCTTCCATGATTTTTAAATCATTTTTTGAAGATGCTTTTAGTCAAACTCAGTGAGACTTAAGTTACGATAAGTTATATAGTATTAAGACCATCTTCAGTGTTGTGGACTATGAAATACGTCTTTTTGAACGATGGATTTTAAAATGTCTACTCCCCTTTCTTCTTGACTGGAAACTAAAGTTTAAGTCTTGGAAGGAGAAATGGTAACTTTTGGATAGATTTTTAAGATATTTGAAAATAGAGCAACACTTCTGAGTTCTGAGAAAGGGATGGCTTATTTATTTGGCACTTTTTTAAGGCCGTTGTAGCAGCAACAGTAGCAGCAAACAGAGTCTCTCCCTGGGGTAAACATAGTAACCACGGCAAGAGGTTGCTTGACAGAAGGGCATTAGGCCATCCCATAATTTCTGTTACCTCTGCCCTGCCCAATCCAAAAGCACTTCAGGCTAATAGTGTGTCAGCTTAATTGGTGGAAGAAATGTGTAGTCTACCACTATAAAAATAGATCAGCCTTACTAAGCACATGAAAAAGATGTTCACTGTCACTAGTCATCAGTTAAATGCAAATAGAAACCATAGTGAGATACCACTACACACCCACCAGAATGGCTAAAATTAAATAAACTGACAAGACCAGGTCTTTTTCAGTATGTGAAGCAAGTGAGATTCTTGTACTTTGTTGGCAAAAATATAAAATATTGCGAGTGCTTTTGAAAACTGTTAGGTGTTTCCTTCTAATTAAACATACACCTACCCTGTGGCCCAACATTTGACTCCTAGTAAATCTTCCCAGGAGAAATAAAAACCTGTGTGCACAAAAAATAGTTTTAGAAGAATGTTTAAAGCCACTTTATTTAGAATATCCCCAAGATGGAAACAACTCAAATGTCCGTCAACAGGTGAATGAGAAAGTTATGCTATGTTCTCAGCAAAACCAATGAATTACTGATAAATGCTACAGCAAAGATCAATTTTATATATACATTGTTGAGTAAAAGAGGTCAGATACAAAACAGTGCATACTATATAACTTCATTTAAATACATCTCAAGAATAGACAAAACAATCGAAATGGTGTTTGTCTGGGTCAGGGGTAGTGAGGAGGAGTTGACTAAGCAGGAGTATCAGGGGCCTTTTTTCTGAGATGATAGAAATATTGCATATCTCAATTTGGGTGTTAGCTACAGGGATGTGCACATTTGTTAAGACTCATTAAATTGCATCTTTATGTACATTTCTCTATAGATAAATTTTACCTCAATAAAAACAAAAATTTTAAAAATTGGTCAATCATTAACAAATAAAACCTTTAATGTATAATCAGAGCAAGAACCATGTGCTTAGCTTTATATGGAGATGCAGCTTTGAGATAGTTTTCCTAGGTAAGTTGTCAACAAGATCACCTAAACTCCTTGACCACATAGAAACAATAGAGTTTCCATTGGCTTGATTCCAATAGAAATTAGTAGGAGGCCATGCTTTTCAGAGGCTAAGAGATCTCTGCATGGTCTAGATAATTGGCCATTGAAATATGCACCTATATAAAAGAGATTCTAAGGAATAGAAGAAAGTCTCAGAAATGAAAATGTAATGGATAGGGAGAGATCAAAGCCTTCCATGCGGATTTTTGTGGAAGCCATTGGTTAGTAGGAAAAGATTATGGCTTTAGCACCAGATAGGTCCTGGGTTATAATTCATACCTCTTCAGGTACTCAGTCCTTCATCTGTGAAATGGAGCTCATACAAGCTCCAATAAGGAATTGAAGTGAGGATTATAGATAATAGATTAAAATCATCTAGTTCTGTGGAAAACAACCAGTTCAGTGACTTGTATGTGAGTAAACGGGAGCTAATACTAACATTGCTTCACATTCTGCTATTGCCAGCAGAACAGCCCCTACACTTACATATTTCTGTACCTGCTTATACTATCAATCCTCACACAATGAAAACTCTCCTTTCCCATTCACTATACCAATATATACATATCCTTCAGGCTTTTACTCCTTTGAACTTAATAGAGAATTACTCTTCCCTGTTAAGCATAGCAGATTTCCTGCAAAGACCTCTCCCTGTCTTTCCTTAGGGCTAAAGATATCTGCCTTGCCTT
Organism: Cebus imitator; assembly: GCF_001604975.1. NCBI lineage: Eukaryota > Metazoa > Chordata > Mammalia > Primates > Cebidae > Cebus > Cebus imitator. The sequence continues at coordinate 447,443 of NW_016107769.1, forward strand.
ATAGATAGAGAGTAGTGCAAATTAGATATACTTTGAAATTGAACTGACTTTGGTTCAAATCCTGGTTCTTCCACTTAATAACTGTGATTTTTGGAAGATAATAGTCTCACTGAGGTTCAGTTTTCTCATCTATAAAGTGAAGAGAATAGTACCTACCTCACAAGAATAAATTAAAGGGCTTAGTATGGTACTGTGCTTACCTACCTTGTGTTAGCCAGACAGACTCCATTTTGCTGAGAGTCAGACAGGCTCCATCTTAACCTCCGCCTCACTCCTCCCACCATTTCTCCTTTGAGTGCATATCTGAGTCATGTTCCTGTGCTGGGTCATATTGTACTTAGAGCTATAGAAACATATAACCATTGTAACCATATCCTGCTTGACAAGCCCACTTACTATTGTGAATACCCCATTGATTGATTGTATGGAAAGTACCGAATGCCCCTACCCCTTGGTAACCAGCAATCATGGAAACCGCTTGTATATACCCTCCTTAGTTAATCAATGATCATGGGAGCCTCCTGCCTCCTAGTTACCAGCCTCCCCCACTAAGTTGCTCGTTCTGCTTCTGTAAAATTCTGCTTCAGCTAGGCTCCCCCTTCTCTTTCTTAAGCAAGGTTTAAAAAGAAATCAAGCCCCTTCCTTGGGGCCGAGAGATTTTGGGCGTGAGCTCTCAGCAAAGGCAATAAAGGACTCTCAATTCGAACTCAGAGTGTGGCGCTTCCCATTCAACTCACTTGGTTATAACAGTATCTGACTCATAGTAGATACCCACCAGGTGGCACTTGGTATTACTACGATCAAAGATATTAATCGGGTCTACCTGTAGGTGGACCCATTTGTTTGCCTTGTTCTCCTTTTAAATTGATTATTCATCTTCCTATTTTAACTTTATTCTTTCTTGCCTGGTGCCCAGTTGGAACAAATCACTCCATATACTGTCACATTGTGCTATACCTGAGCCATTTACTTGTCCCAGCTTAGATATCATAGCTGATCTGTTCCTTCTTGTTTGAACTAACAGCTGGTAGAATGATACGTGCTTTTTCTTCTTGGTTAACCTATAGTCTCTTGACCTTGCCTCCTGGAACTCAGGCTGTAACCTTGTATCTATGTGCCATAAACCTAACATGAACCATCTGGAACTTGGCTCAGTGCCCTGACTTCTCTTGGCTTGCCTTGTCCTAGTGTCACCCTGAATTCAACACAAATATTTAAATATTATTTACTTTTCCTATGTCTTATATTTCTGGTTACATTCTATTAGGAAGTAAAGATCATGCTCTTATGTATATGTCATTCTTCTTAGTGGCAAGTAGATAGATGTTCACTTAACATCCATTTTCTGATCATACAGAAAAGACACTGCCAATACACTGCACTGTACAATATAGTAGTCACTGCCTTATCTGGGTACTAAAATTAAAATTAATTTAAATTAAATAATGTTATAAATTTGGTTTCTCAGTTACCCTACCCATATTTTAATAGTTCAGAAGCCACATGTGGCTTAGTGGCTGCTACATAGGATAGCTCAAATATGGGTCTAGACTAGGACATTATAAGATGTCTATAATTATTGCAGCCAAAGCTTGCTGAGGACAGAATGTGGAATGGCAGATAAATTTTATCTTTAGCCTTATAGTTCAAAGAGTACAAGTAAAAAAAGTGGTTAAGGACATGAACTTGAAAGCCAGGTAACTTGGGTTAAAATCACACCTCTGACATTTACTAGGTGCATGACTTAGGGTAAGTTGCTTTTTGTGTGTGCCTGTTTCTCTATAAGTAAAGTTTGGGTGATACGAGTACCTGATGCATAGGTAAATCTCATTAGAGGATTAGATGCAATTGCATATATAATTTAAAACAGTGTCTGGCACATAGTAAGTCCTACATACCTGTTTGTTGTCATTGTTATGAAATAGGGGGATAGTGTTTTAGAAACTGGATTTTAGGGCAATTTTCCACCAGCAATGCAGTTTTTATAAATTATGAGTAGCAGAAACAGTGGTTTAAGAGACACCGATTTGACGATAATTTGAATATCTGTGATATGTTAGAGAAAAGAACCAAAAATCAGATTGCATATATTACACTTGGGACTGCGTCTAGTTTTCTGGCAGAGAGGAGGAAATGGTATATTTGCATGCTGAGTTTGAGTTTTATGCTCCTCGGGAGATGTCCCAAGTGAGTGTGGAACTAAACAAGAGAGTTAGGAATGGTCAGACAGGAGTATGAGGCTGGACAATTAGATTGAAATATAATCTATTGGCTGGGTGAGGTAGCTCACCTCTATAATCCCAGCACTTTGGGAGGCCCAGGTGGGCAGATTACCTGAGGTCAGGAGTTTGAGACCAGCCTGGCCAACATGGTGAAATCCTGTCTCTACTAACAATACAAAAATTAGCCGGGCATGGTGATGTGCGCCTGTAATCCAGCTACCCAGGAGGCTGAGACAGGAGAATCACTGGAACCCAGGAGGCAGAGGCAGCAGTGAGCCGATTTTGTACCACTGCACTCCAGCCTGTATGACAGAGCAAGACTCCATCTCAAAAAAAAAAAAAAAAAAAAAAAAAAAAAAAAAAAAAAAAAAAAAAAAAAAAAAAGAAGGAAAGAAAAATAATCTCTAATGAAAGATAGCAGTTGCAGTAGATGGGGAAGACTCCTGAAGGATATATTGAATAAACAAGCTGAGTTGCAGTAAAGGGGGTGAACTTGGGATAGTATTAGTTAATGAGAAGCTTAAAGAAACACATGAAAAGTACATACAAAGAGGCATTTGAATCCCTTCCTTTTCTCTGTCTCCAATTCAGTGATAGAACACTACTGTAAAAGACAAGGGGCCCACCTCATGTTGCAATGAAGGTCAAAAATTTTGAGCCTCAAAATCTTTCTATTGCTCGGCTAACGCTGGATTTGGATTTTTGTAGGAGATTGGTCAGAGTGGTGGGAAAAATTATAGGAAAGACAAAAACCTTCTTGGAAGGTTGGAAGGTTTTGCAAAAGCTTCAGGGGGAAGGGTTATAGCTGAAGACAGCTTAATTTGCTTACCTTGAGCTAATAACAAAAAGCAGATAACAAGGGAATGTAGAGGAGTTTATCTAAATAGTTTACTTATGTTGTCTTAAAACCAACCTTTGACCATCCATGCACATGACTGCTCTCTACTCAGGAGGTTGACATTGTTAATTACTCACAAATAGTGTTTGCTCTAGACCTTTGTCATTAAATCTGTTCTAAAATAAATATGAACATCTTAGGCATATGGGGGCTGCACAGCCAGACTCCCTCCTCGGGGTCTGTAAGCCGTGGGGTCCCCTAGTCACACTCTTACAGGCAAAACACCTATGTGTGCAAACTCCTTTCTTCCCTTGCTTAGCCAGAGACTGCAGGTCAGACTCGGTAGATTCTTTACCATAGAATAATTTATTTGGATTAAAGTATTGAGTATAAGTGTACTACAAAAGTATTTAAGTAACTCAAGCCCAATTTAGTCTACCTGTTTTTTTTTTTTTTTTAACCTGGGCTGCATGACCTCCTGGGCAGACATGTTGCCCTTGCTTCCCTTCCTCACCTCAAGCCTATCTATTCTACCATTCCTTACCCCAACAAAAACTCATTTGGCTAATTTAGTTATTTTCTTATAGCTCTAAGTGATGATGGGCCAGACTGATAAAAATGCAGATGAACTCTGCTAAGAGAAAATCAAATAATCTATCTGGATACCCTGGTGTGGCCACAAGTAATATAGAGTCACTAACTGTATAGTTATTTTCATTGACTATTTGAAAATACTCAGTTACAGCAAACAATCACTTTAAAGATATGGAAAAAAGCAAGAGAGCAGTATATATTTAGTGAAATGTAATTAAGTTATTATGATTCAGGCAGAGAAAGTGTCTAGAGGGTTAAATATTGTCAAAAGTGATAAGATGACACTACTGGGGCAGCCAGAGGCTGAAACATGAAAAGGATGTTGCACCATGTTTAAAACAGGGTGAGAAATACAATATATGTTGGGTACATAAATGAGAATTGGGTGGTTGTAATAGGATTTGGGATTTCATATTCTTGGTAGCAAACAATTAGTGGTGCACTGGAGAGAAATATAACATTTTAAGAGATAACTAGGAGGGAATGATAAGATTTGCTTGTGTTGAAGCAGTCAGAAAAATGGAGTAATTAAAAATGACTCCCACATTTCTGAGATAAACAATTGTATAGACAGTGGTGCCATTCACTGGGAGCACTGGAGGAAGAATATATTTGAGGTGATGTTAGATAATAAGTCTAGTTTTGGAAATGTTGACTATGAGTTACCTATGTATCATCTAAATGGAAATTTTCACTAGGAAGCCAGATAATGAATCTAGAGCTCAGTAAGCATAATGGGGCAGAAGATATAAACTTGGAAAATGATTAGCAAAAGGCAGAAGAGTAGATGATATTTCCCAGGATGATTTTTTTAAAAACAACCAAAGAAGAAACCTAGAATATATCAATATTTAAGTGACGAATAAGGTAAAATAAGCCACTGAAGGAGAATGAGAAGAAACAATATTAAAAATGTGATGAGAGCTAAGAAAAAAATGTTATAAACATTACCAGAAGAATTACAAATGCTTGGTAGTCAGTGGAAATATATGGCACACAAAAATCAAAGATTTTTCATTTAGTGGTAATTGCTGAGTTTAGTGAGATAATGTCAATAGCAAGAATATTCAGTAGCTACATTATACTGAGTTAAGATAGGAGAAGTAGAGGCAGTGAATGTACATTAGTCATTGAAGATGCTAATCTATAAAGAGGTGAAGAGAGGAGAAAATAGAGGGAGATAGAAAATTGAGAGTGTCGTAACTTTTTGGTTTTTTGAGTTAAAAATATATGTAGAAGATTTGAATATGTTTGACTGAGGGAAAGAGTCTGTTGCTTGGGAGAAGTTTAGAATATGAGGTTGTGACATACCTTCCTTTACAGAAAGGACATAGAAATGAAATTTTGACTGAGGTCACAAAAGCTACAGCACTATTGGAGTGAGCCGTGCCTGAAAATCTCATCTGGTGCATGAGTGATCATTAATTACTTCATGTATTGAGCATTAATGAGAAGGCGGTGGTGATCATTAATTAGGAGATGTTTGCAAGATTAGAAAAAAGTGTTCACTCTTGAAAAATTCAATGGATGACATTTAAGGACACTGACTCCTAACAGAATTAAAGAGGGGGGATTAATGACATGAAAACTTGCATTAAAAGGTGTCACAAAATGGCAGCCAGGCAGGTGTAAGAGATGAGAAAACTCCCATTTTGAAGTGGCCACTAAATCTGTATCTAAACAAGCAAAGGGAAATGGAGAGTTGAAATAATTGTTTTAACATCTCAAGGTCTCCAACCCCATTATGGATAAAGATAAATGTGTAAGAACAGTTAGGACTTCCCAAAGGTATACGAGGCTCAAAGTTCACTTCTGGAGTTTGTGAACCTAGGAAGAATCACAGCACTATCTACCTATCATATATTACTGATCTCCCTCTCCCAATTTATACAAAAGGAACCAGGCTGTAAAGAACATTAAATAAAACTTCAAAGGAAAATGAAATGAAATCTTTACAAAAGGCCATTCCTGTGGGTGTAGCTCCAGGGGGTTGAAGCAGTCCCTTCACTACTTGGATGATGAGCTTTAAAAGCCTACTTTATGTCTGTAAGCTTCTGACATTACTTTCTTTATTTTAGCATAAAGTGGAATCTATATTCTTCTCTAAGCTATATCATTAGGGTATATCTCCTCTAAGGTATACCCCTTTTCCCTTGGAGCATGCCTTGCCTGATATTTTGGATACTGTGGGAGCATAATTAAAGATCACATACTGCCCATTTAGAATCAGACAGATGAATCTTTAAGGCTTGCTGCTTTAGGTAGCTTTTTCAGCAGTTACTTCTAGAACTGGAGAAGGCCAATTCTCATTTTTAGCTTATTCATTCATGCAGTAAATATTTATTAAGAAGTAGCTACGTTCCAGTTCCAGGCACTATGTTAGGCATTAGGGATACAGTAGGGAACAAGACTGACAAAAACCTTTAGAAGGCCACCTACTATTGGAAATTTGGCTTTGGTGGTTTCTTATGTCTTCACCCCTTAGCTCAGCATCTGATATTGCCAGACTCTGTGTTAGACAAAGAATTTCACCACTTTGCCCTGCCCTGTGATTTGACTTGACTTCTTACTGACCCACTCAGCCTGTTTGGTCACTGGCTTGCCTCATCCTGGCATTTAAGCCTCCTGGATCCCAGACATGGGCCTTGAGGCATGTGCCACTTTGCTACTGCTACTTTGCAGACCTTCAGGAGGCACTAGGGAAGAAAGCTGGTTTTCATCAACCTTGGTTGTACAGACTGCATTGCCACATTTGGGAAAAAAAAAAACAACAAAGAATTAGGACATTCAAGAAAATATAGGCCCATGTGCTAGCTGTTGGCTCCATTGCCCTTGGTAAAATTTGAGACACTGAACAAGTGAATGCAGTCCATCCTCTGCAACTTCATTTGCACAATAAAGGAGTTGAACTAGATAAGAGGTTCTCATTATATTCAATTATGAAGAACCCTTATTATTATCAAAGAGTTTCACAGCTATGATAATGTATGCTTAATGTATCTGTGAGTTGAATGCCTACTTAACAATAGTAAAACTATAAAATTTATATATTTAATAATTACACCATCTGTGTGGTTCGAAAACTATAATACTTTATTCATTTTGTTATTTATTTACCCATTATTTGCTAGCATCTAAGATGTGGCAGGAGCCTTGCTAAGTGGTAGGGATATAAAGATGAATGAGCTGATGTCTCTGTTTAAGACTCATGGTCTGTAGAGGAGACAAGAAAGTTATCAGATCATTGAAGGGCGATGGGTATTATGGCAGGGGAAGTGCAAGGTACTCTGGCAACTAAGAGGACCAACAATGCAGCCTGGGGACATTGGAGAGGACTTTCCGTTGGAGGTCATTTCTAAGCTAAGGTCCAAAGCATTAGGAAGAGTTAGCCAGGAAAGAGTGGGATAAAGGCATTTCAGGCTGAGGAGACAGCAAGTCATGTTATTTATCTTGACTACAAATGACCCTGGTACATATAGATTCCTGTGACTGCACCCTATCTCAGCATCTTTAATACATAATACGGGAAATCCTAGGCTAAATATATATTAAGATTCCCCCTAATTCTTACAATTGATGATTAATCTATGCCCATTTGGAAAATGTTAAAAAAAAATTGCAAACCAAAGGAACACAACCAATAATTCCAGACAATGACATTTCCTTTGCTTGATTAAATTATGGAGACTTTGACACCTCCATCTGCCTAGGTTCTCTCAAAAGTGTCCACATTTATGTTGCTTTGGGTGTGATGAAAAGGGAATGCTTGTATACTGCTGGTGGGAATGTAAATTAGTATGGATATTTCTTAAAAAACTAAAAACAGAGGCCGGGCCAGGTGATTCATGCCTGTAATCCCAGCACATTGGGAGGCCGAGGCAGGTGGATCACCTGAGGTCGGAAGTTCAAGACCAGCCTGGCCAACGCGGTGAAACCCCTTCCCTACTAAGAACATAAAAATTAGCTGGGCATGGTGAAAGGTGCCTGTAATCCCAGCTACTTGGGAGGCTGAGGCAAGAGAATCGCTTGAACCTGGGAGGCAGAAGTTGCAGTGAGCTGAGATTATGCCACTGCACTCCAGCCCAGGTGACAGAGTGAAACTCCATCTCAAAAACAAAACAAAACAAAACAAAAAACACTAAACATAGATCCACCATTTGATCTAGCAATCTCACTATGGTTATCCACCCAAAGGAAAAGAAGTCATTATATCTAAAAGACACCACACATGCATGTTTACTGCAGCACAATTGCAAAAATATGTAATCAACACAAATGCCTAACAACTAATGAGTGGATAAAGAAAATGTGGCATATATACACCATGGACTACTACTCAGCCATAAAAACAAAAAAATAATGTATTTTGCAACAAATTGGATATAGTTGGAGGCCATTATTCTAAGTCAAGTAACTGAGGAATGAAAAACCAAATACCGTACGTTTTCACTTATATGTATTAGCTAAGCTATGGGTACAAAAAGGTACACAGAGTGATATAATGGACTATGAGAGACTCAAAAGGAGAATAGTAGGAGGAAGAACAAGAGATAAAAAAGTAAATATCGAGTGCAATGTACACCACTCTAGTGACAGGTGTGCCAAAGTCTCAGACTTTACCACTATGTAATTCATCCATATAACCAAAAACCTCTTGTACCCCAAAAGCTATTGAAATAAAGAAATTAAAAGAGAACAAAAAAGTATCCCCACTTCATGGGAATTTTTAAAGATGCTGTAAAGTTGTCATTGTGGTATTTCTCCGCTCATGTCCACCTTTGCTACCACTACTCCAACAATGGAGTGAAGACTCCTAGAGATGACCCTGTGCTTTACAGCTGATAAAAGGCTGAAACCTTTGAGGAGGAATGGCTATATAATTTGTGGGACACATTGCAAAAGGAAAATATGGGCCTATTATTTAAAAATTATTGCCAATTTCAAGGTGGAGACCACAGAACATTAAAACATTCATAGTTGCTTGTAAATTCTGGATGTTAAACTTTTGTCAGATGGGTAGATTGCAAACATTTTCTCCCATTCTGTAGGTTGCCCGTTCACGCTGATGATAGTTTCTTTTGCTGTGCAGAAGCTCTTTAGTTTAATTAGATCCCATTTGTCAAGTTGGTTTTTGTTGCAATTGTTTTTGGCATTTTTGTCATGAAGTCTTTGCCCATGCCTATGTCCTGAATGGTATTGCCTTGGTTTTCTTCTAGGGTTTTTATGTAAATGTAAATTAGTTCAACCATTGTGGAAGACAGTATGGCAATTCCTCAAGGATCTAGAACCAGAAATACCATTTGACCCAGCAATCCCATCACTAGGTATATAACCAAAGGAATATAAATCATTCGACTGTAAAGACACATGCACACATACGTTTACTGCAGCACTATTTACAATAGCAAAGACATGGAACCATACCAAATGCCCATCAGTGATAGAATGATAATAATAAAATGTGGCACATATACACCATGGAATACAATGCTGCCATAAAAAGGGATGAGTTCATGTCCTTTGTGGGGATATGGATGAAGCTGGAAGCCATCATCCTCAGCAAACTAACTCAGGAACAGAAAACCAAACACCTCATGTTCTCATTCATAAGTGGAAGTTGAACACTGAGAACACATGGACACAGAGGGGGGAAACAACACACACAACGGACTGTTGGGGGATGGGGGCTGAGGGGAGGGAACTTAGTGGACAAGCCAATAGATGCAGCAAACCTCCATGGCACTCACATACCTATGTAATAAACCTGCACATCTACACATGTATTTTTTGAGATTAAATTGAAAAAAAAAAGAGAAAACCCATTCATAGGGACCCTATTAAGGGTGGAGCCCTGTGCAGCTGCACATGTTGCATGCCCATGAAGCCAACCCTTCTTTTCAGAACACTTTACTGAAAGATTGGGGATCATGGAAGAGAAATACAACATTGAGGATACTTTACCATCACCACTAGTAGTATAAGTGGCTACTCTTAGAGCCCATAGGGACAAATGCATAATGAGGATTTCATAAAATGCATTTCTCTGCCTACCCCTTGGCTTGCCTTTGTGTGTCCTGGAGCTAGATAACTGCTACTCCCTGCTCCACCCAACAAATTGTGTGTGTATATTTATACGATAGGTTCCAGGTCAAGCTCCAGCTCCTTTCATGCCCTGAGAGAGGAAAAGATTATTCTTAATCCTATAAACTAAAAATAAACTCCTAAGCCTCCCATCAGACTAAAAGGACCCACTCTTGGCCAAGGGGATTACATTAAAACCTTAAAATTGAATTCCTGGCCAGGCGTGGTGGCTCATGCCTGTAATCCCAGCACTTTGGGAGGCTGAGATGGGCAGATCACGAAGTCAAGAGATCGTGACTATGCTGGCCAACATGGTGAAACCCCATCTCTACTAAAAATACAAAAATTAGCTGGGCATGGTGGTGCACGCCTGTAGTCCCAGGTACTCGGGAGGCTGAGGCAGGAGAATCACTTGAACCCGGGAGGCGGAAATTGCAGTGAGCTGAGATAGCGTCACTGCACTCCAGCCTGGCCACAGAGCAAGACTCTGTCTCAAAAAAAAAAAAGAAAAATTGAATTCCCAGCCATTGGGTTGGGAGGTTGGACATAGCCCCTCCCTTTTGTGGTTTAGATACAACTGACCAGCATTAATGTTAACATAGATACCGTAAGACGGACAGAACAGACTCTTTGTGGCCATAAGATACCAAATTATAAACAGGACTTAGAGTCATGCTAGGCAAAGGTTAAGCTACTCCCACAATTAAAGAATAAACTATGTCCTAACTGCCACAGTGTTTTTCTTTTTCTCTGGTAGCTAAACAAGCAATGGCCTCAAGATAAGCAATATTAAAACAATTACAACTCATCCACCTCACAGACACTAAGTAAATGAACCCCTGTTCCACCAGCCATAACCACAGCTTTAGTTGGACAACAGACCGATTTCAGTAACTTTATCTTGTAAGAAGACCACTGACCATGGACTGGTTCTAGCTGGTTTACAGAGGCTGTGCACTTGAGTGCCTTTGTATCCTGAAAAGACTTTTTGATGTATAGGGCCTAATTATAATACATTTAAGTGTTAAGTCTCCATTCCAAGGTGAACATGGGTCATATGTTACATGCATGTTTGTTCAATATGCATGCATCAGGACTAACTTCATGATTTTTTGTTAGTGACTCTTATAACCCATTGAATATATACACTTAGCCAACCCCTTCAGCATAAAGCTCCTACTCTAACCCCTATTCCTTTGAAATGGCTGTCTTTGGTCTTTGCCAGAGGTACACTCCTCAGTCTGTGGGATGGCCACCTTGCAAGCTGTAAACCTTTACAAGATATAAAATCTTTTCTAAATTTATAAATTGTGTTTTTTTTAAGTTAACACTCCCAAATAAGGACCAATTCCCATGTTCTTATTTTTATACCCAAGCCCTGTCATTTTTTTTTTCCCATTTATTTATTTTATTGTATTTTAGGTTTTGGGGTACATGTGAAGAACATGCAAAATTGTTGCATAGGAACACACATGGCAGTGTGATTTGCTGCCTTCCTCCCCATCACCTACAT
>NW_016107769.1:464900-552873 GCF_001604975.1 Cebus imitator
CGGGAATTTCCTAGTCTGTGGGCAATAAAAACACGGCGTCCACTCACCCTCTGCGCTTTCACTGGGAGCTGCAATCCTGAGCTGTTCCTAAACGGCCATCTTGGATCCAAAACCTCAGCCCTGTCATTTTTAAGGATTTTTACTAATGAGAATGTCAACTCTTCCGAGACAACAACTTCCACACCCTCTACCTTGTAGCCTTATTGAATGGTACCCTTTAGCCCTAAAGACAGTAATGTCAGAAGGTGACTTATTCAGCAGTAGTGTATTTTTCAAAGTTTGAGTCATTTGGTTTCAAATTCAAAAGTACAATGTAAAGAACACTAACATGCAAGTCAAATTTAAGCCATGTCAACATATTCTGGTTTGTGTTTGTAAGAAAGTTATACAGCAGATATAGATCATGCCTTTGTATCTTTCTGTAGTTCTCTAGGTCTCAGCTAAAACCATGCAGTGAGCAATTGCTAAAAATGCCAACTCCAAGAGAATAAGTGACAGTCCAAGAACAGTGTAGTCTAAATTCATAGAAAGCCATCACCCTACCACTCCACAGTAATGAAGTCTACAGATATGGCTTTGACTCAATCATACAGAGCAATTTACATTACCAAAGAGAACAGTTATTTCTGAGACTAAAACATGTACGTTCAGAGTACTTTATAGTTTCCTCCAAGAATAATAGATGCTCTTTTAAATTTATGTAACAAGAGCTATTCAGGACAATTTCTCAAAAAGAGAAGAGCAGGTTGCCCCAAAGGTGATTCAAGTTCTTACTGCTTGAAAGAAAGAAAATGGCTTGTAGTATTTACATGACAGCTTTTCCCTCTTGTGTCCATCAAGGTTTCTAAAATCATAAAGCCAATTTACAGTCAGGATAAGGGTATCCTATTTCAAGAAGAAAAATAAAAGTTACTCATAATTATGACATCACTAACAACTTTTGAAGTGTGTTTACTTAGCCTTGTGTCTTTAAAAATATTTAAATTGCATATGAAAATCACAAATACATTCTAGCCATGAATCTTTAATAAACAATAGAAAAATAAAAGTCCTTTTAACCCCACCTGTCTCACTTCCACTTCTTCATCCTAAAGATAGAGAGGAACATTGAAAAGAGGATGGTTTGCATCCTCACTGATCTTATTTTATACATTACATGTGTGAATGTATAGTTACATGTGTGAATATATGCACACATGTAACTAGGAAATACCTAGAATATGAATTGTAAATCAGAGATTATATATATATATATATATATATATATATATATATATCTCCAATGATCTCTGAACTTTTAAAATACTTTTATTTTACTTTAAGTTCTGGGATACATGTGCTGAACATGCAGTTTTGTTACATAGGCATACATGTGCCATGGTGGTTTGCTACACCTATCAGTCCATCATCTAGGTTTTAAGCCCTGCATGTATTAGGTATTTGTCCTAATGCTCTCCCTCCCCTTTCCCCCACCCCTCAACAGGCACTGGTGTGTGGTGTTCCCCTCCCTGTGTCCTTGTGTTCTCATTGCTCAGCTCCCACTTATGAGTGACAAGCTGCGGTGTTTGGTTTTCTGTTTCTGTGTTAGTTTGCTGATGGTGTCGTGCTCCCCAAAAGGTACCCTGCTTCTTCTGGCTCAGTGCCTCAGAACTTTGATGTTGTTGGTCTCAGATAGCACTTTGTGATCCACTATCCTGCGGGTGGTAGTCTTTTGGATGGTTTGCATGAAGTTGTTACTGTCCAGGGTATCACCAAGATTGAAGTCCTCCCTGTCATCCCCCAGGGTTGGTAGGTGGTCATCTCAGCCTCCAGCTTGATTTTGATGTTCAGCAGGGCCTCATACTCCTGGACCTGGTGCCGGCCCTTTGCCTGGGTCTGTGCTAGCTCGGACTCCAGGTGCAGCAGGACTACATTGAGCTGCTTCATCTCCATGGCGTAATGGGCCTCTGCCTCCCTCAGGCTGTTTTCCAAGTTGGCCTTCAGATTTCTCAGAGTCCAGGTCAGTCTCCAAGGACTGGACTTTATGTCTGAGCTTGTGAGTATCATCTCAGCAGCTCCGATTTTGGCAGCCTGCGTGGTGATCACTGTGGTGCTCTCCTCATTGTGCTGGAACCAGCACTTGTCCAGCTCCTTTGGATTCTTCCGAGCCAGCTCATCGTATTGGGCCTGGATGTCTGTCATGATCTTGCCGAGGTCCTGAGATTTGGGGACTTCTGATTCCATGGTCAACCCAGAGCTGGCAGTCTGGCCTTGTAGGCCTTTTACTTCCTCTTCATGGTTCTTCATGAAGCGCAGCTCCCCCTTGAGATCCTTAATCTCTGTCTCCAGCTGCAGCCAAGTGACATTGGTATCATCAGTGACCTTGCAGAGCCCATGAATATTACTCTCCACAGACTGGTGCATGGCCAGCTCTGTGTCATACTTGACTCTAAAGTCATCAGTGGCAAAATGGGCACTGTCAGTCTGCAGAATGATGCGGGCATTGTCTACAGAATTTGGAAAGATCTAGGCCCTCAGGCCCTCCACGGTCTTGAAGTAATGCCCCCAGGCTCTGACCTAGGGTCCCTTCTCCAGGTGTTTCTGGATTTTTCCCTCTAGCTTCCAATTCTCAGACTCCAGGCCCCTCACTTTGTCCAGGTAGGAGACCAAGTGGTGGTTCAGGCCTTGCATGGTCTCTTTCTCATTGTGGATGCCCCTCATTCCCTCCAGACCCCCAGCCATCCCTGTGGGCAGGCACCCAGACTCCAAGCTTCCCTGGAAAACCTGGTGGAGTGGGACACAGAGATCTGGGAACCTGGGGCCCAGCACCTGCATAGACACTGGCTGTGCTGCTGACTGGCAGGACACTGCAGCTGGACAGCTGGACTGAGCCTGGGAACTGGTGATTGATGGAGAAGGTGGTGCAGCAAGTGGTGAAGTTCACACTGTTGGGGGAGGAGAGAGAGAGGACAGAATTCAGGTTCTGCCGACCCAGAGGATATATTTTTTATGGGCATAAATACTGCCAAATTTTCTTTAAAAACACCATGACCAATTTGTCTATGTTGTTTGAAAGTGCTGGTTGCTCTGCATTCTTACCAATATTGGACGTTATTATTTTATATTTTCCCAATCGATTTTCTATTCCTCCCATTAATACTATAATAGGTTATACATATCATAACTAGTTTTGATATCTGGTAGAGCATGTCCTCCTTTTGTACGCTTTCTCACTTGTAGGATGAGACTAACAGTGGCATCCTCTTCATAGGGCTGTTATAAAATTTAGAAAAGTAAGCAGGAGTCAGATCATATGCTGCCTGACAGAGTTCAGTAAGGAGTTTGGATTTTATTCAGAGTGAAATAGGAATTCAAGGGAGGGTTTTAAGCATGAGAATGGTGTGATTTGATATATGATTTAAAAGATGGCTCTGCTTAAGAATGTTGGTACCAACAAAGTTCAAAAGAGGCCCCACATACTGGTTTGCTGCCCCTTCTCTCAGACTCTTTGTACAGTGAAATCTCTTCTGGGATTGTCACAAAGAGAAATGACAGGGAGTAAAGTTGGGAGATTTAACAAATAAAAATACAGGATGACCAGTTAAATTTGAATTTCAGATAAATAGTGATTTTTAAATATAAATTCTCTCAAATAATACATACTTTATTATTTAGTAATGATATGAATTAAAGTTGCATATTTTAACTAAAAAACAATTTTCCACCTGAAATTCAAATTTGTCTGGGCACTCTGTGTTTTACCTGGCAAGTGGTTATTATATAAACTATCATGATTCCTTTTTTCTTCTTCATTTGAAACACAAATTCCATCATCTCTTTCTCTTCTGAATCCTTATGGCCTTTTATTTCTCTCTTTCTCAGCATACTCCTTGAGGGCAAGGCTCGTATCTAATTCATTCACTGCTCTGCTGAACACAATGCCTGCATGTAATAGTTATGCAGTAAGTATTTGTTGAGTAAAAATTAAGATCTTTAGAAATAAGAGGCAAGGATGACTTGAATAGCCAGTATTTCACTTTCCCTTCTATATTTCAGTATCAGAGTCATCTGCAAAGACTCTACTGAGAGATGATTTTAATTAGGGCATTCGGCAACTGATCCCCATTGCTTAAACTTCCAGCAGGAGGATGATACCTATTAGCTTAAGAGCTCTATTAGTGAGGCTTCTCAGGCTGTGTGGGCTATTCCCTTCTCTGCAGCAGTACCATTTACTCCCTGGTTGCCTCATTCTACTCTGCTTTTATTTCCAGAGGGAGACAAAATCAAGTCTTTTGAGTATTGGTCATCCAGCCTCTCAATTCTTCACAGTTATTTGTTCAAACAGTTTCTCCCAGAAGGGTAAAAGGAAATTTGGTGGAATCCCATGTATTCTTTTGTGAAGTGCTAAATGATTTGTCAGTAGATTGTTTTCTTTTTTTTTTTTTTTTTTTTTTTTAAATGATTTTTTATGTGTTTTTTTTTTTTTTTTTTTTTTTTTTTTTTTTAAGAATTGCTGGATCTTTACCCTATTTTTAAATTATTTTTAATTGGCATGTAATAATTGTACATATTTAAGGGATACAGAGTAATGTTTCCACATGTGCACACAACATATCATTCATGGCAACATAGATTAACCTGGAGGACATTATGTAAAGTGAAATAACTGAAGCACAGAAAGATAAATAACACATGTTCTTGCTCATCTGTGGGAGCTAAGAATCAATTTTGAGCTCATGGAGGTAGAAGGTAGAATTGTGAATATTAGAGAATGGGAATGGTAGAGAGTAGAAGAGCATGAGAAGAGGTTGGTTATCAATGGGATTTTTGTTCAAGTGGAGTAAAAATGTCTATTCTAATAACAGTGGCTGAGCTGTATTTGGAGGGAGCAAAATGAAAGTGATTTTTCCCCCCAGGAAAAGCAGTTAATGCTAAATTTTTTGCCTTTAAACCTGATGTCAGGGAGAAATGTGGCTGGAACATGGGGTTTTTATCTGCCATACTCATGCATCATAACATGTCTGACACATGAAGCCTCAGGCGGGGTAATGTTGAGGGGGAAAGAAAGTCAAAGGCTCAGGTCAAGTAAGAAAAGGTAAGGTTTTATTGGTCAATTGTGTGTGTGTGTGTGTGTGTGTGCGCGCGCGCACGTGCGCGTGCACATCAGCATCAGCACTATCCAGAGTTTCATCTTGATCTCCTTAGTTCCTCCATGAATTTTGAAATGTGCTCTTTAAAATTGAATGTCTCTCTTTGGGATGAGCAGCTTGTACTTAATTTGAGACTGGCAGTAGCTAAATGTATCATCAAAACTGGGGTGCCTGATGTTTGAGCTAATGTCTTGACATGCACGTGCAGAAGGCATTCTATCTTTATTTTATGGAAATCACCAATCACTCTGGTTATTTTGGTCCTGATGTATTTTTAGATTTCTATTTTTGTATCACCTTGGTCTTCCTGATTTAGTTTTCCTCTATTTTTATCTCTTGGATTGTTGGTAACACCTTAAAAAAGAGGAAGATCCTTATTTGAAGTAGTACTTACTAAATACTGTGGAGTTTACTTTGAGTTTGGGTCCTGAATTTTCACAGCTAGTGATGCAGATAGATAAGAGTTCTCTTTATGGTTTGTGGGAAACTGCTAAAAGATCCTGAATTGCCCACTTAGACCAACCCCCCTCTGTAATATGAGCTTTGACATTCCACCTGTATCAATAAATTTCAAATAACACTGGAACTAGGTAAGGTGCTGTCCCAAGTCTGAATCTCAGGTGTGGTTCTTCTGGATCCTGTGGATTAGGTATCCCCTTCGGGATCACCTGAATAGACAGCAAGTAAAAAGTGAGCAAATAGAGAAGAATAAAGTAAATCTTTCAGAAATACTAGGAGAAATTTACCACTGCACAATCACGGCAAGAAAATCTTATATACCTTCCCAAGTAAATGATGAATCAATCAGATAAAACTCAGTAAGGATACAGAAGACTTGAATAACAAAATTAGCAAGCTTAATTTAGTGGACATATATAATTAGAATACTGTTCCCAGCTAACAGAGAATAGAGATTACTTTCAAGCATACAGCAAATGGATCATGTGTTATTCCATGGAACACATTTTAACAAATATCTAAGAGCCAATATCATACAGATTATATTCTCTAACCAAAATACATTTAGATAAGAAATAAGTAACAACAATGTAAATTCCCTTATATTTTGAAGTTTAAAAGCAAATTTCTATTTAACTTATGATTCAAAGAAGAAATTATACAAATTAAAATCCATCTAGTATTTAAGAAAAAATTAGTACATGTCTATGTAGTGTGGGGGATTATAGATAAAGTGATAATCAAAAAGAAGTATATAGTAAAAATGCTTATAATACAAATTCTTAAAAGGCTAAAAACTAATAAGTTAAATATCCAAATTAAGAATTTAAAAAATATATAACAAAAGCAAATATAGGCTATGTAGAGAACAAATAAATATATGAGTGAAACTTTAAAAAATCAGGAGTTATATAAAACATTAGTTTTCAACACTTATTTAATATTACGGTTACCTGGAAATTTTTAAAAAATACAGATATTTAGGCCTCATCCCAAGCCAATTACATCAGAATGTCTATGTATATGCCTTTAGGCATGGATATTTATTAAAAAGCTTCCTAAGTTGATTGTAGTATATAGGAAGGGTTGAGAACAACTGAATAAAGAGAATAAACTGAGTCAGTGGTATTTTTAAAAGGAACAATGTGGTAATTTAAAAAGGAATTAAAATTTAAAAATACAAAAAAATTAGCCAGGTGTGGTGGCACGTGCCTGTAGTCCCAGCTACTCAGGAGGCTGAGGCAAGAGAATCACTTGAACCTGGGAGGCAGAGGTTGTGTTGTGCTAAGATCGTGCTACTGCACTCCAGCCTAGGCAACAGAGTGAGACTCCATCTCAAAAGCCAAAAAAAATTGTCATATTTTTGGCAATATTGATTAAAAACAAACACAGAAGTTATAGAAT
The DNA here is from genome assembly GCF_001604975.1 of Cebus imitator. Lineage (NCBI taxonomy): Eukaryota > Metazoa > Chordata > Mammalia > Primates > Cebidae > Cebus > Cebus imitator. The sequence continues at coordinate 471,893 of NW_016107769.1, forward strand.
GTAGTAAAAATACAGAAAAACTAGATAAAACCACAGATTCAGTAGATATTGAAATGAAATTGACTAATATTGTGAATGACATCATGACAATGAATTTGACATATGGATGAAAGGCAGAATTTTCTACAAAAATAAAACTTATCAAAAAGGCTCAGGTACTAATAGAAAGTCTGAATTATTAAAGTCTTTCTCACAAGAAAACACACCCACATGACTTAAAATTGTAAACTATGAAATATTTAAGTGCCATATAATTGCAACCTCTCAAAGAAAAATAGGGAATACCCCAAACTCATTTGTGAAGCTATTCATAACCTCATCAGGAAAAGTGGTAAGGATGATATAAGAAAGAGACACTACAGATTGTATCACCCATTAACATAGATACAAAAATAAAAAACAAAACATAAGTAAACTAAATTAAGCAATGTATGAAAAGAATAATACATCATAAGTACCTTAAGATTTTTCTAGGAATTCAATGATAATTTTTTATTGCAATTTACTACTATCAGTTTCAAGAATGAAAGCCATGTGATCAAACATCTAAATATTTGCAGAAAAGAATTACACTAAACTTAATTTTCATTTATGATAAAAACTCAATATAAATAACTCTTAGCAAACTAGGAGTACAAGAGGACTTTCTTCACCTGATAATGAGTATCTGCAAAACACCTTTAGCTAAACTTGTAATTAATCATGAACCATTAGAAATATTCTTTTAAAATCAGAATAAAAGATAAATGATGCCCATGATCACCACTTTTAATCCATTATAGAGGTGATGCTACCCAGTGCAAGAAAGGATATAAATAAAGTTATATGGATTAGAAAGATAAAAAGAAGAATGCCATTACTTGCAGGTAAAATAATTATTCAATTATTTGAAAAAGAAGAATATATTTCTCAGAATTAATAAGAGGTTAGCCAGGTTGTTGAACACAAGATCAATACACAAAAAAATGGACACATCTGCACTTCCAGACACCAACAACAATTAGGAAATGTGATTAATTAAAATAAATGTACAATTTAAAGTGGTGACTTGTATTTAAAATTTTGGATTGAATCTAATTAAAAATGTATAATTATTTACAAGAATTTAAGATTTGTTTTAGTCATTAAATTGAGTGATTTATCTTCTTGTTGATGGAAAAGAAAACTCGGTTTTGTATACATGTTACTTCTTTCCAAATTGATCAATTCCAGTAAAATCCCAGGAAAAAAAATCACAAGATGTTTTTATGGAACCTAAAATACTGAGTATAAATTTATATGGAATAATATATTATGGGAAATGATATGGGAAAAAGTGCTATGAATATTCAAGACACATTTGAAGAAACTGGAGATTATATTCCTACCTAGGCATCAAGACTTGTATTATAAAAAGTATATTAATTAGACCTTTTGGTAACAGTACAGGGTAATCACATAGACCAATAGAACAGAACTGAGTATCCAAAAATATACCTGGATTCATATGATCTTGATCTATGGCAAAGCTGCATTATACTCACACTGGTGAGTAAAAGTGGGAGAGTACTCACTTAATGGTGCTAGAACATTTCAATCTTTACATGAAAAATAATAAATTATAGCCCTTATATAATTCACACACAAAAAAGTGTAGGTAGATTAAAGACAAAGCAAACTTTGAAACTCACAGAAGAATATATAGATTTATAGATTTTTGTTTTTTGTTTACTTTGGCATAGGGAAGGATTTTTTAAAACATGACACAAAAAATATAAATCACAAAGGAAGATTGACACATTTGGTAACATTAAAATAAGAACTTTCAATCACTGGATTAATGTTAGTTAGCTGAATAGGCATTTCCAGTGCTAATTTCTTCATAGTAACATCAATTAGAACAACCAATCACATAGGAAAATCTTCACAAACACTAAAGAATCCAGATGAGATATTAGAAGCACCTGGATAAAGCACAGAAATAAGAAAAAATGAATTAAAAATAATTGGGAGAACATTTTCACATTAACCACATCATCCCCTTCCTAAGCCTGGACAACACAAAGAGAGATACCCTCCTCGTGGGTAAAACAGAGCACAGTGAGTACTCCAACATCTCCAAAGACCCCCATAGCAGGCCCATTTCAGTGAACTCCAGTGTCAGGCCTACCCCTGTAGACAGAGGTTCCAGGGCTACCTCAGCACCAGGCTGGCTACCATGGACTTGGAAAAGAAAGAAAGAAACAAAAGTACTACAAAATAGAAAAAAAACAACAGTAAAAAGTCTTTACCTATTAATAATTAAATGTAAACAGATTGAATTCTTCAATCACAAAACACAAAGTATTTGAATAATTAAATAAACATGATGCAACTATATATAACCTAAGGGAGACTCACTTTAAAGACACAGGCTGAAAGTGATGGGATAGAAAAAGATATTCCATACAAATGGTAACCAAAAGAAGGAAGAGGTTGCTATACTTAAATTACTTTAAGTAAGAAATACACTTTAAGTTAAAATCTGTCACAACAGTAAAAGAAGGTCATTATATAATGTTAAAGTGTTCAATTCTTCAGCAGAATATAACATTTGTAAATATATATGCACCCAATATTAGAGCATCTAAATATACAAAGCAAATATTATCACATGTAAGGGAGAAATAGACATCAATACAATAACAGTAGGAGACTTCAATACCAAACTTTCAAAAGTGGATAGAACACCAAGCCAGAAAATCAGTATGGAAATAGCGGACTTGAACAGCATGATAGACCAAATAGACCTAACAGACATATGTGGAGCATTCAACTGAACACAGTAAAATACACATTATTTTCAAGCACATACAGGATATTATCCAAGATAGTTCACATGTCAGGCCACAAAACAAGTCTTTACAGATTTATGAAGATTGAAATTATACCACATATCTTTTCAGACCCTAATGGTATAAAATTAGAAATCAGTAGCAGAAGGAAATTGGAAAATTCACAAATATGTGAAAAGTAAACAACACACTCTTGAACAACCTATGGGTCAAAGAAGAAATCAAAAAAGAAATTTAAAAATACCTTGAGAGAAACAGAAGTGAAGCACAACATACTATAATTTATGGGATGCAATAAAAGCAGTTCTAAGAGATAAGTCCATAGTGATAAATAGGTCTATTAAGAAAAAAACCAAAAGGTTTCAAATAAAAAATCTAATTTTACACATCAAGTAACCATTAAAAAAAAGCAAACAAAGACCAAAGTGAGCAGAAGAAAGGAATAAAGGATCAGAGTAGAAATAAATGGAAGAGAAAAATAAGCAATAGAAAAAAATCAATGAAATTGAATTGGTTTTTTGAGAAGACAAGCAAAATGGCCACACCTTTAGCCAGACAAACTATGAAGAAATGAGAAGGCTCAAAGAAACAAAATCATAAAAGAAAAAGAAGACATTACAATTGGTACTACAGAATAACACACATACAAACACATATATGTACCCACACACGCACAATATTTTTCAGTCTTATAAAAAAAAATTATGTGATTTAGAACAATATGGATGAACCTGGAGTGAAATAAGCCAGACACAAAAAGATAAATACTGCATGATCTCAGTTACATGTTAAATCTGAAAAGGTTGAACTAATAGAAGCAGAGAGTAAAATAGTGATTACTGAAGAATAGAGGATGGGAGAAATGAGTTGTTAGTGGGGAAGTTAGTCAAAGGGTACAAAATTTCAGTTTTGCAGGATGAATAAATACTGGGAACTTAATAAATATTGATGTAACTGTTGTTAAGAATAATGTATTGTATATTTGAAATCTGTTAAGAGAGTAGATCTTTTTTAAAAAAAAGTTTTATTGACACATAATGATTATACACATTTATGGAGTACAGGTGATATTTTGGGACATACATATAATGTGTAATGATCTAATTAGGGTATTTAAAATATCCATTTCCATGAACATTTATGATTTCTTTGTGTTGGGAATATTTCAAATCTTCTAGCTATTTTGAAATATACAATAAATTGTTAACTATGGTCAACCTACTGTGCTATCAAAACAGTATGGAGGTTTCTCAAAAGATGAAACATAGAACTACCATATGATCCAGCAATCACACTACTGGGCATTTATCCAAAGAAAAGGAAATTGGTATATCCAAGGGATACCTGCAGCCCTATGTTCATTGCAGTGCTATTCACAATAGCCAAGAGAGAGAATCAACCCAAGTGCCCATCAATGGATGCATGGACAAAGAAAATGTGGTATATATACACAACGGAATACCATTTAGCCATACAAAATAATAAAATCCTGTCATTTTCAGCAACATGGATAGAACTGGAAGTCATTAGATTAAGTGAAATAAGCCAGGCACAGAAGACAAATACCACATGTTCTCACTTATTTGTGGGGATTATAAAATTTGATTTCATGGAGGTAGACAGTAGAATGGTAGTTAGTCAAGGCTGGGAAGGGCTGGGGGAATAAAGAGAGATGGTTATACGTACAAACATACAGTTAGATAGAAGGAATAAGTTCTAGTGTCCTCAAGGTTCTTTTAGATAGTTATTTTAATTTTTCCCAGAGTTTATAATTGCTAGCTATGGGACGTTTGGTTCAATGTAACTTACTTTGCCATTATTGGAAGTAAAACATGTACTCTGCCTTTAATTATGAAAAGAATGAGCCATTGACTTTCTGGCCCGAAGAGGTTGAATGCAATTTAATTGTGAAAGTGAGCGCTGTCTACTTCAGTCGACATAGAGAATACAAATAGGGATGAGTTCTTTAGTTACCATAGGCAACAAAGGTTTCATATGTAGATCTATACATTTAGAAAAGCGAAACATTAATTTAAATAAGTCATGTTCTTACCAGAATGCCTTGATTCGAAATATGTGAACTCTTATAACAAATTATTGGAACTGACATTCCTCCATAGCATACAATGTCTTAAAACATACAGTGTTCCCTTCAGCTATACTCTCAGCTAACTTTGCATGTGTGTATACATACATATGTATGTGTGAGGTATGAACTTAAAATATATAGAGATATTTTTAAAGGAAAATGAAATCTTATAACATCTCTTTGCAATGTGCCGTTTTCATATAACAGCATGTTTTCCAATAATAGAACACATTTCTAACATGTGGATTTTTAAATTATTTAAATTCTGGGATACATGTGCAGAATGTGCAGGTTTATTACATAGGTATACACGTGCCATGGTAGTTTGCTGCACCAATCAACCTGTCATCTATATTAGATATTTCTCCTAATACTATCCCTCCCCTTGCCCCTACCCCCAGACAGATCCCCGTGTGTGAAGTTCTCCTCCCTGTGACCATGTGTTCTCATTGTTCAACTCCCACTTATGAGTGAGAACATGCCGTGTTTGATTTTCTGTTCCTGTGTTAGTTTGCTGAGAATGATGGTTTCCAGCTGCATCCATGTCCCTGCAAAGGACAGGAACTCATCCTTTTTTACGGCTGCATAGTATTCCATGGCGTGTATTGACAAATTTTCTTTATCCAATCTATCATTGATGGGCTTTTGGGTTGGTTCCAAGTCTTTGCTGTTGCGAATTGTGCTATAGTAAACATATGTGTGCATGTGTCTTTATAGTAGAATGATTTATAATCCTTTGGGTATATTCCCAGTAATGGGATTACAGAGTCAAATGGTATTTCTGGTTCTAGATCCTTGAATAATCATCAAACTTTCTTTCACAATGGTTGAACTAACTTACACTCCCACCAACAGTGTAGAAGCGTTTCTATTTCTCTACCTCCACTCCAGCATCTGTTGTTTCCAGACTTTTTAATGATGGCCATTCTAACTGGCATGACACAGTATCTCATTGTGGTTTTGATTTGCATTTCTCTAATGACCAATGATGATGAGCTTTTTTTCATATTTCGTTGGACACATAAAGGTATTCTTTTGAGAAGTGTCTGTTCATATCTTTAGCCCACTTTTTGATGGGGATGTTTTTTTTTCTTGTAAATTTTTTAAAGTTCATTGTAGATTCTGGACATTAGCCCTTTGTCAGATGGATAGATTGCAGAGAGTAGATCTTAAATGTTCTCAACACTTGCTAAAACAGCTACTTTGCGAGGTGATACACATGATATTTAGCTTGGTTGTGGTAATTATTTCACAATGTATATGTATATTAAAACAATATGTTGTATACTTTAAACATATACAATTTTGGTTTGTCAATTATACCTCAGTAAAACTGGGGGTGGGATCACTGTTGATCATCAAAATACATCTTTATGAAAATAAAATGATAAGCCATAAACCGGAGAATATATTTGCAACACGCTAAACTGACAAAATATGAGAAGCCAAAAATGTAAATAATAGTCTTTAATTTAAAAAGCAAAAGACAAACATCTTAGTAGAAAAATGGGCTAAAGACACATGGAGACACAGCACAGAATAGGAAACACAAATGTCAAATAAATATATGAAGATACCACAATAAGATACCAGTTCACAATGATTTACAACTCTCTGAAATGGCTAAAATGAAAAAGAATGACACCATAAAATGTTGGCAAGATTTTGGAGTTACTGTAACTCATACATTGCTGGTAAGGATATGAAGTATAAAATGACCTTAGAAAAGAGTTTGACAAATTCTATTCCCTCACTCAGCAATTACACTACTAGATACTTATGCAAGAAAAATAGAAACTTTTGTGCACACCATAAGAATGGTCCTAGCAGTTGTCTTAGCTCTTTTGGGCTGCTATAAAATAATTACCATAGACTGGTTTGCTTAAACATAAAATATTAATTTCTCACAATTCAGGAGAGTGGAAATCAGAGATTATGGTGCCAGCATGATCAGATTCTGATGAGGACTCTCTTCTTTGCTGCACACCTCTGACTTCTTCTTATATCCTCATGTAGCCAAAAGATGGCTAAACAACTCCCCTGGGCATGTTTTTATAAGGACACTAAAGCCAATCATGGAGGCTCTACCCTCATGACCTAATTACCTCCTCCAAATCTCACCTCCTAATATCATCACATGGAGGGCTAAAACTCCAACATATGAATTTTAAGGGGACACAAATATTCAGTCTGTAACAGCAGATTAATTAATAAAAACATCAAATTAGGTGTAGTCCAAATATCCATTAATAGGAGAATAGGCAAACCGTCTTCATACAATAGAATACTACTCATCACTAAAAAATAAAGTATCAATGATATATACAAGACATGGATAAATCTAAAAAATATAGTGAGTAAAAAAATGGCAGACATAAGAGCATATATACTGTATGATTTTATTCATGCTAAGCTCTACAATAAACAAAACTAACCTATTGTATTAGACGTTAGACCAGTGGTTACTTTGGGCTTTGGGTGCAGGGACTGGGGTGAGGATTCAAAAGGGACAAAAGGAAACTTTACGAGTCAATAGACTCTTTTATATCTGAATAGGGATCTGGGTCACACAGCTGTATGCATTTGTCAAAAATGAAAGTACTCTACACTTAAGGGTCTGTGCATTTTACTGCATGTAAATTATTCCTCAATTTTAAAGTCTTATAAATGCTGAAAGTGATTATGTTGTGGAAATAAAAAAAATCAAAATGTTACTTGAGGCTTAGGATAAAAATTTCAGTGAAAGCATCATGCACAGATTTTTAAAAAACTGGATCTTAAACAACTTAGAATAAAATATAATGTGACTCAAAAATGGTTCTGGTTTTGGTAAAAAAAATATGTTGATGACGTGAAGAATTTAAATAAAATTATTTCATGAATAAAAGCTCAGTCTCATTAGTCATCAAAAAAAATAAAAGCTATATCCTAAATTAAACATCATTTTACATCTGCAGATTGGCAAACATATTTAAGCCTGATAATGTCAGTGTTGGTGAAGTTGTGGAGCTATGAGTATCTTTTATATACTCATAAATATAAAAGTGTATATTAATATAATTTTATTTGAAAATAATTTGGTATTCATTAGCAGTGTTGAAGCTCTGTTTACCATATGATCCAATAATTCTACCACATATATTCTAGAAATACATGTTTAGTAGTTTTTCATGTGTCCCAGAATAAAAGCCCAAATTCTAACAATAGCCTAAAAGGTTTTACAGAATCTGTTCTGCTCACCTTCTCATTGCCTGTCTGACTTCATGTTCTTTAGCTCTCTTCTTTGCTTACTCATTTCCAACCTCAGAACCTCCCCTGCTGTTTGCTTAACACTCCAGAAATGCTCGTATCTTAGGACTTGTGTATTGGTTGTTAATCTCTGAAACACTTCACCAAGAGGAGAATGGCTTACTCCCTCATCTACTTCAGGGTTTTACTCAAATGTCACTTTCTCAGTAAGCCTTACCCTGACCACTCTGCTTTGAAATTATACCCTGTCAACACTCCCTAAACCCTTTTCCTGCTCTAATTTTATGCTTAGCACTTAGTACCTTCTAATATGCTGTTTCCTACTACTACTGTAGTATAAACTCCATGAAGCCAGACATTTTTGTCTGTTGTTTTACTACTGAAATCCATGGGCCCAGACCAGTTTCTGGTCTATTGTAGAAACTCAGTGACTCTCTAGTGAACGAATGCTTGTATAACAGTATTCGTTTTTTAATAGACTTTATTTTTAGAGCAGTTTTAGGTTCACAGCAAAACTGAACAGTAAATACAGAGTTCCTATACACTCTGCCTCCACATATGCATAGCCTCTCCCACCACTAACATCCCTAAGCAGAGTGGTACACTTGTTACCATCGACAAGCCTACATTGACACATCATTATCACCCAAAGTTCATAGTTTACATTAGGATTTACCCTTGGTGTTGTACATTCTATGGGTTTTGACAAATGTGTAATGACATGTATCCATCATTGTAGTACTATGTAGAATTGTTTCACTGCCTTGTAATTCCTCAGTGCTCTATTTATCCTTCTCTCCTTGAACAACATTGTTTTTAATAGCAAACATCTGGAAACAACCCAAATGTCCGTTGACAGGAGAATGATAAATAAAACATGGTGTATTCACACAGTAAAATACTATACAGTTGTAAAGAAAAAGAATTAACTATGACAAGATATATCAGCATGAATGAATCTTACAAATAGAAGTAAAAAAGTCACATAAGAATACATATGTGATTCCATTTACATAAATTAAAACCTGTAAAACTTAAAATGTATTTTTAGGACTGCATATGACTTTAGTAAAACTTTAAATGAAAGAAATGATGATCAACACATTTTAGGACAGAGGCTACCTCAGTGTGGGAGTGGGGGATCAGAAAGGTCACAAACCTTCCATTATTGTGATCTGTGGAACTAACTGGGTTCCTATTCCTTTTGGTTTTGATTTTTTAACTGTTCCTTCTATTCCATAATACACTGTTTCAATAAATTGTATTTTTTTTTTGCTTTAAATTAATCCTCATATTCAACATATATATTCTGCCTTTATATTTGCTACACAACTAGTATGGTGCAGTATTACGTGCTTCTGCTTGTAACATCTAAAAAAGAAAGGAAATACTCACTAAGGCATAAATCCTTTAATTTGTCTTTTAGCGGCCGTTATGAATGGAAAAATTATTTGAATTGTGATGGTTTTATCATACTTTCCCTTTATTTTTGGTCATTGAAACCATCCTACACCACTGCTTGAGTCCCCTGGAACAGTGCTAATACTTCGGGATAGTCTTTCAGTTAATTTAGTCTAATTTTGCAGGTGCTGTTAGAAAAACCAGCTGGCTTGAATAAAATTGCCCCCTAGATGCTAGCTGGCCATGATATTATCAGCTTTTTAAGGGTTTTCAGAGTAACAGATGAGATAATAGTAGGTTTTTAAAATCCCAGTTTAGAATAATTTTGCTGTATTTGACTCCAGTGATTTTGCAGAAGCTGTTATGACTCAGTTCTATCTCTTAAAATCTCCCCTCCTTTCTTCTTCCTCCATTTTCTCAGCAAATAAAAACTCTTTCTCTCCTTCTTTCTCTTGCCTTCTTTCTCTCTCACACACAAGAAGAGAAGACCCAAAACATCATCATATATATGGGGAACATATCTCAAGCCATCCTTGGTGCAACAGAAGATCTCAACTTCCATCCAATTGACGGCAGATTGTAGAAACACATGATGAGCCTTTGTATTAGGCAGGGGACATTATGCTAAGTGAAATAAGCCAGACACAGAAAGACAAATAGTATGTGATCTCACTTATATGTAGAATCTAAAAAAGGTAAATTTATGAAAGCGTAGAGTAAAATGATGGTTACTAAGTGTAAAAGGGGTCAGGGTGGGGGCAGGGAATGGGAAGATGTTGGTCAAAGGATACAGAGTTTCAGTCAGTAGAATGAATAACTTCTAGAAATCTAAAGTATAATGTGAGGTCTATAGTTAATAATACTGTATTTTATAATTGAAATTGCTAAGGGACCAAATCTTAAGTTTTCTTACTACAAAAAGAAAGATAACTATGTAAAGGGATAGCTATGTTAATCATCTTGATTATCATAATCAACTCCAACCACCTAACTTCACAGATAAGGAAACTAAGATATAAACAGATTTATGTAGTTTATCCAAGGTCATATAGCTAGATAATAGCTGTAATCTCATGATCTTGGGTCTGCACATGCTGTTCCCATTTTCCGAAAATACTATTTTTGGGCATCGTTTCTTGGCTCTCTCATATGTATTCTTCTGGAGCAGAGGTGGTCAATCTATAGCCCATGAACCAAATTCAGGTAACAGGCTGTTTTTGTAAATAAAGTTTTATTGGAACACAGCCATGGCAATTCATTTCTTATTGTGTATGGCTGTTTTTGCACCACAGTAGCAAAGTTGAGTAATTGTGACAGAGACCATATGGTCTGCAAAGCATAAACTATTTACTACTTGGCTGTTTACAGAAAAAGTTTGCCAGCCCCTGACCTGGGGCCTGAAGTCTGTTCTAACTTAGCCAGAGACAGTCTATGCCTTCTCTTAATTCCAACTACTAATTGCGTGGAATCAGAAGAAACAAAAAAGTGAGAAAAGTGAGAGTGATGACATGTTTTGTGACTTCCTGCCAGCACAGTGAATCCTTGAAATGGCCCTTTTCCAATTAGCCTTTTCTTAGCTTGCCAGCTTCCAAGTCACTCCAGGCTGCTAACACATCCCCCTACCTACCATTTGCCAGGCCATCTGCATACAATCAGTCTCCTTAGTAATAATTCTGGTAAGATTTCTGTTCATCTTAGCCTAGCTTCTGATTTTTTTAAAGGCTCCTCGTCCTGTTTTATAATCACAAGACATTTAAAAGCCACAGATATTCAAAATGTCACAATATTTCTTTTAATGGAGAAGAGAAACTGCTTCCTCACAGAAAGCCAGCCTCCAGATAATAAACTGCCTCCTTTGCCTTCTGTCCTGTGGGATATTTTGCATTAAATGCAGAGGTAGGCCTGATGACACTGATCAGTGTCCCAAAGCTTCTGAAAGCTCAAGGGAATATTCCTGTACATTTTGCAAGCAGTTATTTAGTCCTGGTCCGTGACTAGGGAAGGACTTTGGGAGAAGGAGAGTGTGAGGATATAAAGGGCTACATTTAAGTGATCAATGTGCTTTATTCTGAGCGTGTGGCATTGTTTTTGGGATATATAATAAACCTTAATAATACTTTTCAATATTGTTAGCTAATGTTAATTGAGCACTTACTCTCTGCCAAATTATTTGCTACATATTTACCGTGGAGAATAGGGATTATTTTCCTCCACATTTTGTGGGTGATGAAATTGAGACTCAGAAAAATCAGGTGACTTCCCCAAGGAAACACAAGTAAAATGTGATGGAGTCAGAATTTATACCTAGGTTTGTCTGATTCCAGTGTCTTTTAACTATTTCACTAGCTGCCTTTTAAAACTTTTAATACTAACATGCAAAAGCAAACAACAATCTTTCTCTGATGCCAGATGATTAGCTCCAGGAGGAGTAGTGTCTGTGTGTAAAGACTATTTCAAAATCTTTTACTGGCTGGTCTTCTACACATAAGACATTCAGATTATAGGCAAGGTAGGTTGCATTTACGATAGCTGTGATAAATCAATTTGATCACCATATTCTGAGCATCTATTATGTGCCAGGAACTGTGTTCTAGTCATGTAGAGATGTCAAAAATACAGTTGTTTTTCTCAAGGAGTTTACAGATTGTCTTAAAAGAACAGCTTTTGATAATTAACAAATATTTGTTGAATAAAAGAGTGAAATGTTGTGAATACTATACTGGCTGAGAAAGACATTTTCCTAGCCTCCTAAATCTCCTATTCCAGTTGGTGAGGAAACCTAGAATGTACAAATTCACAAAGATCTCAGATATCCTGATGTGTTAAGGGATTTACAGGTAGTTCCATACTGCAAGGGTGAAAGAGGTGACAAAGAATGTACCTGGATGCACTGGAAAAACAAAGAGTGATTTTTTTTTATATAACCAGAATTTTTTGAGTATAATGTCTGCATAAATTATACTAAAGTGTGACATGTGGGAGCCATGAGAAGCAGAAGAAATTGCTGTAGAACCCTACTCTCAAGGTGATAGTCTGCTTCTGGAAAGAAAAATACCTAAGGCATATAAACAAGTATATGTATGTGTGGCCAAAACTGAATGTTTGAGTCCTGAAGATGTACAAATAAGGATGTGATCAGTAGAAAAAGTAATTTTGAAATTGCACATTTAAAAGAAAAGGCTGTTCCAATTAGAAAAAGTCCAGTGGTTCATGGACAGAGGGAGGGGAACATCACACACTGGGGTCTGTTGGGTGGTGGGGGGCTAGGGGAGGGATAACAGGGGGTGGGGAGATTGGGGAGGGGAGACATCCATTAGGAGAAATACCTATTGCAGGTGACAGGGAGATGGAGGCAGCAAACCACCATAGCTTGTGTTTACCTATGTAACAATCCTGCAAGATCTGCTCATGTACCCCAGAACTTAAAGTAAAATTAAAAAAAAGAAGAAGTCAAAGCTACTTATGAGAAACCCACAGCCAACATCATACTGAATGGGCAAAAACTAGAAGCATTCCCTTTGAAATCTGACACTAGGCAAGGATGCCCTCTCTCACCACTCCTATTCAATATAGTACTGGAAATTCTAGCCAGAGCAAACAGGCAAGAAAAAGAAATAAAGGGTATTCAATTGTGAAAGGAGGAAGTCAAATTGTCTCTATTTGTAGACAACATGACGGTATATTTAGAAGACCCCATTGGCTCAGCCCAAAATTTCCTTAAACTGATAAGCAACTTCAGCAAAGTCTCAGGATATAAAATCAATGTGCAGAAATCACAAGCATTCCTATATACCAATAACATACTAAAAGAGAGCCAAATCAAGGGTGAACTACAATTTACAGTTGCTACAAAGAGGATAAAATACCTACGAATACAACTAAAAAAGGATGTAAAGTACCACTTCAAGGAAACTACAAACCACTGCCCAATGAAATAAGAGAGCACACAAACAGATGGAGAAACATTCCATGCTCGTGGTGAGGAAAAATCAATATCATGAAAATGGCCGTACTGCCCAAAGTAATTTACAGATTCAACGCTATCCCTATCAAGCTACCAATGACCTTCTTCAGAGAACTGGAAAAAAACACCTTAAACTTCATATGGTACCAAAAGAGAGCCCACACAGCCAAGATAATCCTAAGCAAAAAGAACAAAGCTGGAGGTATCACACTACCTGACTTCAAACTATACTACAAGGCTACAGTAATCAAAACAGCATGGTACTGGTACCAAAACAGAGATATAGACCAATGGAACAGAACAGAGGTCTTGGAGGCAACACCACACATCTACAACCATCTGATCTTTGACAAACCTCACAAAAAAAAGTAATGGGGAAAGGATTCCCAGTTTAATAAATGATGTTGGGAAAACTGGCTAGCCATGTGCAGAAAGCAGAAACTGGACCCTTTCCTGACACCTTAAACTGAAATTAACTCCAGATGGATTAAAGACTTAAACATAAGACCTAACACCATAAAAACCCTAGAAGAAAACCTAGGCAAAACCATTCACGGCATAGGCATAAGCAAGGACTTCATGAACAAAACACCAAAAGCATTGGCAACAAAAGCCAAAATAGACAAATGGGACCTAATCAAACTCCACAGCTTCTGCAGAGCAAAAGAAACAATCATTAGAGTGAACCAGCAACCAATAGAATGGGAAAAAATTTTTGCAATTTACCCATCTGACAAAGGACTAATATCCAGAATCTACAAAGAACTAAAACAGATTTACAAGAAAAAAACAAACAAACCCATTCAAAAGTGGGCAAAGGACATGAACAGACACGTTTCAAAAGAAGACATATATGAGGCCAACAAACATATGAAAAAATGCTCATCATCACTGGTCATTAGAGAAATTCAAATCAAAACCACATTGAGAATACCATCTTACGCCAGTTAGAATGGTGATCATTAAAAAATCTGGAGACAACAGATGCTGGAGAGGATGTGGAGAAATAGGAATACTTTTACTCCATTGTTGGGACTGTAAATTAGTTCAACCGTTGTGGAAGACAGTGTGGCAATCCCTCAAGGACCTAGAAATAGAAATTCCATTTGACCCAGCAATTCCATTACTGGGTATATGCCCAAAGGATTAAAAATCGTTTTATTATAAAGACACATGCATACATATGTTCATTGCAGCACTGTTTACAATAGAAAAGACTTGGAACCAACCCAAATGCCCATCGATGATAGACTGGACAAGGAAAATGTGGCACAGATATACCATGGAATACTAAGCACCCATAAAAAAGGATGAGTTTGTGTCCTTTGCAGGGACATGGATGAATCTGGAAACCATCCTTCTAAACTGACACAAGAACAGAAAATCAAACATCGCATGTTCTCACTCATAGGTGGGTGTTGAACAATGAGAACACATGGTCACAGGGAGGGATGCATCACACACTGGGGTCTGTTGAGGGGCACTACGGGAGGGACAGTAGGGGGTAGGGAGGTTGCGGAAGGATAACATGGGGAGAAATGCCAGATATAGGTGACGAGGGGATGGAGGCAGCAAACCACATTGCCGTGTATGTACCTATGCAACAATCCTGCATGATCTGCACATGTACCCCAGAATGTAAAGTACAATAAGAAAAATATGTAAAATAAATTTTAAAAAATAAAAGAAAGAAAGAAAAAGAAAAAGTCCAGTGGTTTCCAACATGTAAGCCATAGTCATCTTGGGAAGAGGAAAAGCATTGCATTATTGCAAGGGGCCAAGGATGTATTTGCGGACCAAGCACTGTCTGTGGATTCAATAAGTAATATGTGGTTACTTTACGTGATCAAATAAATGCATGTTGCTTTTGTGATTAATAAAGTATAAGTTGGTGGGAACATATTATTCAGTTAAATCACTATCCGCATAGATGTACTCAATCAAATGTTATTGGGCAGAGACTAGTTTCACAAACATGTTAAAGGTCTTTAGATTTCTAAAACATTGTAAATCACAGGTTTTACAGAAGCAGGAAAGTAATGTTTTCTCCATGTGACCACTCTGTGTGACTCTGTGTTGGGTACTAGCCTGATGATGAGATATATTAAAGAGACAGTTGTTGGAATACTGTTTATTATAGCAGCATAGATGACGTGTCACAGAAAATGTCTCAGAGGAAAGAGCTTTCCTGACCAAGTTAACCATAAGAAACATGAAAGGGAGAATAGCATGATTTTTTTCTTCTAAAAGGTAATATTTTCTCTTCAGGTTGAAGAAAGTGATTCAGAACTCTTTCAAGAACTAAAGAGAAGGCAAAACTCCATGCAGAAAAGAATGGGATGGTAATTTGAAGAGGCAATGATAGGCTAATACCAAGGCTTAGATGTTTTTGAGAGTAAGTTATTTTTTTTTCCAAGATTTCCTACCGTTTCCACTCCCAAAAGGAAATCCTCAGAGGGAAAAATAATGGAGAACCCCAAGCTCCTTTCTTCTCCAAATTGCAAATCAGGAGATAAAGGGAAAGACAGAATTAGGATAAGCCATGCTTTCTCAGGTCTTTGGACTTTCTAAGTATTTTGGGCGAGGAGACAAGTTAATTTGTAAAAGCGGCTTTCCTTACTTGGATAGAAGTTTACCCATGCCTTACTATTCCCTCTTTTCCCCGTCTCCTACTTACCTCATTTTATGTCATAACTTTTCTTTTTTTGTTGTCTTTATTCCTATTTTTTCTACTCTACTTTTGTTTCCTCCTTCATCTTCCTCTTCCTTCTCTCCACTTTTTTACTAGGAGTGTTAAGGAAGTCTCTCTTTTTCTCTATCTTTTTTTTTTTTTTTTTTTTTTTTTTTTTTTTTTTTTTTTTGTCTCTCTCTCTATAAGGGGTAAGGATGTGGAACAAGATTTAAGAAAAAGAGAGTGACCTTTTCAGTTATTTTTCATTTGAACCTCAGACGGAAAGGTGTCATAGTCCCCTCATGTACCAAATGGAAGCATTTTGGACCTAAGTCTTAAGTCGCAGTCTTTGATATTTAGATAACATTATATCCGAGGCCTATCCCATATTCTGTTGGAAGTTCACTGACCTCCCATTTTATTTCTCTGGAAGTTCAAAGGGACTCATATTTTATCATTACTTCTAGTTCTGATGTTTTGCGTCTACTGAATTTTCATTCTTACTGGCCTTTTTCTCCTTCCATTGTTCTGTTCTTTCCTTTGTTCCATGCCAGGCCAGAATTGGGGACTTAGCCACAATTCTTTGATTTTTACGACACATACCCACCCATATAAGCTTTCCGTGTTTGGGGAATTGACGGAGGCTTATTTCACAGCATCACAAATGTCCTTTTACCTCTCTCCCCCACCACAAACTCTTATTAAATTTTTATGCAGTAACGTTAAAGTTGCTCTATTTTAAGCTTTTCCTTTATAATCCAGGTTCTCCTGATCTCACCTTTTATGCCCAATCGACTATCAAGTTATTTTGTTACAAATATTATTGCTTTTTCTCTGAGGAATTCTGTCCAGTTATTAAAATAACATTTTCTCCCTGATGTAATAATAGTTAAAAGGGTACCTTTTACCTGGGAGTTCTGCAAAGCCCCCCGAGGAGCCACTAAGGGACTGGGGAGGAGAGGGAGGCTCAGGCAGCAGGACTCCACACATCCACAGCCCTGCTTCAACCAGACTAGCTTCACTTTGATCTGTCTTACATATTTGATTTCTTATTTGGGGTAAAAAGAAAAGCTTCAATTCCTAAAATAAAATGTGAAAACCACTGCTTTAGTGGATGAAACTTGTTAGCCCTAAAAGATAGTATGAACTGGATATATATAAATATGTTTCAAAAGAAGAAAAAGAATATCAAAGATGTCATATCTACAATATTCATTGGAAAATTATTCAAGAAAAATTAGGATGTTTAGGGGTCATGGCAATTCCCCAAGGTTTACAAAAAGGAAAATAGTAAGATCCTATGATGGCTAAATATTTGTTAATTTGGGCTCCACGGCATGATGACATTTCTGGGAAGAGAAGACCTTTCTGCTTGTGACCGACTTTGGAGTAATAATGTTTGTATGTGACAGGAAGCGTTGCCAAAAGGGAAATTAAAGATAGAGCTATACTTCAAAAACTCAGTTCTTAGTTTCCTATGTTTATTTTCCCCTGGATGTGAATAATGAACAGTTTAGCTTTAGAGTATAGAATGATTTTAGTATTTGATGCCATGCTAAATTTTTCCCTTGCTTTGTATACTCCCCTGATCTTGACTGTGCCCGACAATGTGAGAAAGGACTCCAGCTGTCTTTCAGATGGATTGGTTTGATATATACTGCTGTCATTTAAGATAAATAAAATTTTATGAATTATGCATTTCTTCTGATTAACTGTTGTGATTAATTAAAAAAAAAAAAAACTGGTGAATTTCATAGGACTTACCAGAAATCTGTGTTTGGCTTGTTCTTCACATTGAGGTCATTGGTGTACATCTTATTTCATTTATAGACTGTTTTTTCCTTTAAGTTAAGAGTTCTAATGGTATATTATGAAGGGTGTGATTAGTAGGGAAGGTAATTTTGCAACTCCATATTGAAAGGAAAAGACTGTTCCAGTTAACACAAAGGTCGTGTTTGATTCATCTTTGTGTCTTCCACAGTATTTGGCAGGTAGTAGGTGTGCAGAAATAATGTATTTAATTTAATTGGTGGCAAATTGGACGTTAGCCCATAATGGTATTTCGTATTTTAAGAAAGGTGTCTTGTTGAAAGTAAGTTCAGATTCGTAGGAAATAAAGAAGAAGGGAATTGACAGTTTTCTAAATTAACAATGTGCTACACATGGTCCTCGGAATCTTGTCTAAGTCATCTCATTTATTGTGCTTATATACCAATGTCTTAGGTTTCATGATAGGCATTTGTGTCTTAGGTATTTGGCAAAGAAGAGATAGTGTTGGCTTCTTGTCCATTCTAAACAGACTCTGATTCAAAAAGTTTCATTTTGTTTTTGCTGCTGTGATGTTATCAGGATTTCTTTATGGGCTGTGGCCAGAGAGATACAAGTTCAACTCCGTCCTCAGTAGTGAGTTTAGATATCACCTTTTCTCACTATTTTCACTGGATTTGAGATCCAATTTGCTATAGGTATGTTGCTATGATAGGTCACAGAATGTTTAAGAGAAAACAAACATACAAATATCCTTGGTTCTATAGGTGTGAAATAGCCTTGAAAGATAGCCTCTTTCAGACTCCTGTCTTTCCCTTCATGCATCTCTAACAAGTCTTCACTTCCCAGTCCTCTGGGATCATATCCCAGATCAGATTAGAGATTTCTGTAAATTTCCCTTGCCATTGAAGGAACTGGGGACTCTATCCTGCATGTAATTCCTTCTTTAGCTTGTGAAGAACAATATCTGAAGCTTAGAGCTCTTGAGCTTCATAGCTGTATCTCTTTATGGTTCTCAGTGTTACAGAGCCCTACTTTTGGTGGTAGCCTCCTCCTTTTTACTTTGTTTTTCTTCCACACAGAGGCCTGAGCCCCTTTTATCTTTTGTCTTGCTAGTTACTGGCAGCCCTTCAATCCAAACAGTCCTGTTAAAAATGCAACACTACTTGTTTGCTTCTCTAAATTGCTCCATGTAAATTACAGAATTGTGAGAAGGTCACATATTGAACAGAAGGCTAGCAAAGAGGGTCTAGACAATGGGGAAAACATTTCTTCCCAGCAGGTGAATTCAGCTATGAAAATCTGGATTTATGCAACAATAAATAAAGGGAATTTTTTTCACTTTACAGAAGGATTCACCATAGGGTTCCCTTAAATAGCTGGATCCCTTAGTGTATATTACAATGGTATTGTATTATTTAAAAAAAAGTCTAAGAGAAAGTTTTTTAGAAAATAGGCAATTATGATGATGCCTGGTAAATGTTACAGATTTTTCTTTTCCTTGAAAATAAATTTAAAAAATAGATCCAGAGTTAATATATATGGCATGGTAATATAATAATCCTGAGGAGAGTTAGGATGTTCGGTTTGATCAGTATTCTGCCTCATAAGCCACTTGCAGCAGAAACACCCATGATGCTTTTAAAATGTAGACTCTTGATGAGAAAGGCCTAGGAATTTGTATTTTAACAAAGTCTTCCAGGTAATTTTAATTTACACTAACGTTTTCAAGAACTACAGGACTAGATATTTTTCGGTTTGAATCTTTCTTGCTTGTCATTCCTGGGCTTTAAGGTCATGTACTATAGCTTGTGACCTTAACTGTTTTAATTGTTTTATTAGTGAGGAAGTAGAAATACTAACATTGAGATAATGAAGAAGGGACTATTAGGAGCACGGATGGTGACAAACTTATGTTAGTGTGTATTTATGTGTGTAGGCAAACATCTTAAAATATATAAGGAAAAAGCTGGAGAGTAATCTTATGTACATGGGTTTTACTTCTGTCGTATCTGACTATATGTGATAGGTGAACAGACATTATGCAATGGATTTGGCTGTCCCAAGTTTTGGCTTTCTTTGCTTTTTGGCAATGCGGTTCCTAAATAGTCTGGTATTGAAGGATGCTCCATTTTTCATAGATCCCTACCTTTTTCTTTATTATCTGTCTCTCTGCCCACCCTTCAGACACACCTAGCTTCCTGTTCATGTCAATAAAAGATTAGTCACCCTTTGAATGTGAAGCTTTGTGCTAGTGAATTTATAATAGAGATATGGGCATGGTGGTGGGGCTGCTGAGTCAACCAAGAAGCCATTAGAAGTTCCAGTGTAGGCTGGGCACGGTGGCTCATGCCTATAATCTCAGCACTTTGGGAGGCGAAGGCGGGTGGATCACGAGGTCGAGAGATCGAGACCATCCTGATCAACATGGTGAAACCCTGTCTCTACAAAAAATACAAAAATTAACTGGGCATGGTGGCGCATACCTGTTGTTCCAGCTGCTTGGGGGGCTGAGGCAGGAGAATTGCTTGAACCCAGGAGGCAGAGGTTGCCGTGAGCCAAGATCGTGCCATTGCACTCCAGCCTGGGTAACAAGAGTGAAACTCTGTCTCAAAAAAAAAAAAACCAAAACACAAATTCCAATGTAATAATGTGGCATTCATGACTCAGACTTAAACATGACAATGAATGACCACAAAGTGACACGCCTGTTAGAATTATTACACAAGTCAATAAAGAACCTTACAAGGCTGGGCTGGTGGCTCAGGCCTGTTATCCTAGCACTTTGGGAGGCTGATGGGGGTGGATCACTTGAGGTCATGAGTTCGAGACCAGCCTGACCAACACGGTGAAACCTCTTCTCTACTAAAAATACAAAAATTAGCCGTGCATGGTGGCGGACACCTAGAATCCCAGCTACTTGCTGAGGCAGCAGAATCTCTTGAACCCCGGCGAGGTGGGGGAGGTCGCAGTGAGCCCAGAGCATGCCACTTCACCACTCCAGCCTGGTTGACAGAGAGAGATGCCGTTGCAAAAAACAAACAAACAAACACCATTGTAAGCCTCCCAAACCCCACTTTACTTCCTGTATTCATTATTACCATTTGTTTCCCCAGAAGTAACTATTATACTGATTTCTAACAACATAGATTTGACTTGCATATTTTGAATTTTATAAAATGTGTCATCTAGCCTGTACACTCTTTTATATGGATTATTTCATTCAACCTAATGTTGATAATATTCTTAATTTGTATATATGTCCTTTGTCAGTTATATATGGCAAAAGCCATTCTGTGGCTTGTATTTTCACTTTATTAGAGGTATCTCTTTATAACAGAAGTTATTTAAATTTGGTAAACCCCCATTTATCACATGGTTTTCAGGTTAGAATTATTAAAGATCTCAAAAATATTGTTTTATATTATTTTTTGAAAGCTTTGCTGTTTTATCTTTCACATATTGATCTGTAATCCATCCTGAAATTATTTTTGTGCATAGTGTGTCATGTTTCACTATTTCCCTATGTATATCCATGTAATCCAGAACTTCATTTTTCCGCTGCATTCCAGACCATTTTTGCCATTAATCAAGTATTCACATGTGTTGCTCCGTATCTGGGCTTCATATAATGTTTCATTGATCTCTTTGTCTATATATGTCCCAATACCACACTGTCTTAAGTATTGTGGCTTCATGAGTAGTGATTATCTGGCAGTGTAAGTTCTCCAGTAGCGTTCTCTGTTTTCAAGATTGCCTTGACCATCCTTGGTATTTTATGTTTCCAATTAAATATTAGATTTATGTTACTAATTTACACAAAACATTATAATTTTAACTAGAATTATGATAAATCTGCAGCCAGATCAATTTGGGAAAATAAACATTTTAAAAACGTTGAGCCTCCTAATCCATGAGCTTGGTTTATTTCTCCATTTCAGTCTTATTTAATTTCTACCAATAATGCTTTAGAGCTCTTCTAAATAGAACACCTTTCATTAGGTTTGTTCCTAGGTATTTAGTCTTTCTTTTTCTTTTCTTTTTTCTTTTTGGTGCTTTTGTAAATACTAGCTTTAAAAATCTGTATTTTTATTATTTGTAGGTAGTATATAGAAATATAATCTGTGTATATTGATGTATGTAATCACCTTGCTAAATTCATTAATTATCATAGTTTACTTTTAATTATTTTATATTTACTAAATATATAATTATTTCATGCGAAGGTGTTGAGAGGTTTTTTCTTCTTTTTAGTTCTTAAAATTTTATTGTTTTTTTTCCTTGATCTCTTGCTTCAGTGAGTTTCTGGAGTATAATGCTGAATCTGAGCAGTGATGAGGGGCACTCTTGTCTTATTCCTGATCTCAGGAAGATAGCATTCGTCATTTCATCTTAAAGTATTATTATGTTTGCTGTAAACTCTATGTGGATGTATTCTGTTAAAATTACAATGTTTCTTTATATTATTAGTTTGCAAAGTATTTTTAAAATTATAAATGGATGTTAAATTTTATAAAATGTGTTATCTGCCTCATTTGAGATTATCTTATATTTTTTTTCCTTGATGCTGTTCATGTATTGAAATACAATGATTTGGTTTTGAAAGCTAAACCAGCCTTGCATTCATGGAATAAATCTAACTTGTTTTTTATGGATTGTTCATTTGACATATGACTAAATACAGTTGGGTATGATTTCTTTGAGAAATTTTGGAATTTTATGTCTATATTCATGGGTGAGATTGGATTATGGATTTCTTTTCCCGTAAAGTAATTGTTAACTTTTGTTATCAAGGTCATGCTTACCACAAAAAAACTATTGGAAATTGTATCTTCTCTTGTTCTCTGGAAGAATTTGTGTGAGATTGGAATGATTGTTCTCTTATATGTTTGAATAATTAAATGAGTAATTAATCAGCAAAGCCATTTGGACATGGAAGGTTTTAAATTAAAGACTATGTTTTTAATTTAGAAGAATACAGACACTATTTTTCTTCTTGGGTCAGTTTTTATAATTTTTAAAGGATTTTTTCATTTCATCTAAATTTTCTAACTTAATGGCAAAAAGCGTTCATGATATCTTATTTCTTTGCAAATGTCTGAAGTATCTGTGATTACATTCTCTTTTCCAGTCCTAGTAATCTCTCTTTTATTCTGGTTCTGTTTTGTGATGAGGCTTATCAATTTTATTAATCTTAAAAAATCAACTCTTGGCTTTTGTAAATATGTTTTCTGTTTTAGCTTTTATCTTTGCTATTTTGTCCTTCAAGTTTCTTCTGGTTTTCTTGTTTCTTTTAATGTATTGTGATATATGCCAAAAATAATAGATGTCTGGTCTTCTCTTCTAATACATGCACTGAAAAGTACTCAATGTCTTTCTAAGCATGGCTTTAGTTGTCTTCCACTTTTTTCTCGTTATGCTTTGGTCATGTGGATTACCTACCTTAATGTCTTCTGTGTTGCCTAATTTGCTTTTAAACTCAGGGATTTAGACCTTAATTTGGTAAATTATATTTTTACTTCTAGAATTTTATTTTAGTTTAGAATTTCTAGTTCTTTACCATAACTCTCCATCTATTTGTTTAAACCTGTAAGCCTATTAGTCATAATTACTTTGATTCTCAGTCTGATATCTTCAATATCTGGATCACCTATAAGTCTCTTTCAATTTCCTTTTTTTAGCTTTTGGATAGTTCTTACCCTTTAGAGTAGATGGTTAGGTTTTGATTGAATATCACACTTCATGTATAAATAATTATAAAGATAGTCAAAATTCTGAGTAATATTACCTTCCTCTAGAGATAATTTGCTTTTTTTGTTTCTGGTATGCAGTTAGGCTAGGAGCAGATGACTTTAAAGGGATTCAAAGCTAGGCTTCAGCCATTTGAAGTTTCATCTGTTTCTGGTTCATGCTCACTGTTAGGATGTAGCCATTTAAAGATACCAATTAAAAATCTGTAAAATTTAACAGAAACCGTTGGCAGAATCTAAATTTCAATTTGTAATCCTTCCAGCCCTGTGAGATTTCAGTGCACTTTCCTTAGCTTCTCAGAGTCAAACTGCTGCATTTTGTTTCACAATTAATGATTGTCTTGAGGGAAAGAGCAACCCCAAATGCTAGGCTCATCTCTCCTGACTTCTACCTTCTTTCTGATCTTGGCCCTGAATCTTCTCCCTTGGTTTTGCTTCAGTGTCTTTACATAGCTTTTGCTTTTTGTGGTTTTGTACCCCCTTCCTAATTGTCCTCAGTGAACAACATAGTGAAATAACGTAATCAACCATTAATGAAAGTGAGTAAAATTCTTGGACCACACCCCATGATAATCCAGTTCAGTAGGTTTGACATTGGGACTAACAATCTACATTTAAAAAAGGGGCCACAAAGTGTGTATGACCTAGGTGTCCACAGAACGCCCAGGCAGAGAACCTTTGAGAAACCAGTCTTAGACATGCATATAGCATTGACTGTCAAAGTAAATACACTATGTCCCTTAAGATTTAGTCTAGCCCAGAGTCCCTGGGAATTCAGTAAGCAAGCCTCATAAGTCTGTGATTCCATTGTCATAAAATAAAGCTGAGTAAGGGCAGACTTCAGGTTAGCAATTTTCCTCCAGCTCCATGGCAGCTGTTCTATCACAGTGTATTTAACAGTCCCCTGAACATCAGTATTAACGTCTTGCCATACCCTGCTCCATGCTCACTGCAATGGAAAAGATCACATTTGTCTGGATAAGAGAAAGCAGGAGAGGGAGGTTTTTGTAAAGGAGATTACATTTGAGGTAAGCCTTGAAGCACATGTGGAATTTCTTCAGAGATTTAGAGGAAAAGTATTTCAGAAAGAGACAACAGTAGGAGCAAAAACATGAAAAATATAGGACAGTGGTTCTCAAACTTTATTGTGAATCAGAATCACTTGAATAACTCTGGAAGATGTAAGTAACAAGATTCTACCCTCAGAGGTTTTCACTCAGTAGGTTTGGGATGAGGTCCAAGAATATGCTGCTTTTATAGCCTCATACAGTGATTCTGAGGCAGGTAGCCTATGGACCACACTGGGTGAAAAACCGGTTGAGTTGAAAAAACAAACAAACGAACAATGATTCTCTATGAAATAATAAGAAAAGAGGTCAAATGCTAAGGCATTTGGTTCATTGATACATAAATTTCAAGGACATAACATAAAAATAATGGTTTGCAGGGAGGAAGTCATTCAAGACATTTGGGAGAGTAAATAAAGTAGAAAGAAAATGAGAAAAAAATGGATTTTTATGAAACAATGTGATCTTTGCCCACAAAAAATTAAGTTATCAAAGCTATGATATACACATTTCAGAAGATTTCCTCCACACTCCTTTTGAAGAAAGTAAGAATTGTGTACCAATGTGATGTGATTCACCTTACTCTAGAAGCCTCTATAGGACCTATACCCTGCCTGTGTCTCCTCATGTTATTTTTGCTTTATTATCCTAAAAATGTAAGTCATACTGTGTCACCCTTTTGCTGAAAACTCTCCAAAGGCTTCCCATTAGAATTAAGTCCAAATGTTCTATTATATTATCTGGCCCCAGTCTCTGCTCTAATCTCATCTCCTATCACTCCGCTCCCAGTTTCCTATAATTCAGCCACATGACTTTTATTTCTGTTCATTTAAAATATCAAATTAATTCCCCTTACGTGGCCTTTGACCTTGCTGTGTTCCTTGTCTGGAATGGTTTTCGTCATAATTCAGACTTCGATCTGGCAGATTCCATTTTCATCATTCAAATCTCAAGTAAAATGTCATGAC
This sequence comes from Cebus imitator, assembly GCF_001604975.1. Lineage (NCBI taxonomy): Eukaryota > Metazoa > Chordata > Mammalia > Primates > Cebidae > Cebus > Cebus imitator. The sequence continues at coordinate 497,632 of NW_016107769.1, forward strand.
CTCAAGTAAATCATCCCTTACCATACTTTATAAATTTTCAATCATCTTCATGCCTGTTACCCTTTATCCCATCACCCTGCTAAATAAATATCCTTCATATTGTTCACATGGTCTAAAATTATATTTTCTTGGTTATTTTTTTTCCATAGGATATAAACTTCCTAAGTGCAGGAACCTATCTAATTTTTATTGCTGAAATTCCAATGTCTAAGAAAGAATTAACATATAGTGTCAGTATATATTTGCTGAAAAACAACTAAATAAATTTAATAGGCATTACCAAAGGTCTCCTCTAGTCTAATCTCTTCATATCTCTTCATTTATCAAAATTATCTGAATTTTTTTTCTCTCAGAGAAACGTTTCCCTAGGCTAACCTAGCTAAAGAATTACCATGTTCTTAGAGGTTTTTAAAATGGAATATACCCTTGGGAAGTACAATGCCTTAAGCTTTGATCAGCCTTGTATGTCCCAGGTCAGATATTGAGGAAGTAGGATTTTGGTTTGGGAGAAAGATAGGAGGGAGCTGTGGGGGGTACATTTTGGAGAAAGGGTCATTTCTAGGGAACGTGGGCCTAGCTGGGGTGCTACAATAGCAAATCAAGAGATTGAGTACACTGAAACAGTAGAAGGACCCCTCTAAATATAAATTGTGTGGACCTCCAACTTGGCCAAGAGTCAAATCCGGAATGAAGAAACTCTCTCTGTCTTTCATGAACAGTTTTCATTTAACTTCCAGGCTCACCACCTGCCCTCCCTTCAGAAAACTGTCTTTTGAAATTCCTGGAACTTATTTGTCATTTTCTTACATGCCACAATCAGTTGTCTGCTGTTGCAGTGTCCTATTGGCATACCTATTGATGTAACATAATTTACCATGACATATGCAACTATAGTATCTTAGTGATTCTCAAATGGGAGATGACAGAGGGTTGGATTCTGGAGAAGTAAATGGCACATGCCTTTGCTGACACAATCTTAACGACCAGATGTGGTTCCGTGCCTTCATTTGCGGGATGAAGCTTTAGTGGATGGATTTAGGCTTTTAGTGGGGAGACTAGGGTTAGAAACACAGACCAAGAACATGCTGTGAGCTATAGTCAGTCACCATTGAAACCTGTGAGCCAAGCCCTCAAGATGTTTATGAAAATACTAATAATAGTAGCTAATATTTACTTGGCACTTACTCTGTACCAGGCACCATTTGTAAATATTTCACATATGTTAGCTCACTTTATCTTCACAATCCTGTGAGGCAGGCAAGGGTATTATCATGGAATCGCAGAGGAAACTGAAGTACAGAGTAGATAAGCAAATTGCCCAAAAGCACAAATGAGTGGTAGGGCACATACTGAAACTCGAGTGTGGCTGCCAAACCTAAGCTCTTAATAATCACTATCCTATCCTATACTGTATTGGTAATACTGGAGATAACTGAGTCACAGTAATAGGTTATAATAATAACTACAATAAGTACCAATGTTTTGTGCTAAGTATTAAATACCTTACATATTCTCATTTAACTCTCACAGTACTTCTGCAAAATAAGTACTATTAGAATCCTTGTGTTGTAGATGGGGAATATGAGGCTCAGAGTATACGTTTTCTTGCCCAAGTCTTGTAGCTAGGAAGTAGGACAGCCAGGACTTGAATCCAGGTTTCTCTGAACCTGGTTCCTAAAATAATCAAATCATTATGCCATAGGGTCATGCTAAAGTTAGCTCATAAAGCCAACATGTAAAGAATTCCTTTGTCTTACAATGAGGCTCCCTGACAAGTGGGAAGGATCGATAACTCCCCCTCCCTTTGCTCTCTTGTAAAGGTGGAGCCTCAGAGTATACATGTTGGACATCTCATTCCACATTTCTGACAGTAAGTCAAAAGTAGCACTCAGCCTAACACTTGGGCCCTGTAGAAGAAACTTCTGTCCAAAGGTAACTGAGGCAAGACTTCCTTTTCCTTTATATAACCCCAGTTTGTTCTTTGCTGATTTTCATATACAAAGATAAGGTAACCTGCCCACTGACCCTAAATGTTACTTTGAATTGGTTTTCTTGCTGTAGGAATAAAGCAAACTGATGCCTTCTATTTTATTGGGTCCCTGTTGCAATTTTTAAAATGGCTGGTCAAGATTAGGTGCTCAGGCTGTGGTCAGGGTTAAGCATCCTCACCTTGTCCAAGGTGAAGGTCTGAGATAGTGATGAGGATAAGAGCAAAACTTATTGACTCACTGGAGGACTATACCCTTATCTTAATTGTCCTGTCCTTTTGCCAGTTCCCGGAGAGGCAGCAGAAACTTGAATTTTCTGGTCTTAGTGCCATTTGCAATGCAACTCAAATTGCTCAATATGGTCTTTCCTGCTCCCACCTGCTGCCATATATGTGAGTTTCCTGCCACTTCTGCCCCTCAGTGAAGTGTGCAGTGAAATGAATCTGTTTTATTTCCCTCACACACAGCAGTCGTCGACTCCCTGTTGGTGCAGTGAGACAAGGCAAGGGTAGGGCATCCCAGACACTTGACGATTAGGATCTATCTTATATAAATCCTCTGACCACTGCTCTGGGTCATCACTCAAGTGACCTGGTAACATTTGCAGAAGGCTTATCAAAGTTAGAGACCAACTCCCCTTTTCACCCTAACAGAAATATTGCCCAATCTATCAGGAGGGGAACTTAGCTGAGCTCAGTTGGAAACTACTCTTTGCATGCCCCCTGCTGCTGTTTTTAATGTCTTTCCTTTGGCATTAGGAAAGCTGTCAGTGGACCCTTTAACCCATTGAGGATGGGCTGAGATCAGCATGCTGTCTTGGTTTTATGAAGCAGCAGCAGTGTGTTCTTTTACTTACTATAGCATTAAGGCCAGGGCTTTCAGAGGAGAAAAAAAGTATTTTAGGCCTTAAAAATGGCATCAAATCTCCTTCATGATAGCTTCTGCCACAGAAGTATGTAATACCTCAGATCCAGAATACTGATGGCAGAAGGAAATGCATTGTGAAGAAGGCAATCCCAGGAAGACAAGTGAGGGGGATGACGTGTCTGCCATCACAGGAGATGTTCCATTGTCCACTTGTACTATTTGCAAAGAAACAGCATTCTCTTCACTTGGAGCGTCTTTCCTGCTCTGTATTCTGCACCCTGCCCTCTGTGTGGTGTTTTCTGTCTAGGCTAGTGAGTTTCAAGGGATGGAGAAATTTGTTGCTGTGTGTGTGTTTGGGGAATGGGCAGAAAGGGGTGTGGTGTGAAGACAAGACTATATCAAAATAGGGCAGGCGTATATAGGATTTAGAAAAAAATGCAATATTATGACAAAAGTAAAGACTGATAATCTTTTCTTGCCTGATAGAAATCAGTATTACACACACTAGCTTCCTTATATCAGTGATTCTCAAGTGGTGGTGGCAAGCCCCTATGAGAGGATTTATCACAACAAAGGGAAAAGTTAGGCTTTATGTTTATCATGAGGAGCCAAGAGTTAAAAGCAGAGAGAAAATATCAGTTTATGTCTCATGCATTTTCCATCTCACTAGAGATGCTTTGAATTCACCCATGTCCTGCATAGGAGAATGAAGAAGAGTCTGACAGCACCTTGCGTTTTTTAACAAGCTGAGCTCAGGGTTTATTTATTTATAAGGTGTTTGTTTTTTCCCCTTTGCCTTTTTGCTCTCTCCCTTTTTTGAGCTTTGATTAATTCTGTCTTGTTTACTATTCTTGTTGTCGATTCTGTTACCCTGCATTTGGTGACTTCATATTACCTCTTTCAGTGTTTTGTCTCTCCATGTGTGCCTGCTTGTCATTGTATTTGTTTATTTATTTATTTTTGAGACGGCATCTTGCTCTGTTGCTTAGGCTAGAATGCAGTGATGCAATCTTGGCTCACTGCAGCCTTGACCTCCCGGTCTCAAATGATCCTCCCACCTTGGCCTCCTGAGTACCTGGGACCACAGTTGCATGCCACTACACTCTGCTAATTTTTTTTTTTTTTTTTTTTTTTTTTGTAGAGACAGACTTTTATCATGTTGCCCAGGCTGGTATCAAACTCGTGGGCTGAAGCCATATGCCTTCCTTGGCCTCCCAAAGTTCTTGGATTACAGGCACGTGCCACTGTACCAGCCTCTGCCTTTCTCTTTATTGGGGTTTGTCTCTTTCCTTGGTGTGTTAACCTCATCTGTCCCTCTTTGTAAAAAATCATTGCCTTTCTCTGGGTTTTTTTTTTTTTTTTTTTTTTTTTTTTTTTTTTTTTTTTTGAGGTGCGATCTGTCGCCAGGCGCCAGGCTGGAGTGCAATGTGCAATCTTGGCTCACTGCAATCTCCACCTCCTGGGTTCAAGCAATCCTTCTGCCTTAGCCTCCCAAGTAGCTGGGACTACAGACATGCGCCACCATGCCCAGCTAATTTTTGTGTTTTTAGTAGAGATGGGCTTCACCATGTTGACCAGGATGGTCTCCATCTCTTGACCTCGTGATCCGCCCACCTCGGCTTCTCAAAGTGCTGGGATTACAGGCGTGAGCCACCGTACACGGCCTCTATCACTCTTCTATACACAACCTTGTGTAAAAATCTCTCCTACCCTCCAAGCTTCTTAGTTACTTCAGATACTTTATGGGGTGAGACAGGGAACTGTGATGCTTCACTTGTCTGCAGCACCCACTCAGTCTTTTGTCTTCCCCAAACATAATATCTCTTAATCCAAGGTTTGGAAAACTGGGACCTGCATGCCAAATCTGGTGCTGTATTTGTAAATATAGTTTTGTAAAATATTTACTCTCTGACCCTTTACAGAAATGTTTGCTGCTTTCCTTCTTAACCAATGCTTTAGTGGGCATCCGAATTGAATGGGTGTAGGGTAAATGCACATGATAACAATAACTTCAGCATACTCTGAGAATGACTATATGGCAGAATCATTTGAGAGTGTGTTCCCAGCTAGGGAATCTGGGAGTAGCCAATGCAGAGAATCATTCCTTGTCTATGAGGAACATCTAAATCTATGGCCCATGCAGTGGGAAACTATACAGGTGATCAAAGCCCTGAATTTTGGGGTGAATGAAGCTTGCCAGGTGGAGGTTGTTAGGGAGAAGGTGCTAAGTAAAAATGCTATATAAACTACATGTTTTCTTTTCAAGCGGTTGCAGTGCTTCTGCCCAGCTTGCCGTCACCAGGCTGTTTGGCTATCCTGACCAGACCTCCACTGCTGATCTCTTTTCCCTATATGTAAACCCCCGATAAAACCCTATGTCTCATTTGCTGGCTCTGGGTCTCTTCTTTCACCTCTTGAACCTGTTGCCATCCCCACTGGAGTTGATAGGGGTTTAGCACAGCAATGGGGAGAGTATTGAAATGCAGCCTTCTAGAACCCATCACCAAAGATACCCATTCAGTTTATCTAGAATGTGAATGCTAATCTGCATTTTCAACAAGCATTTTCTTATAACGAGGCAAATTAGGAAAATGCTGAAAATGCACCCATTCCACAGATAAGGAATCTGAATCCAGAGGCCCTATTTTAAACAAGACTATAACCTTCTATTTGCCTTTTTGTCCAAAACTAGGAAAGAGTGTGTCGTATCTGTGTTACCCTCTCTTTTGTCTGAGAGCTGCTGCTGTGACTTAGGACCTTGCTATTCAATGTTTGGTCCACAGACTAGCTACCAACCATATAGACATCATCAGGGAGCCCATTAGAAATGTAGCATCTCAGGCTCCATGCTGTACCTAGTGAATCAGAATCTGTACTTTTATAAGATCCACAGGTGATTCACATGTACATTGATGTTTGAGAAACACTGATCTTGAGGAAAGAACACAGGTTCTGCCCCTAAACATACCCACCCAGGAGCTACTATGTAGTGCTGAGATGAGCAAAAGCTTTGAAATGAAATGGTGCTGTGTTAAAACCCCTGCACTGCTACTTATTAGCAATGTGACTTTGACCACTGCACTTCCCCTCTCAGTATTCATATCTGTAATGGAGAAAGAATAACACCTGCCTGCCAGTGATGAAAATTTCTGTGGGATAATTCATATAAAATGTCTAGAAGATACTAGATGTACAATAAACATTCATTTTCCTTCTTTGCCTCAGTTTCCTCAATTGTAAAATAAGGGGAAGGATAATAACAGCCACACAGTCTCTACCACAGAGTTATCATGAAGACTGTCTATGTGAAAATGATTTGCAAATCACAATCCTTACACAAATGTAGGGCGGCCTCACTACTAGTTCTGAGTGTGTATAAAGTCCCCAGTAGTTATTCATGAAAACCAGAAAATACCACATTAATCTTCCTGACAGGCTCTACAAACCATCTGTTGATTTGATGAGAGTGTGAAATATAGACAACCAATACCAGTGAAATTTGTGAACTAACATGTTTGAAAAGGTATGTGTGAGAAAGTCAACTTTGTTATAACCCTCTGCCTTGCTAGTTATTCCAGTTACTGCCTGGCACTAGATTTTTGCCTGATTTAGTTAGCTTTTGCATTTTGGCCAAAGTCCATCTGGATACAGAATACAGAGAAAATGATGGCACTTTCCAAAAGGCCCAGTCTTACCATCAGAGATAGAAGAATGAAGAGGTAGCACCCGGGAAGAAGAGCAGAATTAGCAATCAGAGCCTCTAGCAGCTACCAATAATAATAAAAACACTACCTGAGGTATTTATATATAATTAGCATCAGTACACAATTGCCAGCCACCTTCCTCTACCACCAAGGCAACATGGGACAGAGGTAAGTCTGCTCCTTTTTTTTTTTTTTTAACTTACATTGTCTTCTCATATGCTATGGCTTGTGGCATATAGGTGGTATAGAGATGATTTCTTGTGTAGAGAACTTCATGTGTTCCAGACATTGTGTTACATTCTTTACATTAACCTCATTTAATCCTCAGAATAATCCTGTAAAAGACAAAAGTATTATTGTCATTCACAATTTACAGATCTGAAAACTGAGGCTCAGAGGAGTTGTATTCCCTTCCTAAGGTCTAACAATTTCCCCATTGGTAGCGCCTGGATTCAGATCCAGGTCTTTTTGACCATCTCCTATGCTCATTGGTTTTGCTTCACTGACCCCTGCTTTCCTAGGTTTATTGACTCCATTTCCTTCATAATGTTTCTGAGTTCCAGGAGTCTGTGGAAAGGGCTTGTTTTCCCAAATCTATCCTCAGTCAGAGTATCTTCTTTTCTGTGGAATGCACTGGGACTTCCTTCTTTTCTGGGTAGCTACTATACCAATTTAGCCTTATATGTGAGGCAAAGACCTGAGTTTGATGAAATCCATCCTGCTCACTTTCACTGCATGTGTAATAAATAGGTAAGGGACAGAAAGCAAAGGATTTGAGGGAGGGTCAGATAATGTGAAGGTCTTAGTGTAATTGCCAAAAATAACAGCTTTTAGGAGTGAGCATAATGGGGAGGTGTAGCACCAGTGCACTTCTTATTCTTTGCCTGTGGTCTCATTCAAAGATAGTAGAGTTTTGTGGTTATAGGCTATGAATCATATCCTCTTCCTGCCTCCAACTGTCTCTTGAGGCTCCCCCATGTAAAAATCTCATGCTACTATCTATCTACCCATAAGTCTGTCCATTATGATTGTCTGCTATGTGTGCTGACTATTACACATTGTGCCCTGAATTTTGTCTTTGTGATTGTTGCCTTTACTAATGCAACAAAGGTGGTGATATTAGAATGGGGAATTAATCTCTATAAAAGTAGAGCTTTTTATATATTTAATGATATATTTAGTGTAATGTATGTGACTTTTGGCAACTTCTTTTGGTTATTTATTTATTTTTTGTCAAGTTTTGATCACCATTGCCTAGGCTACTTATTATTCCTCAGCAGGGTAAATCATGTCTGCCTTTTCAGATAGTTCAGTTTCCTTTTTTTCCCTTGAATTTTCTGAATTAAAACTCTTTTTCTATTTACTTCTTCTCAATGAGTGGTCATGAAACCACTGCAATAGAATCACCTACAATTATTGTTAAAATGCAGATTCCTATGTTCCATCTCAAACTTATGGAATTGGAATCTCCTAAACATTGGGCCTTGGACTCTGCAGTCTTACCACACTGATGTTAAAGAACCCTTGCTCTAATTGTTTTTTTCCTCCATTTCAGACAGACACCTGAGTCCTCTTTGATCTTACTGTTTCCTATTTCCAGAGCAGCTTAGTGTCTCCAGGGAATGCTTGAGAGGCTCTTTTATGTACCCAGGAGTTAACTGCTAGTCATTTAAGAGTAATACTCTGAAGCCATCAAGGTAATTAAAGCAACTGTATTTCCCTATGCCCTGAGGAGTGCAAGGGCAGTTAAGAGGAAAATGTGTGGATGTTGCCTCCAGCATGCACAGGATGGCCTTATAAGTAGATCTGAATGGCAGCCTATAACCCATTCACTAACAGCAACTCTCTCATTTTAGCCTCAAGTGCATAGGCTTGTCAGTGGGGGGTTTCCTACATCCTAGTTCATGAGCTTCATTGAACTGTGGAGACACTTTTACCTCCGAAATAACCTTACAAACACCTGGTCCTGAAGGCAGAGTTGGGAAAGGGAAATTGATTTCAATTTTAAAGTGTAATGGCTAAAGGTTGTCAGTGTACTGTTAGGGTGCAGGATGACGTCATTTTGGAGCACACCCTGGCTTCCAAGGCCATGTGCAAAGCATGCTTAATGAGATGCTGCAAATAATATTCTAGCTCAGGTGAGGTTCTAAATTGTAGAGGTTTCCTGAAGACATTTAATGCAGTTTTATATACTGAAAACTCATCACTCACTTTCACTTAAAGCTACTGGGCTTAAAAATGTCTAGTGGTGGTTGAGGGACAAGATGACCAAATAGGAACAGCTTTGGTCTGCAGCTCCCAGCAAGACCAATGCAGAAGGCAGGTGATTTCTGCATTTACATCAGAAATACCTGGTTCATCTCATTGGGACTGGTTAGAAAGTGGGTACAGCCCATAGAGGGCAAGCAGAAGCAGGGTGGGGTGGCACCTCACCTGGGAAGTGCATGGGGTCAGGAAACTCCCTCTCCTAGCCAAGGGAAGCCATGTCAGACCATACTGTGAGGGACAATGCTATCTGGCCCAGATACTATGCTTTTCAGGCAGTCTTCGTGACTCACAGACCAGGAGATTTCTCTTGGGTGCCTACACTACAAGGGCTCTGGGTTTCAAGCACAAAACTAGGTGGCCGTTTGGGAAGACACCAAGCTAACTGCAGGAGTTTTTTTTTTGTTTTTTTTTTTTTTTTTTTTGCCAGCAAGACAGATTCATTCGCTCCCCTGGAAAGGGGCTGAATCTGAATCCAGGGAGCCACGTGTTCTTGCTCAGCGGATCCCACCCCCATGGAGCTCAGCAAGCTAAGATCCACTGGCTTGAAACTCTTGCTGCCAGTACAGCAGTCTGAAGTCAACCTGGGATGCTCAAGCTTGGTGAGGGGAGGGGCATTCACCATTACTGAGGCTTGAATAGGTGGTTTTCCCCTTGCAGTGTAAACAAAGCTGCCAGGAAGTTCGAACTGGGTGGAGCCCACCACAGCTCAGCAAAGACACTATAGCCAGACTGCCTCTCTAGATTCCTCCTCTCTGGGCAGGGCATCTCTGAAAGAAAGGCAGCAGCCCCAGTCAGGGGCTTATAGATAAAACTCCCATCTCCCTGGGACAGAGCAACTTGGAGAAAGGGCAGCTGTGGGCATAGCTTCAGCAGACATAAACTTTCCTGCCTGCCAGCACTGAAGAGAGCAGTGGATCTCCCAGAAGAGTGTTCTAGTTCTGCTAAGGGGCAGATGCCTCCTCAAGTGGGTCCCTCACCCTCGTGCCTCCTGACCGGGAGATACATCCCAGCAGGGGTTGACAGACCCCTCATACAGGAGAGCTCCTGCCAGCATCTGGTGGGTGCCCCTCTGGGACAAAGCTTCCAGAGGAAGGAACAGGTGGCAATCTTTGCTGTTCTGAAGCCTCTGCTAATGATACCCAGGCAAACAAGGTCTGGAGAAGACCTCCAGCAAACTCCAGCTGACCTGCAGCAGAGGGGACTGACCATTAGAAGGAAAACTAGCAAACAGAAAGGAATAAAATCAACATCAACAAAAAGGACAACCGCACAGAAACCCCATCTGAAGATCACCAACATCAAAGACCAAAGGTAGATAAATCCACAAAGATGAGGAAAAACCAGCATAAAAAGGCTGAAAATTCTGAAAACCAGAATGCCTCTTCTCCTCCAAAGGATCATAACTCCTCTTCAGCAAGGTAACAAAACTGGACAGATAATGAGTTTGACGAATTGACAGAAGTAGGCTTCAGAAGGTGAGTAATAACAAACTCCTTTGAGCTAAAGGGGCATGTTCTAACCCAATGCAAGGAAGCTAAGAATCTTGAAAGAAGGGTAGAGGAATTGCTAACTAGAATGACCACTTTAGAGAGGAACATAAATGACCTGATGGAGCTGAAAAACAAAGCATGAGGACTTTGTGAAGCAAACATGAATATCAATAGCCAAATCAATCAAGCCAAAGAAAAAAATCAAGATTGAAGATCAACTTAATGAAATAAAGCCTGAAGACAAGATTAGAGAAAAAGAATGAAAAGGAATGAACAAAGCCTCCAAGAAATATGGAACTACGTGAAAAGACCAAACCTATGTTTTACTGGTGTACCTGAAAGTGACAGGAAGAATGAAACCAACTTGGAAAACACTCTTCAGGATAATATTCAGGAGAAATTCCCCAATCTAGCAATACAGGCCAACATTCAAATTCAGGAAATAGAGAGAACACCACAAAGATGCTACTGGAGAAGAGCAACCCCAAGACACATAATCGTCAGATTCATCAAGGTTGAATTGAGGGGAAAAATGTTAAGGGCAGCCAGAGAGAAAAATCGGGTTACTCACAAAGGGAAGCTCATCAGACTAACAGTGGATCTCTCTGCAGAAACTCTGCAAGCCGAAAGAGTGTGGGGGCCAATATTCAACATTCTTAAATAAAAGAATTTTCAACCCAGATTTTTATATCCAGCTGAATTAAGCCTCATAAGTGAAGGAGAAATAAAATCCTTTACAGACAAGCAAATGCTGAGAGATTTGATTTTGTCACCACCAGGCCTTCCTTACAAGAGTTCCTGAAGGAATCACTAAATATGGAAAGAAAAAAACTGGTACCAGCCACTAGAAAAACCTACCAAACTGTAGAGACCATTGACACTATGAAGAAACTACATCAACTAATGGGCAAAATAAGCAGCTAACAACAAAATGACAGGATCAGATTAACACATAACAATATTAACCTTAAAGGTAAATGGGCTAAATGCCCCCAATTAAAAGACATAGACTAGCAAATTGCATAAAAAGTCAAGACCCATCAGTGTGTTGTATTCAGGAGACCCATCGCATGTGGAAAGACACACATAGGTTCAAAATAAAGGGATGGAGGAATATCTACCAAGCAAATAAAAAGCAAACAAACAAAAAAACGGGTTGCACTCTTAGTCTCTGATAAAACAGACTTTAAACCAACAAAGATCAAAAAAGAGAAAGAAGCACATTACATAATGATAAAGGGATCAATGCAACAAGAAGAACTAGCTACTCTAAATATATATGCACACAATAGAGGAGCACCCAGATTCATAAAGCAAGTTCTTAGAGACCTAAAAAGAGACTTAGAATCCTACATAATAATAGTGGGAGACTTTAACATGCCACTGTCAATGTTAGACAGATCAACGAGATAGAACATTAACAAGGATATTCAGGACTTGAACTCAGCTCTGGACCAAGCAGACCTAATAGACATCTACAGAACTCTCCACCCCAAATCAACAGAATATACATAATTCTCAGCACCGCATCACACTTATTCTAAAATTGACCACATAATTGGAAGTAAAGCACTCTTCAGCAAATACAAAAGAATAGAAATAACAAACAGTCTCTCAGACCACAGTGCAATTGAATTAGAACTCAGGATTAAAAAACTCACTCAAAACTGCACAACCACATGGAAACTGAACAACCAGCTCCTGAATGACTAATGGGTAAACAATGAAATGGCAGAAATAAATAAGTTCTTTGAAACCAATGAGAGCAAAGACACAGCATACTAGAATCTCTAGATCACAGCTAGTGTAGTCTTTAGAGCGAAATTTATATTACTAGATGCACACAGGAGAAAGCAGGAAAGATCTAAAATTGACACCCTCACATCACAATTAAAAGAACTAGAGAAACAAAAGCAAACAAATTCAAAAGTTAGCAGAAGACAAGAAATAACTAAGATTAGAGCAGAACTGAAGGAGATAAAGACATGAAAAACCTTTCCAAAAATCAATGAATCCAGAAGCTGTTTTTTTTTTTAAAGATTAGCAAAATAGATAGACCACTAGTCAGACTAATAAAGAACGAGAGAGAGAAGAATCAAATAGACACAGTGGAGGGAAAGCACTACTGATCCCACAGAAATATAAACTACCATCAGAGAATACTATAAACACCTCTACACAAATAAACTGGAAAATCTAGAAGAAATGGATAAATTCCTGGACACATACACCCTCCCAAGACTAAACCAGAAAGAAGTCGAATCCCTGATTGGCCAATAACAAGTTCTGAAATTGAGGCAGTAATTAATAGCCTACCAAAAAAGAAAAAAAGAAAAAGCCCAGGACCTGACTGGTTCACAGCTGAATTCTACCAGAAGTACAAAAAGGAGCTGGTACCGTTTCTTCTGAAACTATTCCAAACAATAGAAAAAGAGGGACTCCTCCCTAACTCATCTTATGAGGCCAGCATCATCCTGATACCAAAACCTGGCAGAGACACAACAAAAAAAGAAAATTTCAGGCCAATATCCCTGATGAACATCGATGCTAAAATCCTCAATAAAATACTGGCAAAGTGAATCCAGCAGCCCATCAAACAGTTTGTCCACCACCATCAAGTCAGCTTCATCCCTTCATTCCTATATACCAACAATAGACAAACAGAGCACCAAATCATGAGTGACTTCGCATTCACAATTGCTACAAAGGGAATACAATACCTAGGAATACAACTTACAAAGTATGTGAAGGACCTCTTCAAGAAGAGCTACAAACCACTGCTCAAGGAAATAAAAGAAGACACAAACAAATGGAAAAACATTTCATGATATGGATAGGAAGAATCAATATTGTGAAAATGGCCATACTGCCTAATTTATAGATTCAATGCTATCCCAAGCTACCAATGACTTTCTTCACAGAATTGGAAAAAACCACCTTAAAATTCATATGGAACCAAAAATATCCTGTATAACCAAAACAATCCTAAGCAAAAAGAACAAAGCTGGAGGCATCCCTCTAACTGACTTCAAACCATACTACAAGGCTACAGTAATTAAAACAGCATGGTATTGGTACCAAAACAAATATATAGACCAATGTAACAGAATAGAGGCCTCAGAAATAATGCCACACATCTGCAACCATCTGATCTTTGACAAACCTGACAAAAACAAGCAATGGGGAAAGGATTCCCTATTTAATAAATGGTGTTGAGAAAACTGGCTAGCTATATGCAGAAAAATGAAACTGGACTGCTTCCTTACAACTTATATAAAAATTAACTGAAGATGGATTAAAGACTTGAACGTAAAACTTAACACCATAAAAACCCTAGAAGAAATCCTAGGCAATACCATTCAGGACATAGGTATGGGCAAAGACTTCATGACTAAAACACCAAAAGCAATGGCAACAAAAGCCAAAATTGACAAATGCGATCTAATTAAACTAAAGAGCTTCTGCACAGCAAAAGGAACTATCATCAGAGTGTACAGGCAACCTACAGAATGGGAGAAGATTTTTGCAATCTATCCATCTGGCAAAGGGCTAATATCCAAAATCTATAAGAAACATAAACAAATTTACAAGAATAAAACAAAAACCCATGAAAAAGTGGGCAAAGAATATGAACAGATACTTCTTAAAAGAAGACATTTATGTAGCCAACAAACATATGACAAAAAGCTCACCATCATTGGTCATTAGAGAAATGCAAATCAAAACCACAATGAAACACTATCTCATGCCAGTTAGAAAGACAATCATTAAAAAGTCAGGAAACAACAGATGCTGACAAGGATGTGGAGAAATAGGGATGCTTTTACACTGTTGTTGGGAATGTAAATTAGTTCAACCATTGTGGAAGGCAGTGTGGCAACTCTTCAGGGATGTAGAACTAGAAATATCATTTGACCCAGCATTCCCATTACTAGGTATATACCCCAAGGATTATAAATCATTCTAGTATAAAGATACATGCACATGTAGGTTTATTGTAGCACTATTCACAATAGCAAAGACTTGGAACCAACCCAAATGCTCATCAATGTGAGACTGGATAAAAAAAAATGTGGCACATATACACCATGGAATACTATGCAGCCATGAATAAGAATGAGTTCATGTCCTTTGCAGAGACATGAATGAAGCTGAAAACCATCATTCTCAACAAACTAACACAGGAACAGAAAACCAAACACTGCGTATTTTCACTTAATAGTGGGAATTGAGCAATGAGAACATATAGACACAGGGAGGGGAACATCACACACCAGGACCTTTTGGGGGATGGGGGGGCAAGGGGAGGGCTACCATTAGGAGAAATACCTAATGTAGATGATGAGTTGATGGGTACCACAAAGCACCATGGCACATGTATACCTATGTAACAAAACTGCACGTTCTCCACATGTATCCCAGACCGTAAAGTATAATAATAATGAAAATGTCTAATAGTGGATACACAGATAGAAATACAACGATTAATTAAGTTAGAACAACCGAAAAACAGTGTACTCAACAAATCACTTTATTTCTGGTTACAATATGATGCATAGTTCAAACCAAGATAATTTGGGGAGTAAATGGGAACACTATTAATCAAGTCAGGACAATAGACATAAACTGGCATGTAAGTAAACCTTATTTCCATGCCATTTAACCTTAACAAGCATGCTCTGCCATATAGTCTCTTTTGCTATTGCAGGGAACTATCAGTATTTCGGGATGCAGAAACACAGGTAGATTTAAGGAGAAGATGACTAGAAAGTCAGCATTCTCATGTTTTTTCTGAAGGATGAGACAGCTTTTTCTGTGTTTCCAATCAAATGTGAATACTTTTAACATATGTGATGCCAGGCCACTGGATGACTGATGTACCATGGCAACAGTCAGTGGTTCTTTTGCTGATAACAGCCACTTAAGTATAAGGTTTTACATATGTGTGTGTGTGTGTGTGTGTGTGTCTGTGTGTCTGTGTGTGTGTGTATGTATGTAACTCTGAGATAATATGCTAAGCAATTCCATTACCAAAAAAAAAAATAATCTTAGAATGCATATGAGCCACTTTGGGCTCAAATTTGGCTTCACATTTTGGAAGATTTGAAGCCAAATTAATCTCAGGGGGACTCTTTAAGCTTCAATTATTTTCATATTTTATTTCAGACACATTCACACATGCTCTTCTAAGCACAAGAGCTCACACATACATAGACATGCAAATACACAAAAACTGTTTAACATCTATTGGCCAAACTTAGCCTGATGGAGATATCAGGACATAGTAACAAGAGTGTGTGCCCAGTGTCAGATCTATAGCACAAAGGAATATCCTCCTGTGCCTCTCTGATGCAGTCTACCAGCTGCATGGGAGAAAAATCTATATCTCTGGGGGAATTGAGGGAGGCATCTGATATGAATCATATTCCTAATACAAACCTTTCCTTATTCTCCATTGCATTTTCAACTTTCTTTCTTGCATATCTTAACTTTCACCAAGCTGACTTAATAATTTCCAGCAAATGAGTACCTCTCATAAAGGATATAGTTGAAGTGGTTATTGTATGCAAATTGAAGATTAGTGACCCCTCATAGAGCCACAATGCCACACTGTAGAAATCTTCTATAGCTTCTGTGCTTTGACTTACATGGGTCCCTTGAGGACCCTTCAGCCTCTGTGTCACCAAGCTATGTGAAGGTTGCCCAAGATTTAGCTGCCTTTTGTAGAGAATCATTTTCAGAAGTTGATAGTGAACTTTCAAGAGTTGATGTGCAAAGGTATTTAAAATTGATTTCCTGTCTGCACTATTGGTCTCCAGGGCTTACGCTGCTCCGAAGACATGAACTAAGATTTCTCAGATGTTTTGTAACTCCTAATTACCCCTTTCTTTCCCATGGCCCTCTCAAAAGAGTAGCCTAAGGTTGCTAGGTGACCGGGTTATTGCTTTGTTTTTTCTTTACAATCCGAGGGCCAGTCAGCATTGTTCCTTACTCTCCTGGTAGGCTCTGGAAAACTCAAAAGTTATGTCACAGGACCATAATATATTGGAGATTGAACACATTAAAGAGATCAGCTTATCTAACCCCTCATTTTGTAGATGAGATCTCCTGCAATTGGCACATTCCTTCTTATAGGCTCAAGTTTGGTGATGGAATTGAAGAAAGTAAATATAGGGAAAAGATTCAAGCTAGATTAATCTCAGGAATATCTTATCTCCTTTAACTCCTTTTTTCTATTAATTACTGTAATACTTCTTTTTATTTTTGCTATCTCTCCCACAACAAGCCACAGGCTCCATATTCAATGCCATACTTTCTTACTGGGATTTTGATCAGAGAATGGCTTCCTCTAGCTTACTTCTGTTTTCCGCAGCCACAATTGGGAGTTTCATAGCTCTTCTCCTTCCCAAAATTGGATCAAACAAAGAGTCCTACTTGTATTTCCCTAAAAATTCATACCAGTATCTGGGGAAGTAGAAAGCATAGGCTCTCTCTGAGTCACAACAGGCCTAAAAGGTTAGACTGTACCAAGGATAGAGAACCACTAGTTTCGATGCATATCAGATTCACACCGACATGAAAAGACTGCTACTCAGTTCCTCATTTTTCCCAACAAGAAATCACCCTCTCTCAGTACTCAAAGTATTTGCTTTGAGTTCTGTTTAGCAGAAATCTCATTATACCTCATATCACTATACCTGTCTTTCTCCTCCATTGAATTGTTGGGTCCTTGAAGGGAGGCCCATTGCTTAGTCATCTCTATGTCTCTAATCCTGCCAATATTGTCTGACACAAAGGGGTATCCAGAAGAGCTTGTTGAAATTAAATGTAAGACATTATTCAAATGGTCTGTATCGCAGACCAGCGTAATGCTAGATACCACAACGGTTTCACAAACAGCATATGTCCTTGATTTTGAATTCATTCTTCAGTTAAAAAATATATTGAATATCTGCAATTTCTAGGCATTAAGGAAGTAGCAGGGGTTTTTAAAAAGCATTTTGATGTGGAGACAGATGATGCATATGATATACATGCTACATCATATTCTGGACCTAGAAAACTTTACTTTGTTGTTGGTTTACCCTCTACACTTTCATAGCAATGTCAACTCAAACGAGCAAAACTCCAAGTGCAAACCCATGATTCTTCCTTCTAACTCTACCATTTTCTAGAGCCTCTAACATTCCCTTATGGCTAAGCTCTGATATCTCCCCATATCTTCCACCACACAACAATAGTAGAGGACTTATCTACCTATTTTGAGTAGAAAAAGAATGAAAAAGACTTTCTGGAAAGAGACATCAGTAAGAACAAAGACATAAATAGTGTATAAAAAATGTTCGCCAAATTTATTTTGATTTGATATTAACTGGTATGAAAACAAATGCCTGAAACACTTCTACATCTCCAGAGATCTTGATTATGGAAAGGGAAGAGGAAGATTA
This sequence comes from Cebus imitator, assembly GCF_001604975.1. NCBI lineage: Eukaryota > Metazoa > Chordata > Mammalia > Primates > Cebidae > Cebus > Cebus imitator. The sequence continues at coordinate 515,397 of NW_016107769.1, forward strand.
AAAAAAAAAATCATCACCAATTGCTTCTACACCCTGGGTCAACTTTTAGTTCACCATTTCAGTGCCTTTCTCCATACTCTTTGCTGACAATAGACTGTCCATTTCCTTTCCCTCTCCCCAGTAAGGCCAGATGCACTGATGAAAACACAGTACAATTCTCATCTTTTTCCAAAAGCTCTTTATGACTAAAGTTGCTGGAATGTGTGCCCTTCTCTTGTTCTGAACTCTGATCTAAAGCACTGACCAGCCCTATCAGGCATCTGGAGATAAGTCTTCTTCGCAACTAATTTTAGACAATGAGAATTATAGATCGAGGAAAATCCTATCTTCTTTAAGTTTTGCACACCACATTGCACAATGTCCTATACATAGTTCACACTCAGTAAATGTTTATTAAATTCATTTGGCTAATGTAGCAGACTGACCTCAATGAATAGATTACTTTTGGTTGCAACGAGGAGTTTTGGGTCCTGAGTAGATGTGCAATTATAATGAAAATTCAACATGGTAAAAAGGGAATGAATAAAAGCCGACTCTCTTACAAACTTTCTGGCTTGAATCAGGGCCTGAAGTTTATGATGGATTTAAAACCTTTTTATGAAAGGCTTTTTGGCAAGAAGAAATCATCCATCTCTGTAGTTGCGATTTTCCCATTTTCCCTATTCGAGTTGTTAAAGCCAAAAAACCATGCCAAGTATATAGGGGTGTGTGTATCTGTGTTTGTGTGTACACATATGTTTGTCTTTCCTTACTGAAAGCACTGCTAAAGAAAGTGCACTCTTTATCTTGCATCATATCTTCAAAATAATTCACACCCAGAAGCTCAGATCTTGCATTTTAATATTTTGTTTGATATGAACTTTGAGGGTGAGATAAGTTGCTTTGTCTTTTCTGAAATTTTATATTTATTATTCTTTTTTTGGGAGGTGTGGATGTTTATTCAAAAAAGAGAAAGGATTCTGGAAAAGAAAGTATTCTGAATCTGAGTTTCCAGTCACTGTGAGGGAAATATATAGTGTTGCTTTTAATTTTTCATTTATGGCCAAAAACTTGAACACATTTTATATCATTCTGTTTCTGAATCATGACCTCCTTTGAACCTTAAGAGTTGTTTTTAGAATCAACGGTGTGTTTTATTCACCAATGTCAAAGTCTCTAGACATCTTTGTTTTGGTTCGGGTAAGTGTTTGCATTCATAAAGAAACCCTTTACCTAACTTTGGTAGTATGGAACAAGTAAAACATGTTTCTGCTTTTTTTGTAATGCAGAATATGAATTTGGACTCAGAGAAGAGACTTTTCAGGCTCTCAAAAATCCCTACAGAAACAAAATTGCATTGCATGTTGATATTTTCTATATCCATTAAACTTATATGATAGGATTTATCCTAAAGACCTCATAATTCCTATTAAACACAATACTAAAATTGTGAATTGCATTCTATTTTACAGCATAGACCCAAATCCTAAATGATTCAGTTTCCCATTCTAGTGAATCTGTAGATGATATGGAGCCTTTGTGATGACACCAGTATTGAAATTGGCACTTTTGGGGGAGAAACATTAGAAGAACATTCATACCTTTGTATCTGTCTCAAGCTAAATTCACCCTTAGGCTGGGTTGTCTTCCCAGTAACAGACCCTGATATTACAATTTGAGTGCAGATGGTTTATTTAGATAGTAATATTAGGATACACATATAGAAGAATAGGAGCCTGAGATAGGAATGGGAAGGAGGTCAATACAGAGACCAGTAGAGGACTGAGAGAAAACCCTCAAGTGAAGAATTGCAGAGGCTCGTAGTAGGATACCATTTGTGGGTACAAGATACATTCTGAGAGTATTTGGGTGGGGAGATAACCATTTCTGTTAAAAATGATATACCAACTGGTTTTAGAATCAATAGTTAAATGTGTCCAACATTTTAAAAGCAACCTAAACACCAAACTGTGCTTGCTATTCAGAGAAGATTTTTAGTTCAGGTCTGCTCTCTAGAAGCTCTGAGAGAGCGTATGGAGCCTCTATTTCCCCAACCACAAAATGGTGGTGATCATGTTTACCTCATGGGCATTTGCCAAGATTAAATCTATGTATTACTGTGCTACTATTTATGTCTTATATATTGAAGATATAAGTGCTATGTAGATAGGCTAGAGATCTGTGTGGACCAGGAAGGTTGAGAAACTTTATAAGACAAAGGAAAATTTGACTTGGGTCTTGGAGAATGAGTAAAAACTACATGGCTTAACAGTTAACCCTGTCCTCCAGGATGCATCAGGACTTGGAAACATAGTTGATGGCTAGGAAAACAGCCTATGTACAAAGGCTCATTTATCTCCCAAGGTGAAACAAAGCAAAATATTGGGGAGGATGTTTATTGACAATGATTTTTTTTTTTTTTACTGTCATTAAGTGGTTAATGCGGTAGTATTTACTGCTCTTCTTCAGTATCTGGTTTCCTTCTTTTGAACACATGGAAAAAGGGTGCTTTCATACTCCTTGATATTAGGCATCACCCTGTGACTTTCTTTAGGCAATGAAATGTAAGCAGAGGTGATATGTGTCACTTCAGTATAATTGTATTTAGTTGCTAGCACTCGACTCTTCAACTCTCTTTTCCGCTGCTAACAAGATTGTGAATCTGGTGTTAATATGGAAGTCCAATAATAAGTCATCACATGACAACAGCTGCCCTAGAAAGTCACCTGAATCTATTGTTCATTTTGCATGAATGAAATATAGATAAATAATTGTTGTTAGAAGCAACTAAGATTTGGTGGTTATTTGTCATTGCAGCGTTGCCTGCATTATCCTATCATAAACACCAAAGAAATACTGTTTCTGCCTCTCTAGGAATCATTTTCAGCCAAAGAACAAGAGTCATTTCTCTCTTTTAGCTTTACTGGTTTACACATTTAGTCCCTCAATGGCATAAATTGCAAATGGCCAACAAAAGTCATCTTCCTAATATACTAACTGTACCCTGCATTTAAATGAAAACTTTGCTGAGCTGTGTGTGTCTGATTTTGAAGTGAGGTAGAAGGACACATTTCTCTGAATTCATTCCTACTATATCTGGCACATAGTAGGCATTCAAGAACTATCTGCTCAACTCAGAAACAATGAAAAAGTCCCATTTTAAGGAATCTGGCTATATCAGATTAGGTTAATCCTTAGAAGAATTATGCAGTAGTGACATGGGCAGGATTGTGGAAGTCCTAATCTTTGTCCTCCTATAGAAACATCAATAGAATAATGACATTTGGGCCAAAATAACTTAATGAAGACTCTTAAATCCAGTTAACATGTTGTAGCACTACAGAAGAACTCAAAACTGAGAAAAAATACTTTGAAATTGGAAAGAACAGCAATTTCACTTTGTCTGTGTCAGTCCCTCCCCTAAGCTGGCCATACAACACAGCACTGAAAAAGATCCACTTCTCCCTTGGGGCAAAGAGTGAGTGAAGCATGCATCTGACATGCCCATACCTTCATAGCAATGCCTGAAAGATCTACTGTCTCACTTCACCCAGAGTGCTGAGGCAGCCAGCATAGTAAAAATGCCTGCAGAAAGCTTAGAATAAAGAAAAAATTCAGGTGTTTTCCGAAGCCTACACACAATTTCAGGACTGAGAGAAAGTGTACAACTCTGAGAGTTCTCCTTTGCAAGGAAGGAAGAAGATTGGAAATTCATCCAACCTCCTGGCATTGCAGTCCACTCCTCTAGAGAAAAGGGACAGATGACTCTCAGCAGCCAGTATGGCACTGCAGAATTGAACAAAGGTGCACAATCTTGAGACTTTTTTTTTTTCAGGGAGAAGGGAGAGAAGTATAACTTGGACCCAGACTATCAGCATTCCAGTAACTCCACTAGGGAAAAGAAGCAGGTAGCTCTCAACAGCCTGTGTAGCTTTGTGAGATGGAGAAAATTTTTGTGAGACTGAGACTTTAGGAGGAAGGGAGAGAAGCAGAGCTTGCATTCAGTATCCTGACATTTCAGTGCACCGCCCTAGAGAAACGGGGTGAAAATTATATTCTGGCCTGCATGGCTGTGTGTGATTGAGAGGAGGGGAAAAAAACCTGAGACCTTCACTCCGAGAGGCAGAAGTAGAGTGGGCACAATGACAAAATATGTTTCAGAGGCTCTCAGAATCTTTTGCTGGGCTAATTATGGAAGGTATTTCCATGTTGAAATCATTCCATAAAGACTTCTTTTATGCACTTCTTCAAATGCTCAGACACCAATGCAAAGGTACAAGGAGCATGAAGAATCACAGAACTATCCTACCATAAAAGGAACAAAAGAAATTTCCAGTAACTTACCCCAAGTAAATGGACACCTATGAATTTCTTGACAAAGATTGCAAAATAATCATCATAAGTGAGCTATAAAAAAAGACACCTGGACGAAATCAATAAAATGATAAACAACATGAAAATATCAAGAAAGAGATAAAAATGATACACAAACAACATGAAAATATCAAGAATGAGATAAAAATCATAAGAAGAACCAAAGAGAAGTTTTGGATCTGAAGAATATGATACATTGAATAATTCAATATAACTTCAGCAGTAGTCTTGATCAAGCAGAAGAATCAGCAAATTTGAAAAGAAGTCATTTGAAATTATCTAGCCAGAGAAGCAAAAAGAAAAAAGAGAATGAAAAAGAGTGAAAAACTCCTGTGGGGCTAATAAGACACAATCAAGTGAACCAGCATACACATCATGGGAATCTCAGAAGGAGGAGATAAAGGTTTATAAAGATTATTTAAAGAAATAATGGCTGACAACTTCTCAAACCTGGAAGAAAAATGGACATCCAGATTCATGAAACCCAAATGCCCAAATAAGAAGAATCTAAAGATGTCCTCACTGAGACATATTGTAATCAAAATTTCAAAGTCAATTACAAAGAGTTTTGAGAACAGCAAGAGAAGAAAATGACTCACTATGTACAAGAGAGCTACAATAAGACTATCAGCAAATTTGTTAGCAGAAACTTTGTAGGCCAGAAGGGATGAGAGTTATATATTCAAAGTGTTGAGAAAAAAAATAACCCAGAAAACTACACCAGTCAAAACTGTCTTCCAAAAATGAAAAAAATAAAAACAAACAAAATCTGGGGGAGACTATCACCACTAGATCTGATTTATGAGAAAAGCTAATGTGAATTCGTCAAGTTGAAACAAAAAGGATGGTAAACAGCAAAATGAAAGCATGTGAAAGTATAAAACTCACTAGTGAAAGTAAATATATAAACAAGCACAGAGTACTGTAATACCATAATATTGGTATATAAATCACTTTAATATGACCTATGTTTTCACTGTTTTTCATGTATTTATCACTCCTACCTCATGAAAGATGACAAAACCTCTCTTCTTTTTTGACCAAACTTGAGTGAGGCTCCACTGAACCATCCTTCTTACTAGTTCCCTGACATTGGCCAGTTTGGTCTAGTTGAAGCAGGAATGCTAGTTAGTAAGTTTAGTGAAAATCCCACACCACTGCTATCTGATTATATTCCTCATCACCAACCCCTGGTATCTGACCACCTTTGCTTGCCTTCAGCAAAAATCCTGTGAAGCCTGTTTAGCAGAATTCTTCTTATCCTGATGTTTCACTTTAGTAATTTTCCATTGTCCCTCCCCTGAACTCCCACTGCTCCTTAGTAATAAATTCCTTCATTTTTATTCAGAGTTGAGCTGGATCTCTCTCCCAACTGCAGTTAGCCCCTTTAGAATAAAGTCTGCCTTTCCATCCATTTTAGCAAGTGTCTGAATAATTTTTTCTTTAACAAATATTAGGACAGGACTTACAACCCCCTTCCCAATTCCTATGCTCCCTACAGCAACAGTCCCTAAATCATAAGAAACATAACTGAATGACAGCCTTGCGTATCTCACAGGGCTGGGGAGAGACAGGTGGGAGAGTGTGAGAGCTAAGGAGGACGTTGCAGATGTGCAAATCTTGAACAGGGAGTTCTCTGTAGCCCACACAACTCACCTCCCTCACAAAGGTAGAAGGACTCTGGACCCTTACTCTGGACTGCATGGAGCTTGTTTTGCTTTTATCTTCCCTTTTCTCTCCATTATTTTGTGGCTTAACTTAGCAACCCCCCCCCCCTCAGGCTAACAGTTGGACTCTCTACTATACACCCAAATTGTTCTCTCCTTCTCTGGTAATGCTGTTCCTATCCATTCTCTGGATCGTGGATTGCCAAGCATCCACATGGGACTGAGAGGCTCAAGGTTTCAGGGCTGGGGGAGGAACAAAGAAGTGAGAGTTTGAATTTATCCCAGCTTATTCTGGACACCCAGGCATACATGCCTCCCTACTCTGACACCAGCCGTGACACTTGAATTGATTCCCCATGGCCTGTCTCTCCATCTACAAGAGAAAGGGATCTCTGAGGCTCTTCTAGTATAAGCCTGACAGTGAGCTGTCACTGCCAGTCACAGCCAGAAACCACTGGTTGCAGCTGGTCTCTGCTGGTGCTGGCCAGTTGTGGCCAGTCTCAAACAATTGCAGTTGGTCATGGGTGGTCACTGCCAGTTATGGCCAGTTGCAGCCAGTCTCTACCAGTATTGGCCAGTCTCAGCTGGTTGCCATCATCTAAGCCTATTACAACTCTTCATGGCTGGTCTTGGATAATTGTGGCTGGCCATGGACAGTCTTTGCCTATTACAACCTGTTTCAACTATTCTTCACCCATCATTGCTGGTCTTGGCCTGTTACAACCAGTCATGCCTGGTGTGTGTTGGTCTTGGCTGGTTGCAGCTGGTCTCAGCTGGTCTGCACTGGGCACCACCAGTTTTGGCCTATTACAACTGGTCACAGCTGGTCTCTGCTGATCTCAGCCCATTGCAGCCAGTCTTGGCTGGTCTCCACTGCTTTTGGCCAATCTTGGCCAGTCTCTGCTGTTCACACTGCTGTTGGCCTGTCACAACTGATCTTTGTTGATTACAGCCACTCACAGTCTATCTCTACCAATCACTGCCTGTTATGGCTGATCTGTGCCACTCATAGCCTGTCTTGGTCTTTTATGACCAGTCACTGCTGGTTTCCACCAGTCATAGCTGGTCACAGTCAGTCTTAGCTCATCACGGCCAATATCCACTGTCTGAGACAGTTGCAGTCAGTCATGGCTGATCACAGCCAGTTGTCCCTGGTCTCAGCCAGTATTGGCTGGTCGCCATAGTCTTGGCCATACATTACTGGATATAACTTGTCACCATAGGTCATGACAAATCATCACCAGTCAAGCTGCTGGGTTCCTCCCAATGATGGAACCTTAAAAGAATGGAATTTCTAGCATTCCAGGGACTAAATGCAGCTGACATGCCCTTTAGTTTATAATTAAGTGTTTCCAGCAAACAAACAATGTCATTTAGACAGTACAGGTGTACAGCATATAATTGAACAGAACACCACAGTATGTATTTACCTCCCTCTCAAATGCTTTAACATTTATCATTTATAATTTAAAACAACTTTCAGCAATCTGTACATCTCTAAATATAAGTGAAATATTTATTTTGACTATTTGAGGCAATTTATTGCAGAAATGCCCCACAGAGATTTTGACCTGGATCATTTATAGGTGGCTGATGCCAAAAATGCTTTGTGATTCTAAATATAGTGCAACAGCTTTATCCAAACACGGGGATATATAGCCATTCAACTGTTAGTTTACTTTGGTAAGTACGGGGAAATTCAAGACCACTCTAGGTACTTTCCTTTTTAGCCTAGCATGAGGGAATTCTGGAACAACAAGAATTTGGTGTCTGGTAGCAAAACTAGTAAGGAAGATTAAATTAAAAAGCCATTGATTCAAATGCTCAGCTTTTAGTTTTTTAAAGAAATAAACTACCTGACCCTGGTCAAGGGCTTTGCTTTCCTTGGTCCTCTGCTTTTGGGAGGGCTTAGGTGAAGTTAAGAACATCAAAGATAGGCCATTTGTTTCCTGGGCAGCAGCTGGCCAAATATTGGAATAAATCAACCCAGTAACAGCAGTTCTGTTATCACAAACCTAGACTTGGGCATAGCCATTTGCAGAGCTCTGTCACCTCAAAGTGTACAAAGTCACTTTCCTTTGATAAAGATGGGCCAGGGTAGCTGTTTTAGAGAGGCTTGGTTCACAATTTTTCTCTACAAATACTTCCTGCTGCTCATGAGTAGGGGCTAAATTCCTCTAAGAGACATGAATTTTATTCTTAGCAATCAGTGTTGTTGCCCAAAGTCTAGAGTCCAACTCTGGGGTCCAATGAAGCCTAGATTCTGAGCCCTCAATCGCACTTAAGTTTCTGGCATCAGTTGCCCATTGATTGTAGGGGTTTTTTTTTTCCACACTGATTTTGTGCAATTGAAAAGTCCTCAGGAAATGAAAGGAAAAGTCCTCAGTGGTTGATTATGGAAAGCCACACAACAAAAGGATATATACAATTTTCTCCTTTTAGTCTACATGTAAAATATACCTAGGTCTTGGAAGGAGGTACTTAATCCCATTTTGTATGTTAATGTGACAGTATCCTTAAGGGTCACGTGGCCTAACTTCCAACTGTGTAGGTCAACATATAATTTGCCAGTGGATTCCAGATGTGGTTCTTAGGGTGTAATAGTGATTTACTCACCCACATTGATACATGCAATCTCTGGAAATATTTTCTAGTGTTTATGTAATCCTTTCCCAGACCTTTATCACTCACTTGGGAAGAACAGCTACAGAGTCTCTCTGTCATTTCTCATTGTTCAGCCAGATAAGCTAAAGCTTGCAACTCAGAGTCAATAGCAGTGTATACAGTAACAAAAAATGTTACAGAAACATCCAAATCTCTAACATTGAGCATGTAGTATAATTGCCACCTATCTCTTGCCATGCTAAATGTCCTTTGTCCCCAGATGTAGAAAATCCACGTGTCACCTAGTTGAAAAGAGGCACTAATGCTAACAACTCCACTTGAGTTCCTACTTCTCCTGAATACCTTTCAAAGGAAAAAGCCATATTCAGGGACAGTATTGAGACAGTCACATTATGGGAAGAAAGCAGCATGCCAATTTGCTTCTGGCAGCACCGTCTTCTTCAACATTTCTAGTATATCTGATTTGAGAGGGCTGGTTAAACTGCCCCATTAAAACAAAGCACTAACACATGAGGTTTCTGTCATGCATTCAAAAGTGTGCAGGTTTCCATATTTCTGAGCAGATGAGGTGGGCCTGGCATAAAATGAGGTTTCATGATGGCTGGTGGCCTCCCATTCTCCTTGACATGCTTGCCTCAGCCAGAGACTCAACTGAGAAGCTGCTTGGAGCCGGCACTGGGGACAGAACTAATTATAATAAACGTTACCCAGCTATCAATTAGAGCCTGGATATGTCACCTGGCAAACTCTATTTTATTTCTGGAAAAAATAAAACATGAGACAGAAACTTTCTTTAGCTTTTTGGGAAAAATTCCTCATTCATTTTCAGCTTGCCCTGTTACTTCCAATGTTCCACAAGCAAGGAATTTAGATTGTAAAAGTCAGCTGGTAATTGAACCTATAAAAAAAAAAAAAAAAAACACTCTGACATGGGCTCACAACTTGGAGAGGTGAGATACATGGGGAGGAAAGAAGTTCCTCACCTTCTGAATTTGAGAAATGCCTCCAGCTCATTGTCAGCCATCCTGAGAACTATAAAAGCTAACAAGCAAGTTGCTAGCTCCTGACACCCAGCCCTTATTGAACGGGGGTAATATAGGACTATATGATCAATTCATGTCACTCTGCCCATTATTTCCTTCTACTCCAAGAATGAGGTGATATTTTTAACACTTCCCACTTGGTTATTATGATAAACACATTTGGATGAAGGTGTTAATGTCAGATAATAACAGTTCATTCCTATTCCCAGGTATTTTTGTGCCTTTTTGTTGAGACTTCCGTGCCTTAACATAGAAAAGTAAGAAATTTGGAGATTTCTAGTCAATGCAGTAAGGTCTGGGAATGGCAGTATTCTGGAACAAAGGATTTTTCACTGTCTTCTCTGGCTACTCAAGAGTCAACTATTCAAGAGGTTCTCTAGTTACCATGCCTCCTGTGTCACACCACATTCTTTAGCCCCTCCCCGCAATACCCCCACCCCCGCAAAGCACCATCAAGTATAAAGTGAATGAAAGATTAACCCAGAGTTTAACTCTGCAGGCTTCACTAAGCAAAGCCTTCAAAATCAGATTCAGATTTAAGAAAGAGTTAAACATTTTTATAGCCTGGTGCTTCCTACTCCCAGTTTCTTCCTTGATATTTAAACAGAGACTTGACATTTCTAATTAGGAAGTTTTACATCCAGGCAAGCGGAATTTACCCCCAGCTGGGAAAACAAGGCTTAGTAAGAGTTTGACATCAGCCCTCATTGATCTGAAGATTATCTCCCATTTGAGACTGAAGAGCCTCTGGGAAACTGAGGAGGGGAAACAAATGTGGGAAAGTGTGTGGAAATGCATTCTTTGACTTTGGGGTTAGGTGGATAAAGGCTGGCAAGCAGAGACTTGGGAACTGAAATCATTTTCTTTCTTCCCTTTACTGCAGCCTTCCTCTCCCAGCTTCCCTTGTCAATATTTCAGAATCTGAACTTGCTAAAGGAGGGCAAAGAACTTGTTGATCAGATTTGTGCATTGTTTTAACTTCGCCAACAAAATGGCTTATTGCTTTGTGGTTTTCAGGGACTTGGTAGGGATGTCTGATGTTTGATTTAGATAGGGAAAGCATTCAGGGAAGCAAATGACCTTGTCTTAGTCCATTTGGGCAGCTGTAACAGAATAACTGAGACTGGGTGTCTTCTAAAGAATAGAAACTTATTTTTCACAGTTCTTGAGGCTGGGAAGTTCATGAGCAAGGTGCTGGCAGATTTGGTTTCTGGTGAGGGCTTGCTCTCTGCTTCCAAGTTGGTGCCTCGAAAACTGTGTCCTCACATGTTGGATGAGATGGAAGGACAAAAGGGACTAGCTAGTCCCCTTAAACTCTTTTATAATATTGCTAATAACAGTGATGAGGGTAGACCCTTCATCACTTAATTACCCCCTAGAGGCCCCACTTCTTAATACTTTTAAACTGGTGATTAAATTTTAATATATGCATTTTGGGCAATACATTAAGAACATAACAGATGTAGATTTCCATTCCAGGAACAAATATATTAGTAGTTGTACTAAAATGATTGCCATAAAAAAGCCTATCTCCAAACTGGAAACTATATATAGACTCCATTCTTTGTATTTTACTTTGTTTCTTCCTTTGGTACCTTTGATATACCAGGATTTCTGATTACCCTATGTCTTTCCTCTGTGGCTTAGAGACTTCATGCCATGCTGTTCATGTCCATACTGAGTTCCTATGGCTTGGCTCACTTCCTTTACAGGTTACCTGGTGTAAAGGTATCGCTTCTGTGCAGTGGAATATCCTCTTTACTGAAGAGAGAACTGGTTTTCAAACTCTCTAGCCTAAGTAATCATGGCAATTCAGAAGTACTGTCAATTTGTCTTATATCAGAACTGCCTGGAGGCCACTCTACTCTCCCTTGGGATCACCCTGCTATTTTCATGACCCTGCTATTACTGTGAATGGTGACCAAGACAGTTAAATTTGTGTTGAGCTCTACTGCATGTGTGCTCTTCAATGGGCTATACATCTTTAACTGCTAGAAGTTATAGGGCTTCTCAACTCTCATACCCTAAAGTTGTCTTGAGAAGTCTTGTCAGGAACACCACTCAGGCCTCTACTGAACTCTCCCAAGAGGGTTTGACAATGATTTGAGACAAAATTTATGAGGGACAGATCTCACTTTGCCTGTGAAGAGTTCTTATATTGCCTTAGAAGCTATAGTATTCCTTTGGTTACCTCCTTCTAGGGAATTATCTTAACTTTGATGTAAGAGGTATAACAAGATTACCATCTACAAGTCTCATAAATCCTGAAATACTTGCATAAATTGACTTAATGTCCTATAATTCCAGAACAATATATAGAATATATAAAATTAACCAGAATGAGGACCCAGGTTTAAAATGATAAACAGATTAATGGAACAGAGCCTTGCTACAGTAGTGTGCCTTATAAGTAAATTATACTTACACAGAGATAATATTCTTGCCTTTAAGTCATAGCTAAAAACATGGCTAACATAGTGAAGACTTTTATACAGAAGAGAATAACACTGAGGAAATGAATTGAAATATTTATAGGTTTTTAAGACCTTAGAATTTTCTTGAACTTTAAATAGGTAATGCCTGCATTTCCTATACATAGGACTGCTTTAGACCTAAAGAAAAAAAATGCCTGAGGATGAAACGAATGAGACAAGTGGTAGAAGAAGATTGAGTGCAACAAGACAGGAACCCAGGAGTTCTTTCTTATGATGGGCAGGGCCAAGTAGGTATCAGTTAGGAAAAACTGTAGGTCAGAATTAGGTGAAAAAGTCAGTGTTGGAATAGGCATCGTAAGTGAAGAGTTGGGCAAGTTCTGAGCTGGAAGTGAACTAGACAAGTACAAGGTAATAGAGCCATCAGAGATCTAAATAAAGAGATAGGCTCATAGCCTAGGCAAATTGGGTATTAGGTAATCTGCAGGAGTAGGGAAACAGGAAAGTAGATGGTGCAATGTTAGCCCACCAGTTAGGAGCCAGAAATAAGAGGCAGCCAAACAGTGAGTCAGGTAGAAGAAGACTCAATTCAGAGCAGTGCCATGAGATGGAGAATTGAGTCAGCCTAAAAACTTCCATGTTTTCTATGAAGACTGAGCCCATTTTCAAAGTGTAGATGTTGAGGTAGAAATAATCAAAAGCTGCTGACAGGAGTGGAGAGTGAGAAGCTGGAGTGACAGGCAGTTCCTGATAGAGCTGAAAATGGCAGAGAATGTGCTGAGTCAGTGGCAAGTGGAGTTAAAATATGATCCAGTAAAAGCAGCAGGATATTGAGAAGTTTGATTTGCAGAGGACACTTCAAGAATATGGCTATATTGTAAAATATGATGTACATGTGGAAACGGCATTATGGGTCATGTTTTGAAGGAATTTAGACCACTTTATAATGATAACTATATCTTAACAATTTCCCTTGGTGGCAAACGGCATAAATTGCTATTTGGAAGAACCAAGGGATGTGGATTCAAGTTGGCTAAGTTATCAGTCTGAGATATGCATGTGCTTGCCCATTTGGGGTGGCAGCCAAACTTGGTATACCACTTTCTTTCTTTCTTTTTGTTTTTTTCCCTTTCTGTTGAAGTGATGATAAGCCAAGCTGGAGGGGAGACATAGCAAAATTGTGCAGTCAGCCAAGTTTTCTTCGAATCGTCGTCTTTCCCTTTCTGTTCCCTTTGCCACTTGAAGTACACTTATCCTTCAAGTTCTTAATGCCCTGCTGCTTTTTACCTGCCTCCCTTAATTGACCAGAAAATAATTTGATCACTTTACATTGACTAGAGTTCTGTGATGCGGCTTTTTCTGGCAGGTGTTTTTTGTACTTCATTTCAAATCAGTGGCTATAGAGCATCTACTGCATACTAGGCACTGACTGAGCTAGATGTGGCGGATATAAAGGCTACTTGGTCATAGTCCCATTCTCAAAAAATTACAACTTAATATTTAAATGAAACAGATGAAAGACAAACTCTAGGATAACTGAGAAACAAAACTGTAAACAATGCCATAAATAAAATCTGGACAAAGTATTATAAAAGTATTATATATGAGAAATGAACTATTCTTAGAAGATTTCTTAGAAGTAGGTTGTTCTTGCATTGAGACTTAAAAGTTGATTACTTAGTAAATGAAGATGAGTAGAAGGGCATTCTGAGGAAAAGAAAAAGCAAGGAAAAGATAACTAAAATAAAAGTTCAGGACATATTTCAAGAACAGTGAGAGTTTCATGTGGCTAGAATGTAGAGCATGTGAAAAGTGTGCTATGGGGATGATAGTAAGAAACCTTGATGATTAGGGAGAATGGTTTAACTTTTATTCCTTATGGAACAGAAGTCCACTGATAATTTTTGAAGAAAGAAACTTTATGAAGGCACATCTAAGAATGTTGGGTTGAATTAAGAGAAGCTGAAGGATGAGAAACAGTTAAGAAATTACTGTAATTATTTAGGTCATATGTGATGATGCTCTAAACCATTCTAACAGCAGAGAAGGTGGAAGAGTGCAACAGATAAATGATGAGAAGAAGATCTACAGAATTTTGTCAACCTATTAGAAGTGATAGAAGGGAGGAGGCCTTAAAGATCATATGATGTGCACTCTGGTCAAATGGGATAATGTTAGTTCATAAATCAAAGTTGAAATCACTGGAGCAATTTGTTAGATGAGATAGGTGATGAAATCAGGCTTCAACATATTGAACGTAATTGTTATTTGAATATTCAGCTGGAGGTAAGCAACAGGCAGCTGGAAACGCATGCAGTATGATCCTCAGGAGTAAAGTCAGAGTGAAAAACATGGATTTGGGAGATACTATCATAGGTGTGACCAATTACTCTATAGGATTGGTGGGATTGTGGGCGGTGGATGTCTTGTGTGAAAAGACTGAGGAAATTTCCTTGTGGAACTGTTATTTATATTTAGGAAATATGAGGAGGGAGAAGAGCTCATAAAAGATCTCAAGCAAGAGTAATCAAAAAGATTTAATAATGAGATAAGTACATACTCACTAGTCCATATGTTCCATGAGGTTAGCAGCTTTTCTGTATTCATTATTTTGTCTTGGCATAGTAATTGCTCAAGAAGTATTTGTCAAATAAATGGATGAATGTCACAGAAGCCAATAGGGAAGACTTTACTTGCCACAGAAGATAAATGCTGTAAAATGTTGTCTGAAGTTGAATAGAATTGCACCTGGGAATGGCACTGGAAGTGGTGATAATATATACTAGTATACATTCCCACCAGAAGTGCAAAAGTGTTTGCTGTTCATCACATCCATGCATGTTTATAGAAGCAAAATTCACAGTTGCAAAAATACGGAGCCAGCCTAAATGCCCATCAACCAACAAGTGGATAAAGAAAATGTGGGAGACTATATATATATATATATATATATATATATATATATATATATGGTGTGTGTGTGTCTGTGTGTGTGTATTGAAGAACATTATTCTAAATAACTCAGGAATGGAAAACAGCTAAGCTATGAGGACGTAAAGGCATTAGAATGATATAGTAGACTTTGGGAACTTGGGGGAAGGGTGGGAGGGGATGAGGGATAAAAGACTACATATTGAATACAGTGCACACTGGTTGTGTGAGGGGTGCACCAAAATCTTAGAAATCATCACTATAAAACTTATTCATGTAACCAAACACCACCTGTTCCCCCAAAACCAATTGAAATATTAATAAAATTTGCAAACTTTTCCATGCAACTAAACCCTATCTGTAACCCCAACACTATTGCAATAAAAATAAAAATTATAAAGAGGTCATTCATTGATAATCTAATCTAGTCTGAACAATATTTATGGGAAAGTGAGGATAGAAACCAGACTACAGTAATTTGAGTAGGGAATTGGATTTGGACATGAGGAAGCAGAAGTGAATATAAACTACTCCTTCAACATCTATGTAGAGTGAAGAGAGCAATTTTTGTATAGAACTTCTTTTTTGTGGAGTAGATTTTTCACAAGAAGATTTGTTTACATATAATAAATATCAGTTGATTGTCTACCATTTTCTACACACTTTGCTGGATGCTAGAATTTTTAGTTAATTAAAGAAGATTTGAACAGGTTTGCAGGCCAAAGAAAAAAAAAAAACTGGGCCAGGCGTGGTGGCTCATGCCTGCAATTCTAGCACTTTGGGAGGTCAAGGTGGGTGGATCACAAGGTCAAGAGATTGAGACCATCCTGGCCAACATGTTTAAGCCCCATCTCTACTAAAAATACAAAAAGTAGCTGGGCATGGTGGCACGTGCCTCTAATCCTAGCTGCTTGGGAGGCTGAGGCACGATAATTGCTTGAGCCTGGGAGGCAGATTTTGCAGTGAGCAGAGAATGCACTGCTGCACTCCAGCCTGGTAACAGAGCGAGACTCCATCTCCAAAAAAAAAAAAAAAGGCAGTGACAGAGTAAAATATTGATGGCAGGCAGGCAGAAGGCTGAAAGGGGCAGAAGAAGTTCAGAGATTAGTCTTAGAAGAAGTGGATACTTCTTTCTCTGAAACAAGAAGAATGCAAGGAAAGAAAAATAAAAATATAAGAAACTTTTGAAGTGGGATCACTCAGAGTTGAAAGAGTTTATATGAAATGGCTTTTTCTTCCTCAGAGACAGGGATGGAAAAGGTTATCTACTAAAGTTTAAGGCTTTGAGGCCTTAAGAAACATGAAATATGTTTGGTATGTTACCTTGAGAACATCCCCAAGTAGGCTAAACTGGTAAAAGTAAAACCATTGTCAATCAACTCGTAAGGCTCAGTTGAATAAAATTGCACCTGGGAATGGCACTGGAAGAGATGATGAAGAAGTCATTCATTGGTAATCTGGTTAGAGCAGTATCTACAAAAAGTTTGAACAATGTGGTATTGTGTAAAACAATTGGCCACAATATTCATATAACTTTCCCCTGCAATGTTAGCTTCCCAACGTGCATTTAAATATCTTAGTAAACAACTTAATTTTGGAGATTGGAAGAAACAACATACTTGAAAGATGGAGTGAGGGAATTGAAGGTACTGGTGATAGAGAACATGGTTGGATATACTTTTGCAGATTCTTGAGCATTTTCAAGGCCAAACTCACTGTAATGGATGCTTTTTTTTTTTCATTTTCTAATAATTTAAATATCATGATATACCAGGAAGATGAGGTTGTTATTATGGCATCCAATTTGCAGGCAATAAAGCCTTGGCTCAGAAAAGTTTCTCGAAGTCTCACAGCTAGATTAAAGGGGAGCTGGGACTGAAACCCTTGTCTGATTATCTCCAAATGCCATGAACTTTAAGTCTTTAGGAGCAGAATGGAGTATATTGTCTTCCATACTGTTAAAGGAATATTAGGTGAGAGTACAGTAAGAGATTGAAGGCATTTGGGGGCTGGAGAGACTTCTCATTTGTCCGTTTTTGATATCCCTGGTGGTAGCTTTTTTATGCTTAGGAGCTGGGATCAAAGAAGGAATGAATCAGTTCCTACAGTTTTCTTTCTTCCACTTGTTGGAGTGTTATGTTTTAGAGTGCTTCAAAATCAAAGTCAGAAAGCCTGAGTTTGAATCTTGCTACATACTGCTTGTGAAACCTTGAGTGACTTATATAACCTGTGAGGCCCTTAGTATGCCTTTCTTTGAAGTGGAGATGATATATACCTTATAGGATTATGCAAAATGATATCTATCAATCCCCTAGCAGAGTGTTATACATGTATGAGCTCACTGAAGGCCATTATCATACAAATCTGTTATTACTGTTCTTTTCCTTAACTGTATTAACACTGATCTTACCCTTTCTATTGCTCTGTTTCAGGATGCTTATATGTTGAGGAGCATTCCTCCCAGAATTAGGTTCATACCCTTTCACAAACCCCTGACCAGAAAAGCAATTCAAAAATCTTATGGTCCAGAGCATTAGGTACATCAGGACATCCTGCATCTAGGTTATTCAACTGAGGTCTTCCAGGATTGGAGATAAGGTATGAGGGAAGCCAGGCACTTTGGCTGTTAGTTTTGTTAGTAGGTAAACCACAGGGAAACTTGGTTCTGGAACAAGGCAGGGAAGTACAGCTGGGTGCAGAGTAACTTCAAATGCCAGGGGCTAACACTGGAGATCTGTTTCCACTTATTTGTGTAGTGAGAATGACAATGAAATGGGGTCAATATAAAATGTCCCCAATAATGCTTAAGAACTAAAATTCCAAAGGGAATGTGATAAAGGCATTGCCAGTACTCTCTGCTTTTGAGCCTTTTGTTGATCTGCTATTCCCTCCTTTCCCAGCCTTTTCTTTGCTTTATACCTTACAATCCAGCAGAGAGAAGTTGCTTGGTTTTTCTTCACAGACAATCCACGAAGATTTTGCTGCTACTACATCTTTGCTCAGGAGGTATGTTTGTACTGACTTCAGTCCCATCCTTTTCTTAGTGCATTTCTTACTCCATTAAGAATCAAGTTATGTATCATTTCTTCCAAAGAGATTGACCTACCTTCTACTCTCCATCCTCAAGACCAAATTGGGCTCTCGAAACATATTGTTCATATTTGTACCATTGTACTTCTAAATCATTTGATCAGTTTGCCTCCTTTCTTCATACTTCAAGCTCCTGGAAGACCAGGATGGTGCTTTATTTATCTTTGTAGTCATATGACATGATATTTAGCACAGTTAATACTCCGTAAATATGATTTAAAAACAGGGGTTTTCCTGTAGCAAACTCATGTTGTAGTAATTATTACATAGGTCATTGGATGAGCATTGGGTAACAACCTTGCTGAAAGTTTCATTGGATTGAAGCATGATATCTCTATCTGTTTGCTCAGTCTTTATAGTTTAGTTTGTTGCTGATATAGCATGGCTGTCTGCTTATAATTTAAACAGATTACTGGGAACACTGCTTACAAAGCACACATTTTTCTTTATAGCCCTTTGTTCTTTAACCTCTGGAGAATTCTGAATTATTGTATATTATCTAGTTTGAAACAAAATCTCAAAGAATGCAGCCTCCTGCAAAACATGGTAAAAATACATATATAATATTTCAATGGCCACATTTCGTTGTATAAACAAAAACCGGTTTACTTGGCCTCCTATCATTAATAACTCTCCATTAACTGGTCCCTTTCCACAGTCACTATACAAAGAGAACTGATGTTCATAACATGCGCGCTGGGACCCTGTGGCTTCATGAAGTGACTTTTGAATCATCAAAAGAAAGTTCAAGCTCTATTCACTCTTGTTTCAGTATAGAATATATTTTCTCTTCTTCGGTTTTGAAAGTTGTCTCATGCAGAATAGTAATTATCAAGTAGAATCTTATATTGAACCTATCCCTTGACCATGCCAGAAAACAGATTTCTTTAAACAGGTCTGATGACAGCAATTAGATTATTGTGTTAAACTTAAATAGCATGCCGTATATGATTTCAGTCCTTAAAGTTAGAAACCTAGATGCTGTTTGTTTTCTTTCAGAGGGAGTTATTTTAAAGATAACTAAATGATACTTGAATCACACCTCTGCCTTTCTGAGAAAGGTGCAAGATAAGTGCAATGCCACTGGGTGAAACAGGTGCCACTTTTTTCTTCTAGTCAACATTGAAAAACCCTCACAGTTTTCATCTATGTGTTACAGGTATTTTTTCATTTACAGTTCCAGTTGATCATCTCTTACTTCAATTGGATATAAGATTTTGAAAAGTGTCTTACAATGTGTAGTAATGTCTGTGAATGACGTTATAATATGTTGTTTCTTGGAGTGAAATGCATACTTCTTACTTAAATGAGCATAACTCCAGATAATAGATTAAGGCCACTTTTGGGGAGATTACTTTTTCTAGGCAAGATGCTTATGCATGGTAGCTATAACATTAAATGTTATAATGTGTTTCTAGACTTAAGTGTCCATTTCTTGCTCAACCAGTTGATCCCAGGAGAAAGTATAAATCAAGATATAGCTCTCCACCTCTGGGAGAGAAGATTTTAGAGAATAGAGTATGGTCCAGGCTGACACCCCACATGATATCTACTAGAGTGTTCATAGTAGAAGCAGAATAAGTTAAAAAAATTCTTGTTTCTGAGAAATTGAAATCAGGACCAGAGATTGCAACTGGTATCTTCGGACACTCAAACCGGGAGTCATACGCGGCTGGGAGTGTGGCGGCTTTGTTTTGGCTATGTGCACAGGGGATGGGGAAAGAGTGTGAGAGAGAAGAAAAAGAGAGAAGCAGAGATACAGAGAGATTAAGAGACAAGAGATCATTTGGCCCTAAAGCAAAAGAGACAGAAAATAGAAGTGGCTATCTTCGCTCTGACCAGCTTTGCAGTTCATAATTTCAGATCCTCATAAAACTTGTTTATGCTTCCTAACCTGGGGTCTACAACATACTCCTATGTTCTTCTAATGCTTTTCGCCACTATATTTTTCTATTGGTCTCAGCTAGCTTAATCAACTTTTTTTTCCTTGCTCCATACTCCCAGAAGAACTCTAAATAAGATAGCCATTTGATTTTCACTTTGGTTCACATGGGGGAAAAAAAGACAGACAAAATGAACATTGGAACACTTGGATTAGCATTTTATACTGAAAATTTGCTTAGTGTTTACAATGTTAGAATGATATAAATAACTGAACTTTATGCATGACCATTTCATAGAAACTACTAAAAACAAAATAGATGTGCAATTTATTTTTGTACCTTAATGTTATTGAGAATTATGTTGATTTTTCTACATTTCATGGGATCAGTGCATCTTCAGTCTAACTATTGTAGGGCAGTACATTTTAGATATGTATATGTGTATGTATACAGAAATATGTGTGTGTCTGTAAACATCCACTTACACAATCACTCATGCAATTTTCCCCATTTATATCATCCTTAGGGAAGATATTTAAAGATCATATTGCCTTTATGATTTTAGCACACTGTTGCTAGAGATTGCTGATCTTTAATTAAAAGGTCAGAACTCTTATCTTCCTCCAGTGACTTATGATTATTTTCATTACCAATGAGGTGATTTTGTATTATTTAATAAAGCTGGGATGAAATAATTATTTAATCTCTAGAGCTGTGGAAAGATTTATTAATTGTGAAGGCTAACTCCAACTGTAGATGTTCTATTTTGTTCTTATAGGCCCTCCGTTAAGCAGAAATATCTAAGGAATATTTTGATGGAGAGTACCTTTGCTCTCTACCCCTTAGTCCTCTTGAAAGTCATATTATCTTAAATGTCTTGGTCCCAGGAACTAAGGCTAAAGCCTCATTTGGCTCTGGTTCTCAACTCGTTCCTAGGAGTAGCATTTCACTTCCCAGGCCCATCTCAAGAATCTAATGCCTTCAGGCTCCTCCTAGCTAATGCTGACGTTCTCTTTTCTAAGCTTTCTCTTCTTAGTTTCCAGTATTTACCACTTGCGCTCCATAGACCCAGGCAAAATTGCAGTGGCTGAAGTCTCATCCCATCAGAGCTCTGTTTTGTCTGCTGTGCTTCTGTGATACATCAATTCTCATGATAGTGTCCAAAACTGTAGATGATTTGACAGGTTCTCTATTCTTGTACAATTGAAATGAAGTTGGGGAATTCCTGCCCCATTCTCATGTAATAAATTAACCATATAAGTAAATAATAATGAAAGCTTGGAGGTTAGGGGTATGACAAAGACCAAGGTGGGTTCATATGGAATTTCCCACTTCATCTGATAGGAGGTTCTCTCTCCTTTTGAATTCTAGGGTGGACTTTGGGAGACCAGGATAGACATAGTGGTAAAGGAAGAAGAATAGAGATGGGATGGCTGGAAATATTCTCTTACTTTCCTCTGATATTCTAGTGAGGTCTTTGTTCTGTGCCATCATTTGATTTTCTCATTCATTAATTTATTTTTTCATTCAGTAAATCTTTACTTAGGATCTACCTTATTCTTCTAGGCATAGTGCTAGCTGCTTGAAGGGAGAGAGGAAAAAATAAACATGATGTCATGTCATGTTATCCTTTCTGTTGACAGGAAAACACAGAAGAGAAATATCAAATTTAGGTCTGGATATTCAGGAAAGGATTATGAACAAATTGTCTTATAAGAGATGCTCTCAGATTGAGTAGGAGTAAGCCAGGTCGAAAGAGTGAGAGAGAGAGAGAGAGAAAGTTTGTGTATGTGAATGTGTGAGCATGTGTATGTGAGTGTGTGTGTGTGTGTGTGTGTGTGTGTGTGTGTGTGACACAGAGAGAGGGAGAGAGAGAGGTGTTTCAGGTAGCAGAAACACAATGTACAAAGGCCTTGAGCTCTTTTAGTGAACAGAAATTAATTTGGTATGGCTGAAGCATAGATTACAAGGGCAGGCATAGGCAAAATATACGCCAAAAATAAAATTAGAGCCCCGAATGTGGAGGGATTTGTATGCCATGCTAATGGGTCTGAATATTATCCTGAAGATAATGGGGATCCTTTGAAGGACTTTAAAGTAAGAAAGTGACACGATCATTTTATTTTAGAAAAGGCACTTTGGGTGCTGGGTATGGGAAGGCATTTGGCTGGGGCAAGGGAAGAGGCTGGAAAATAAGATGGGAGGCTATGTTAATTGTTTAATTGATGGCAGTGGCAGTGAGGATGCAGATAAATTGACTGATTTATAATATATCAGAGCTAAGGTATAGATTTTGAAACCATCTCTATCAAATATCTACAAATATAAGTGACACAGAGTAGATATTCAATAAATATTTAATGAGTGAATGAATCAAGGCATTCACTAAAGCTTGTGTAGCAGTAAGTACATAGAGAGAAGGATACAGGACTTGGACTGAGCCTCGGGTTTTATACATGTTTACAGATAGAAAAAACTGGTTGAAAAGCTGAGAAAGAAATGACAAAGAAGTAGCACGAGAACTATGGAGAAGAACAAAGCAATTGGGGTTGAGGAAGTGGAGGCAGTAAGTATAGCTTTCTCTTTCAAGATGTTTGGTGGTTTGATGTATATGAGAAATAGGACTCAAGGAATATAATGTCATAAAGAAGGGTTATTTTTGATGAGTGAAGACACGAACACTTTCATATTCAAAAATTAAGAAGAAACAAGAGGCAAGAGAAGAAAGGGTTATATGGCAGAAGCACATTAGATAAAAAGGGGCTATGAGTACTGTGGTGGCAGAATAATGATCCCTCAAAGATGTCCACATCCTAGTGTCTGGAGCCTGTGAGTATGTTACTTTATCTGGTGCTATGGCCTGAATGTTTGTGTCCCTGCCAGATTCATATGCTGAAATTCTGTCTACCAAGGTGATAGTATTAAGCGGTGGGAACTTTTGGGAGGGGATTAAGTCATGAGGCCAGAGCCTTCATTAATGGCATTAGTGCCCTCAAAATATAGGCCCAAGGGAAGCTCATTCACCCCTTTCACCATGTGAGAACAAAGCAAGAAGGCACCAGCTGTGGACAAAAATCAGGCCCTCAGCTGACGCCAAGTTTATTGGCGCCTCCATCTTGAACTTTCCAGCCTTCCTAATTGTGACAAATAAACTTCTGTTGTTTATAAGCTACCCAGTTCATACTATTTTGTTATAGCAGCTCAAATGGAGTAAGAAACCTGGAAGAAAAGATTTTGCAGATGTGATTCAATTAAGGACCATGAGATAAGATTATCCTGGACTACCTGCGTGGCCCCAGTATATTCACAAGGTGAGAGGAGGAGATGTGATGAGAAAAGTAGTGTCAAATTCAGAGAGATATTTGACGATGCTACTCTACTGGCTTTGAAAATGGGGGAAGAGGGCCATGAGTCAAGGCTTACAAATGTCTTCTAGGAACTAGAAAAGACAAGGAAACAGATTTTCCCCTGAAGCCTTTAGAGTGGAATACAGCCCTGCTGACACCTTGATTTCAAACCAGTGAAACCTGTCTTGGATTTCTGACCCCCAGAACAGTAAGATAATAATTTAGTATTCCTTAAGTCACTAAATTGTAGTAAATAGTTGTAGTAGTAATAAGAAATAAATACAGGCACCAATGGAGTTGTGTACCTTGAAAAGGAGGACTGTGTCTTCTTGTGAATCTAGAGGAAACGTAGAAAGTGAATAGTACAACAGGGAAATTTAAATGTGCAATGAGAGTTCGTGTGTGTTTAGATTCAGACAGGCTCCTTGGGAAAAATAGGAGGGTGTGCCTATAGCCTCAATAACCTCAGCTCACTGATAACATCGGAACTAGTTAACACAGATCCAAGTGTCAAAAGTGCATCATTGGTTGTGGTTATTTTAGTATGGTTTGACTCTACTTTAACTAAATGTAATATACAATGGTTGAAATATCCTAAATAGGCATTCATACTGCTCAGAAGGATTTTTTTTAACATGTCAACTTCCCGCTATATTTTAAATTCCACAAGGGCAGGGCATACATATTTTTTTTCACCATTATTTCCCATGTGTAGCACAGTGCCTGGCATATCACAGGCACCCAATGAGTATTTACTAAATAAACAAGTAAAAAGGATTGCTCCACCATAAGGAGTCTCCCAAGAATTAAGGAACATTTAAAACATATTATTTACAAACAGTTTTCATGAAGACAGATTTTGTGTAAAGAAAGACATGTCTGCAATTGGATTTATTATTCATTCAACATATTGAGCATTTTTGGCTTTCACACTCTGCTCTAGGGAAGGAGACATAGCAATCAATAAAACCAAGCCCCTTCTTTCGTGCAATGGTATAATATTTTTAGGGGAGACAGATAAGAAAAATATGCACTATGAATTTAAAAGCAGTTGTGTACTTCCTTCAATGAAATGGCATAGTTTATCCCATATAAATAGGATTTGAGCTTTAAGTGATATTCCCAGTAAATGAGTCTGTAGTGAAGCATCCTTGTTCTTATCTAGTCCCCCTGATATGGTTTGGCTCTATATCCTCACCCAAATCTCATCTTCTAGCTCCCATAATTCCCACGTGTTGTGGGAGGGACCCTGTTGGAGACGATTGAATCATGCTGCTGGGTCTTTCTCATGCTGTTCTCATGATAGTGAATGGGTCTCATGAGATCTAATGGTTTTAAAAATGGGAGTTTCCCTGCACAAGCTCTTTTGTTGCCTGCTGCCATCCATGCAAAATATGAGTTGCTCCTCCATGTTTTCTGCCTTGATTGTGGGGCCTTCCCAACCATGTGGAACTGTAAGTGTAATAAGCCTCTTTCTTTTGTAAAGTGCCCAGTCTCCAGTTTGTCTTTATCAGCAGTGTGAAAATGGACTAACACAGTAACTTGTTACCAACAGAGGGACTAATACAGCCCCTTTCTATTATATTCGGCCTACAGGTGGTTTGTTGATAGAATAAAGGAGAAAACCCAGCATTTGTTAAATGCATTCTATGTGCCAGACACTGTGCTGGGCCTCCCTCCCTCCCTCCCTCCCTCCCTCCCTTCCTTCCTTCCTTCCTTCTTCCTTTCTCACCCTCTCCTCCCCTCCCCTCCCCTCCCTTCCCTTCCCTTCCCTTCCTCATCATCTATCTACCTAAAATGTATGCAGCATTTACAATTTAATGATAGTTACATGCAGTTTACATGCATTGTTTTCTGTCATTATCCCTATTTTACACATGAAGAAACAGGCTTAGAGATGCATAGGAACTGCTCAAGACCACACAGCTAGTAAATGATGGAGACAGAAATTAAAAGCTTGCTTAGCTCACATAACACAAAAACTGTTAGGCCACTGTGTTTGGCTCAATTGACATTGAATATATGACCAACGTATCTTCTCCTTTACATTTTAATAAGCTATAGTAAACGACTCCTGAGCTGTCAATTTGTATTAGATTGCTAACAAGTCACTATCTAACATAATACTGCTATGGACAAAGGCCTAGGCTCCCCAAGCCTAATGTTTTGAGGGAGTGGCTGATGTTGGAAACAGGAAGCACTGGGCTGTTGAAGCAGAGTCTGCCAATGTGCTAACTAGTGTGTGAATGTTGAGGCTGTTTTACCAGGTTCCCTCAGAGTGCTATACCTTTCTGTGTACTACCTTCCTTTGCCACAAACTTTACCTTTGGTTTTACTTATGGCTTTCTGCATTTCACAATCTCATTAATTGTCTGACCCAGGTCCCTGATGCAGTACTGTGATTGGAGAGGCACTGCAAACTGTACCTGGTTATGAGGAGGGGCTGGGAGACAATAAACTGCTTTTAATTAGCTGCAGCTCATTTCCCATAACTGGGATGCAGTTCTGGAGTGCTGCAGCTCAGATTATTTCAATAGCAGGCAGCACTGACTGAGAGCTCCCATCCCCTGATGGGAGTCTGTCTAGTTTGAGCTAAAGAAGCTGATGTGATTAAGTGTGGGGTTTTTGATTAGGTGGACTTTGACAAGGCTTATTTGATTGTGTCAGGCTGGAGTTTCTTGAGGAATTGCCTGTGTCTCAAAATTGAACCACAACTTGACATGTCTGGGAACTTGGGATTTCCAGGCTGTGAGGCTGAAGGAATTAATTTTAATTGGCTAAAAGTAAAGACTGAGGAATTCAGAATATCACACAAGCCCCTATTATCTCACTCAACCATTTGTTTTTCTATCGTGGACGCTGATTTAAATGACACCCACAGGCTCTGGAGATCATTTTATAAACTTTGCACTGGACCTGAGAGTTACAAGTGTACCCAGCCAGATGTGTTTCTTGGCCTCACACTGCAGGACTTATGCCTGGGCCATGTTTCACTCAAGCAACCGTAATAGAGCCTCTAGGCAGGTCATCTGCAACAAGGCAATGGAGGGAGGAGGGGAGGTTAGGCATAGGCATGATGTATACCTCATGTATAACCAATTATTTATTTTACTAAACACTGTAACATTATGTCCTTTCTGGACAGAGGAAATCTATGGGAACTGCCATAAAGATGGAGATTAGTAGTCCCTTAATCACTATACAGCTGTATCTTATTGGCAACTCAAAAGAATTCCTGGGCTTCATCCTCCATGAAACTCAGAGACAGGCTTAACATTGTGAGGGTTGTAGCTTGTTTGTGTACATACTTCTTGTGTTTGGGGGTTGCTGACCATTTAGCTTTACATAAGAATGTGGTAAATGTTGCATCAAAACATGTATTAAAATATGACATTGAATACATTGAATATATACAATTTATGTTCGTCACTAAGCATTTATTGGCTGGGTGTGGTGTCTCACGCCTGTCATCCCAGCACTTTGGGAGGCAGTGGCAGGTGGATCACGATGTCAGAAGATCGAGACCATCCTGGCCATCATGGTGAAACCACATCTCTACTAAAAATTCAAAAATTAGTTAGGTGTGGTGACACGTGTCTATAATCCCAGCTACTCGGGAGGCGGCAGAATCGCTTGAACCCAGGAGGCAGAGGTTGCAGTGAGCCGAGATCGCACCACTGCCCTCCAACCTGGTGAAAGGGCAAGACTCCATCTCAAAAAAAAAGATTATACCCCAATAAAGCTGGGAACAAAATTTTGCCTGAATAATTCAGCTTGGACAATCCAGCTCAGTGGATTGTCCAGCAGGCCTCTGGCAGGGCCCTTGGAATAGTTTATAAAAGAGTGGTGTTCTCTGAGTTAAGAGAAATTGAACTCATATTGTAAGTACCTTTATGTTGAGCAATGAGTTATTAATGCCTACCTGAAAGCTCTTAGACAGACTCAGCTTTCCTTTGAGCGAATCCCACAACAGGTTTCCATCACCAGTAGCATCTTGCTAACGACCCAGAACCTTAAACATGGTTTTTTAAAAAGAGCATAAATAGCTATTGAATGGGAACTGTTTCTGAAGGGGGACCAATGTGATATCCAAGCTTAAGTCCCTGGGTGATTCTGTAGCAATTGTGTGCCAGACCCTGGTCTGCTACCAGTTTATAAAAGGCAAACATTTTAAGTAGCATAAAAGCTGCAGTGACACATCCAGCCGAGGATTCTACCAGTAACAGTGTCAGCAAATGACAGATTCTGAGGACACAAAACTACTTCTGTGATGTCCTCTTAGTGCCTCTGGAAAGCTGGGAGAAACAGACAGCCAGACCCACACACTATTGCATGCTTCCCTTGCCAAAGCATCTTCCTTAAGAATTAAAATTAAGAAAGATTAATTAGTTTGCTGCTGTAGAGCATGTGGAACATGGCTGTTCCCACAATGCATGTAGAGAGGGTGCTACAGGCCTATGATTCATTGCTCTGTCAGCACTGTGAGCTACACTGTATGAAAATGCCATATAAATGCAAATACAAATACAAACATCACATTTCCCTGTTGGCTAGTGATAAGGTGCTCATCCAGATGAGACATTAAGATTTAAAAGCAGAAAAGTAATAACTGGGAAGCAAAAAAAAAAAAAAAACCTACAATTACTCCTCAAACAAAGTTTCCTTTTTAAGAAAGCCATTAAAGTGCTTGCTGTACCACTTACCCCTCCAATGACAGTTACTCACGTAGCCTAAATGGGTAGGCTATGGTAAAAAATGATGCATTTGTGATTAATTCAATTAGGAAGAGGATAAATTGTGATGTCCAAAGGAAGGTGCGTTCCCCAGAGGTGAGTAGCTCGTAACCAAGTTGTCTCTGATATGGGCTTTAGTTATTGACTTAATAATGATTTTGGATCCCGACTTTATATAATCCCTTACATTCCTCAAGTGCTTTAGATGGAAGGGAAAAAGCAACAAAATAGCCTGGTGAAGGCTTAGCCAAGTGCCTGGCACTTCCTTTTTTTAAGAAGCAGAGCGTGCAGGGAGCCATTTTCTCAGGGTTTTTCCTGATTGTGTTGCAGCCTGATGGCTAACTGTTGATATAGGAAATCCTTTAAAATGAATGTGAAAAGAGAATGAATATTGGAACCATAGAATTTTAAAACTGAATGGGCCTCAGAAGATTTTAACATTGTTCCAGAACTGAAAATTTTGCCAGACTATGAGCAATGAAGCTTTTCAATCCAATCAGTATTCTTGTATAAGAACATAAAAATGTTTATCGGGGTTTCAACCAGTCTACAATTGCAAAAACTGGGACCCGAAACCAAAGGATATTTTGCAGGCAGACCTGCTTGTCCTTCCTGGCATCATCTTCAAGGCTTAGAGACCTCCTAATCAACCTATGTTTCCCTTTATAACCCAGTTGAGAGCTGACACTCTGAATTATTGAAACTCTTCTTGAACCAGTTTGCATTATCCACCTGCCTCCTAGATTGGAAAACTGTCTACTCTAACTCTAGTTTATTGGTCCCTAGGCTATCTTCCTCAGGTTTCAAGTTTGGAATGTGGTCAGGAAGCTTAGACTTAAACTTCTGGGAATATTTGTGTCTTTTTCTTCTGACTAATGAGCAAGAATGAATAGCAACAATGTCCATTCAGACTATCTCAGGGTGTCCCTTCTCTCTGCTTAACACTTATAAATGGCTTCTCGTTGTCTATTGTATCTGAGCAGTATGGGCCAACTTGGCCTGGGGGACCTGCCTTTAACTTAATCATTGATTATTTATATCAGAAGTAAGCAAACTATGGATAGTGCATGATCTGGTTGCCTTGCTTGGTAAATAAAGTTAAACTGAACACAGTGCACTCATTTGTTTATATATATCATCTATAGCTGCTTTCACACTACAAGAGCATGATTGAGAGGTTACAATGGAGATTGTGGCTCACAAAGCCAAAAATATTTACTGTTACGCCTTTTATAGAAAAACGTTGATGACACCTGATCTATATCACTGTTTTTTTTTTTTTGAGATGTATAATGCAACCACAGAATGAGCATTTTCAGAATACAGATTACTAGGCCCTATCTTGGTCTTATTAAGTAAGAGCATTTGAGAGTGGTTCTTGGGCTTGGTGTTATGAAAAAAATAGTACAGGAGGGATGATACAGATATACCTTCATTAGGAAGTACTGCTCTGCAGGGACATTTTGACTTAGAATATTAGCTTATGAGTACAATTTGAGTCACATTAAAAATAGCAAGACATTTTACTACTTCATTTTTTTTTTTTTGAGACAGAATCTCCCTCTGCTGCCCAGACTGGAGTACAGTGGCATGATCTCTGCTCACTGCAACCTCCGCCTCCCAGGTTCAAGCAAATTTCCTGCCTCAGCCTCCCAAGTAGCTAGGACTACAGGCGCGCACCACCACACCCAGCTAATTTTTGTATTTTCAGTAGAGACGGGGTTTCACCTAGTTGGCCAGGACAGTCTCAATCTCTTGACCTTGTGATCTGCCCGCCTTGGCCTCCCAAAGTGCTGGGATTATAGGTGTGAGCCCCTGCTCCTGGCCACCACTTCTTCCCTAATTGCTGGCATAGGGTCTACATATCTCCTCTAAAGTCAAATCTAAGTTATTGCTGGGAGTTCTCAGGGGTTTTTAATGTTTATTCTTGAATTAGTGTGCCATTGCTAATTACTACTTGCCACCAATTACCAATAAATATGCATTATGTATCCTAATGCCCATCAAGTACCATCTCTTCCACTGGGCATCTACCAGATATGGCCATATTTGCCAGGTACCACTGTCTTTTGAGAAAACTAAGCCAGGGCCTTCAAAATGTCAAATCTGCACTACTTTTCGTTGGCAAGTAGGAACAGATTCTTCCTGTCCCCTTTGTATTCCTCTGAATTAGAGATATGCCCACATATTGATACTTATGCTCAATATCTTACAGTGATCTTACGAAAATATCTTAGTTTTTACATGTTATCTGTAAGCCTCAAATGTGAATTCAATATGGACTGGGAAAAGACACAAATCCTTTGTATTTAGATTCATCCATTCTTGTTTCTCATTTAAGTTTGTTGTGTCTGGTTACTTCTTAGTTTATGAAAAATTATCTCCTAGACGGTTTCTCAAATCCTCAAGTAAGTAGTTCTACTCCACCAGTTCACCAAGCATGACAAGGTGAATGTCAGAATCCCATTTTAGGTTCATGCTGTAAAACTATTTGCTCCCCTTGCCTCTAGCTCTACCCCACAACCCTTGGAAGACTTCTTGGCAAACATTTCATGTTTATAATCAGAACTAACTTGAAAGATGTAGAATGTTTAAGTGTATATTTCTTCCCATCAGGATGTGGGTCACAAAGTTCTGAGGGAAAGAATTACTCCAGTAGATACCCTCTTTTACTTAAATGGACAAATAAAACAAACAAAGTATATGTTGAGAGATATTGATAAAGTTGAAAATGTCTAGAGAGGGCTAATAAGGATGTTTACCAGTTTTTAAAAACATTTCAGTTGAGGGAATGTGGATATTTAACCTCAAGAAAAGGAGACAAAATGAAGATATAATAGATGTCTTCAAATATTTAAAAGGATGCTGATAGAAAGATGTAACTTACTTTTATATCTGAGTTGGGCAGAACTAGAACCAATGAATGAAAACTAGAATGAAATAGAGCTCAATTTAATCTGAAAAATGACTTTATGACATTACAACAGACTATTGTAAGATTCAGTAAGTTCACCTTACTGTACATATGCTAGTTAAAAACCAGGATGGCCAACACTCCAGGATATAGTACATGAGATTCCTGTACCGGATGAAAGGTTTATGATGTTCAATACGTTTCAAACTGAGCTTTGAGAGGCCCTAAGGTGTTCCACACAAAAGCATCAAAAGCAGTTAGCTAGATAAGGAGTAGGGAAGGTAGGTCAAAAAGATAAAAGTAAGTTTACAAGAAATCTGAGAAGTCAAAATAATACTGTAATGTCATTCTTGACCACCACTGCATCTTTAGTCCTTAGGACACCACCTGGCACATACTAGGTGCTTGATAATTCGTGGATAATTGAGTGAATGAATGCCTGAGGGAAAATATCTCATTATCAATAACCATAATGGCAAAGTAATAGAATGCAAAAAAAAAAAAAATAAATAAAGGAATATCAGCATTGTGTGTGTGTGTGTGTGTGTGTGTGTGCGTGTGTGTGTGTGTTGTGAGGGTGGAGTTGTAGGAGGGCAGGGGTAGAAGAGCAGTGAATCTATCACTGAAGATTTCTGGAGTAGAGAAAAGTGGCTTTTGAGGTGATTTTGACTTTCGAAGGGGGTGAAAAATATAGGATGGCAGAAAGTGAAGTAAGAGAAGGCAGAATAGTAATCTAAGTTCCCTAAGAGCAGGTACCTTATCTGTTTTGTTCATTCCCACATGCTCAGTACATGGCACAGTTTATTGTATACAGTAGTGCAACACGATTTGTTAAATCAATACATGTATGCATATGTGGTAAAGAAAATGATTCATGTATAGGTAACAAGTTGATCTTATAATTTCAGCATCGGAAGGTACAAATAGTTCGATTTTATTTTCTTCAAACTGACATCTTCAAATCATATTCTAGAATTTCCTTCTTCTGGATAAACATCTCTAGTGTCTCCAGCCATTCTTCATGTCATATTTTGTTTATGCCACTTGCTAGCTGTGTGTCCTTGGTTATGTTTCAAACCACTCCGTTTCAGTTTTCTTACGTGTTAAAAATTATACCTTATACATCTGTTATGAGGATTCAATGAGATAATCTGTGTAAAGTGCTGACACGTAATAAATGATCTTTTCTTTCTTAATAGTCCAACATAGTACAGTGGAATCATGAAGACATTAGTTCAAATTTTGGCACTGCCTCTTATTATCTGTTTGAACTTAGACATGTTACTTAACATCTCTGAGCTTCAGAGAGTAGCCTTGCTCTTTTTGTGAGGACTAAATGAGCTAATACCTGTAAAGTATTAAGCATATTACATGATAAATGCTTAATAAGTAGTAATTATTACCATTATGATTATCTGGCAAGATCTCAATTGCTTCTGTCCTGATTCCCTCTCCTGAACACTTTCCCAGTTGGTGCACATCCTTATAAAGGAGTGGTGGTCAGAAGTCAATACAATACCTCAAATATAGTCTGACTAGAGAATGGTGAACCAACTTTATTATCTTCCTTAAATACTACACATTTAATACTGCATTTTAGATTGCATTGGCTTTTTTTTTTTTTTTTTGGTAACCTATGATCAATACTGACTCATACTGAGCTTAATGAGAGGAGTGTCGTATAGGGTGATAAGTCATACTCTCCTTATCCTTCTTTTGTTTTTGTACATGTGGTTTCTTAGCTATAAATTCAGGAGTTCTTTGGGCCATTGGTCTGCTCTATTTACTTCCTAGCCATGGACCAGTCAGTTAACTGTAGAAAATACAGCTTCCTCGTTGTAGAATGGGTGTAGTAGCTTACATTTAAAGAGTCCTTAGAGATTTTCTATAAGACGTGAGGTAAATCTCCTACACGAAATAGTTATCTTTCTTCTAGAATGATTAGTTGTGTTTCATTGCTTTCTCTAAATATACATTGGAACAATTCTGATGCTTCCAAAGGACATAATTTATTCAACATGCCATTAGGCTTTCCCTGGCTGTTTGTATTGATAACACTTGATCTTGCAATCTGAAAAATGCATTAGTAAGAGGCCAGTGAAACTCATGGCAAGGGCAATGAAAATTTGAGCTTCCAGTTGAAAATATTTTTATAAAATAGTGGGCAATAAGGAATTATTTCTATCCCCATGTATGACTCTATAAGTGCTGAACTGTGGACAATAATAAACATTATATCATAGAGTTTAACAGCATGGACTCTGAAGTCAGACTGCTTGGATTTAAATTCTAGCTCTACCATATGCCAGCTGTTTCACCTTAGGTGGATTACTTCTTTGTGCTTCAGTTTACTTATCCGAAAATAAATTTAAAAATAAAAATAAAAAATAAGAAACAAATCACTGATTAATTTTAAGTACCTGAGTAGATGCTTTAAAAAAATCCAGGCAGCCAGGTGTGGTGGCGCCTGCCTGTAGTCCAGCTACTCAGGAGGCTGAGGCAGGAGAATCACTTGAACCCAGGAGGCGGAGGTTGTAGTGAGCCAAAATTGCACCACTGCACTCCAGCCTGGGACAGAGCAAGACTCCGTCTCAAACAAACAAACAAACAAACAAAAAACAACAGTACCTACCTCATAGAGCTATTATGAGGATTAAATGAGTTTAATCACTTAGAATAATGCTTGGGTGGCAGTAAGTGCTATGTGTTAGCTATAATTCTTATTCTAGTATTAGTATAATTCTAGCTATAATTCCAATACTACTCTCCTGCTGTGTTTGACAGATACGTTATGAGTAGGATGTCCCTAATTCACATTCCAACCCACTAAGAAAACCTGTTGGCTCTATCTTTAAAATATATCCAGAACTTAACTACTTCTCATTAGTTCCACCTCTGCTATACTGGTGCAAACGATTGCTGTCCCTTTTCTTGATTATTGAAATATCCTTCAAATGGCTCTTACATTTACCATTTCTCCTACTCCAACTGTCTCAAAACAACCAGAAAGTCTCCTTTTTAAACCTAGGTTGGCTCATGACATTTCAGTGTTGAACACACTCTAATGACTTTCATTTCAGAGTAAACCCTAAAGTACTTACATGGCCTAAAACGACTTTCATGATCAGGACCCCATAACCTTTTTTACCTCCCCTCCTTAGTGTCTCTCTTAATCTTCCCACTCCAGCTATATCTATGTTCTTGCTTTTCCTCAAATATGTCAGGCACACCTGTCAGGGCCTTTGCATATGCTGTTTTCTCTGCCTGGAAACTCTTCCTCTTGATATCCACATGATCCACTCTCTCATCTCCTTCAGGTCTTTACTCAAATCTCATTTTCTCAGTGAAGCCTTTCCTGACCATATTTTTTATTTTTATTTTTTGAGACGGAGTTTTGCTCTTGTTGCCCAGGCTGGAGTGCAGTGGCATGATCTCGGCTCACCACAACCTCCACCTCTCGGATTCAAGTGATTCTCCTGCCTCAGCCTCCTGAGCAGCTGGGATTACAGTCATGTGCCACCACATCCTGCTAATTTTGTATTTTTAGTAGTGATGGGTTTCCTCCATGTTGGTCAGGCCGGTCTCAAACTCCCAGACTCAGATGATCCACCCGCCTTGGCCTCCCAAAGTGCTGGGACCACAGGCATGAGCCACGGCACCTGGTCACCTGCCCTTATTTTTAAAACTGCAAACCCTTCAAAATCAGCATCCCAGTCTCCTTCCCCTGTGAATTTTTTTTCTATGTAGCATTGAATACCATCAGCTACAACATATGATTTAATTTATTTGAATATAGCTGTCTCCATCCTTCCTCATTAGAATGTAAGTTCTTTGAGGTCAGGTACTTAGTTTTGTCCAGTGATATAGTGGATAAGAGCTTGGCCATGTAGATACTCAATAAATGCTTATTGAATGAATGGTGTTTAAGCCATTTTCTGGATGTTGCCTGAAAACATGTCATAATACTTAGAACTATTAGATACTGAATATCTTAGACCTCAATATTTTCATTAATGATATTTTTTCTATTTTCAGGAGAAAAGGTTTTATCAGTCATAGTTAATGGAAGAAGATCTGAATATCTCATCAAAATCTAGAGTGTGAATGAAAGGAATAGTAGCATGGATGAAACCCTAAAATAATAGAATTCTTAAATTGAAAAGAGCCTGGAATATTTTAGAGAACACATTTAGTTATTTAAGACATGGGCAAATTAAGATGCAACAGTCCCAATGTTTTGTTAGCAGCACATTGAACATTCAGATTCAAATCTAGACATCAAGTTCCATAGCATTTTTACTGTATGTGATCTTTTTCTAGGTAGGGGCCAGTGTATCATCTGATTAAGTACATTCAACATATAGAAATAAAACGACTTGAGACCAGCTTGAAAACTGGATGTAGTGAAGGCAAAATAACTTTATAAAATCTGGATCCTGAAAGAAGAATAATTCTGGTCAGAATGGGTATGGGTTAATATCGAATCCTTCTTTAAAAGGATTCATTTTGATGGATTTTTTTTTTTTTTGAGACGAATTTCCCTCTTGTTGCCTAGGCTGGAGCACATTGGCATGATCTTAGCTCACTGCAACATCTGCCTCCTGGGTTCAAGCGATTCTCCCGCCTCAGCCTCCCAAGTAGCTGGGATTACAGGCATTCACCACCATGCCCAGCTAATTTTTGCATCTTTGGTAGAGATGGGATTTCACCATGTTGACTAGCCTGGTCTTGAAATCCTGACCTCAGGCGAACCACCCTCCTCAGCCTCCCAAAGTATTGGGATTATAGGCATGAGCCACTGCTCCCAGCATTGATGGATTTTTGAAGGAGGCGAAAGGCTTGAACTAAAAGAGGAAATAGCTTATATTTTGGATAAGAAAGAGGAAGAGACTTCTCAAGATCTTAGA
Organism: Cebus imitator; assembly: GCF_001604975.1. NCBI lineage: Eukaryota > Metazoa > Chordata > Mammalia > Primates > Cebidae > Cebus > Cebus imitator. The sequence goes on from NW_016107769.1 coordinate 551,322, forward strand.
GTAGGAATTAATAGGTTATATTTTATGTTTTTTTTTTTTCCTTTAGGAGTCAATGTTACTGCGAAAGATAACCTTGGCTACAGCAAAATGACCAATTCTTTGCAGAGCGAGGCTTATTTCACTAAAAACAAGTTATTCTCCTTAGGCTGACCAGACTCACAGTTGAATGCCAATTAATCAATACAAGATTTGCTATTTGTTAAGCAATCTTCAAATGGCTATGTGAAAGCAAAGTTAGTGGTTTGTGGGTGCTGAGAGAGGTCAGGAATCAGCTGAGTGTTTTTGCATTTGTGGTGGTATAGACTGTCCAAGTAAATGCTAAAAAAGGAAAAGGCTTTTGAGATTGGAAAGTGAGGGCTAATTTCTGGAAGAAACAGAAAAAGAAGGAATAAAGACATTTGAGCATCATTCCCTACCTTATTCACATTTTGCTTTCTACTAGATTGTGATAGAGATGCAATTAATATTTTTGTCTTCAAATCCATATGCCCGACAACTCTTTGTTAGATGTTTGACATTCAATGAGCTGCTTAACATCTCTGAGCCTGTGTCCTTATCTCTAAAACAAGTGATAACTCTAGCCACCTCTTAGAGTGACTGTGGTGGCTACATTAGATGGTGCATGTAAAGCACCTAATATACTGCCTGGTACATAGTAATCAGTCAGCTATGTGTATCCTTTGGTCTATATTACAAGACTTCATATTTTTATTATGCTTTGCAAAATGTAATGCATAATAATATAAATTCTTATGTGTTCCTTGCATATGCCTGGTGAGGCAAATGCTATTTTTGTGATGATTGTTATTGTCAATAATTTTTAAAAAGGGCTATGTGCTTGTAATTATAACCAGTTGAAAACAATTTCTGACTGGGTACAGTGGCTAACGCCTGTAATCACAACATTTTGGGAAGCTGAGGTGAAGCAGGAGTGGTGAGAAGCAAACCTCTTGAACACTGAACTGAGGAAGGAGGTGACTTTTTATTCAGCCAGGAGCTGTGGGGGGCTACAGCTTCATTCACTGAGCTCTCTGAGAAGCAGCTTCTCTCCCCTTTTATAGCCTTACAATGCTAAACAGGAAACTGAGGAGAAACTGTGTCACTGTCCTATTGGCTGATGTCTGACCTTACAATCTTTGATTTGCTAGTTCATATGCAGCAGGAGCTGGAGCAGGCAGGGGAGGGGGCTTACAGAGACAAGACAAATGCAGTAAATTATTAGTTGGCAGAGGTGTTTCCAGAAGGGAGCCTGAGCCATACAGACATAGGGGTGTGACCCAGTGTTGGGCTCCAGCTGGTGGGAATAACATTCATTTCCAGCTCTTTCAAGGCTTACAGATAGCAGAGATGCTGGGAACCAGAAAGGGAGTGATTTTCCCAGCTCTTTGGTATTTTATTTCTTTTTTTTCACCCTCCTTCCCATTGGGAGGGGAGGAGGAGGTGGAGGCCAGGAAGTGGGAGGGGGGAAGGGGGTCTCCCATCTCAGAGGTAGGTGAATCATTTGAGGTCAGGAGTTTGAGACCAGCCTGGCCAACATGGTGAAACCCTGTCT
>NW_016107769.1:553033-577753 GCF_001604975.1 Cebus imitator
AAAAAAAAAAAAAAAGGAATTACTAACCTGTACATAAAAGTTGTCTTTTTTCTGTTGCTTTTTCTATGTAAAATCATTCTCCTTACTGTACTGCTTCAAAATCTAAGGCCAGTGCCTACATCTTTCTAAACGATTATTTCTTCAACCACTTATTCCTTCATTGGAGCAAATAGATGTGGGGCATTTGTTAAGAGGAGCTCTTTAAAGGGCACTATTAGGTTTCTGCTTTTAGAGGTGGACTTTTCTGACCTTTTAGAAGCTAAGATCTTTTATCTGAAAGGAAGATAATGTCTGTTTATGTTGATGAGTGTCTATTTGGATGTTAGAGAAGGTTTCTGATGTTGACGTTCCATGTGCTGAGTTCAGGCTGGCTTATAACTTATATCAGAGTTCTGGAGACCACAGTTGCAAAATAACTAAAGACATATATTCCTTGGGCAGTATCCATCAGAAGATTAGCTTACACATTATGTGCAGTTGATGTCAGCGATAGCTGTGTGGAGCCATGATGCCAACTGCAGTGGGGGAGTTGTGGCCAGAACTGTGTGCTCCATGGATCCAATGGGAGCCAGGTGTAGGCAGGAGCCCTGCCCTCCTGGGCACAGCTGCAGCCACACAAGTTTTGGTTGTAGTCACAACACTCCTTATGTTTTGGGGGCTGGGAGCAGACAGGAGCCACATCCTCCCAGGCACCACTGCAGCCACCCAAGCCATGGCTGCAGACCTGGGCATCTCGGCACTCTCGGGGGCCTGGGAAGGCCCACCCTCCTGCCCTCAGGCTCAGAGGTGTCTGCTCCTGCTGCCTGGCCACTCCCAGCTCCTGGTGCCAACTGCAATTTCAGAGCCGGGTTGGGGCCAAGTCTGGGTGCTGTTATAGCCTAGCCAGGTGTATGTATACTCAGGGCAGTGGAGACACACCAGGCCCTTGCTGCCTTGTTACCAACCAGATTCTGGGCACTGAGGAGCATGGGAAGGAGGCTGAGTGGAGGTTGAAGGCAGCTCAGCACTGTCTTGCAGGTGCCTTTTAGCATAAGTAGCCTGGGTGCCACGAATGGTGGCAGGAGGCAGACAGGCTCCTGAGTGAAAGGGGGTGGGTCCTGGCGAAGCCCCACCTCTAAGCCAGAGAGGGCCTAAAGCCTGGGGGATAGGTTGCCAGTCTTCTAGACTGGGGTAGGAACTTTTGGTGCTTTATCCAGGCCTGCCCAGGCCCATCTATGGACCAATCAACATGCACCTCCTCCCCTCTGAGACCCATAAAAGCTCCAGACTCAGCCAGACTCTAGGAGACTGCTGGATAACCAGCTGCAAAGAGGAGCTACCCACACCATGCTCATTCACACAACCCTTTCTGCTCTGCACCTGGCTCACCCTTGGCAGGCATGGGATGCAGGCCAGTAGTGTGGCCGAGTGCAGCCTACCAGGTCGAGTAGGTAGAATAAGCACAGAGGGCCTGAGTAAAACTCATGCAAAGGTGCCATTGGTTACAGAGGTTTCCAGCTGGTGAAGCAACACCCCAAGAATCCCATGATATAAGCAGGGTTCTAGACAAAAGAAACAGATGGCAGAGTGAACAGCAAGGTTAAGAAATTGAATCAGTGAATCTCTGAACCCTACTGGTGCTCAATTTCTCAGACACCTAACTCCCAGCAATACTCCTGCATTTTTTTTGAAATGCAGTCTAAATAAAGGATACAGAATAATTTTTTAAAGAGAAAATGCGCTTGAGGGAAAGACAGAAACAAAGAGAAAAGAAGCACACTTGCACCTGCCCCCCACAAAAAAAAAAGACAGTCAAACTAAGAAAGACAGATTGAGGAAAACATAAACAGAGAGAGATGAACAACAGAGAAATGCCTTATTCTCTGTATTAATGTAGAAGTATGCTTTGGCTGGAGTTCAGAGTGAGACCAAGAATCTGCTGTGGGGACTGCTTATATAATGAGGAGCATAATGTTTACTGGAAAATGTCATTGTTCTCGTCAGAGACACTGGAGCCACTTGGAACATGTTGGGAAATGTATCACCTAGAAAGTACATAATGGGAGGTGGGAATGGGGGTGTCTAAGTAGCTACAGAATATGCAATGCCTCTGGAGTCACTAAAATAATAAGATTTCAGTGGTCAAGGCTTCCATTCTATGTCTAGGAGGACAGAGGCCAGACAAAGCCTACCAGGTAAAATCACGCCCACACCTGGAAAGAAATAATTCTTTCTACTCAAATAGATGGAATGGTGGGGAGATAATAAAATGATGATGTTCAAAAGTGTCAGATGTAGTCATGTAGATCAAAATGGGGGAAGGAGAGTAATACAGAAAACATGAATGGAAGTTATCTAAAAAGATGATAGGTATAACTGAGTTTATATCCTAGCAATAATTTAGAAAAAACAGTACACAATCTAAGATTTAGGCTAAGAAAATAAAAGAGAACCTCAATATTCATACCTTGATGAGTGCTTGCTTATCCCACAGATGATTGATCTATTAGATTGCAAACTGAGGAATATTTTAATTATCTTGAAAGCAACCACCTTCAGTCATGAATACTGGGCCTAATAATCCCATCCAGGCTTCAGATGGGAAAATTCAGGGTAGTAATTTCTGACAGGAGCCCTCTGAGTATAAGATGGATTTCTTTTATAATAAGACCACTATTTGTAATTTTTAACAATTTTAGAATTAAAAGTAACTAAGTAAATCATGATCATCACAGAGAAAAATACATGAAATAAACATACAAAATAAAAATCAATTAAGGCCACCCCTATTCTCATTGTTCAGAACTGAACACTGTTTTTATTTTGGTATCTGCTCTTTCAGCCATTTTCTCTACCTATAAATACTACTCACATATGTTGAAAAATATAAATTATAGCATACTATGTATACTTCTTTGGTATCATTTCCCCACAACATATTATATATGCTTTTCCATGTCAATTCATACAGTTCTAGGAAGTATCTACATTATAATTTGTAATGAATACACAGTATTCTATTGCATGGATGAACCATATTTTATTTAAATAGAATTTGAACTCAGGCCTAACACCAAAGATATGTCTTTCCCTAAAAAGGATGAAACAAGATACAACTAAAAGTGTACAAATTACTTGTAAACTGGGAAGGGTCTCACTGTAATAAAAGCAATCTAAGGTTCCTTGTATTGTTCTTAGGAATAACATAGAGATAATGATTTACTTTATTTTAAGTCAAGTATGCATGTTAAAATATCAAGACTGACTTCTAAAACAAAACAAGACAAACACAAAAACCATTCTCCACATAGTAGCTTGAATGATAACTGGGTTACTAATATACATTGTTTGAGAGAAGCCATACAGTGCAGCAAAAAGAGCAGTGGAGTAGGAGTTTGAAGAACAATATACCTCCTTTAACTGAGCTGGTTACTAATTGTATGACCCAGTAGACATACTCACTCAACAGAGATAGATCTGGAGAAAAGGAGAGGTAATGGTTTTGGTTTACTTTGTTTCCTACCTTGTTAGAAGTAATAATAATTTATATTTTGTCATTTTATTCCATTTATATTTGAGTATCTCTTATAAATGAGCACCAGAGCAATTGTTCAGTTGGCCTTTCCCTTAATCTGATTCTGTCTGCTCCTTTACATGTGCCTCAGAGTACAGACTCTATGGCTGACGAAAGAAGGTTTCTTTAGTTATACAACCCAGCAAACTCATTGCTTTGGAATAGTTTCCTTCTCAACATTTTTCTAGTTCTGCCTTTGGAGGGCAGTGTGACCGGGGAAAGTGGTGGTGGGAGATGTGGCGGTAGAAAGCCATGCATAGTGACCGAGGTGGTTTTCATGATGGCAGTAATCTCTGTAAGCATAGAATGTGTGTCTATTCATATCACCAATGACCCTCTTGCAAAACCCACTCAAATGAACTCCAAAATTACACGGACATAAAGAGAAGAGCCAAACCCTTGTTCTGTCCTTAATAAGCTCTTACTGTGTCCCCTTTTCCATGCTGTTCTGCTCAATGCCACTGCTCTTTATCATATCCTGTCTCCCTTCTCACTGTCTGTGTATGCCTAGATCACAGCTTCAGGCCCAAAGCCCACTTAACGTTTTTCTGATATCAAAGTGTACTGTACCCACAGCATTGTATCCAAAGAATAATTGGTATGTCCGGAGAGTATGCAAACCTACAGCCTATTCTCCTATTAGTCTTTGATATTGGTACTAAACCAGGATAGCTAGTTAATGAGCCAATTATTTTAGGACAGGCCAGTAGATCTGGACACATAGCTCTATAGCTTTGAGGTTTTATTTTACTTAAGGCCTCTTTTCTTTAGGGCTTGCCTTTCTTCTGGGGAAGCTCTTCATGAGAGTCAGAGGCCAGCACTGCAGGTACCTAACTTGAAGCAATCTGACATATGAATATTTTGAGTCCTCCAAAAGATGAAACAGGAAACTTTAAAGAGGGGTTTACTTCTCTCTCTCTTTCTTTCTTCATATACATGTGTGCATGTGTGTGTGTGTGTGTGTGTGTGTGTATGTATGCATACATTATAATTTTATATTATAGTTTGCTTTAATATGATATAAAAGCCTTGACAATGTACATACACTTTGCCTGTTGGATTCTACTTTGAGGAATTTATGCTAACGAAATAATCATAGCTATGTGGACAAAATTCAGTTGGAAGAATATTCATATAAGCATCGCTTATAACTGAAAAAAATCTCAAAAATTCTAAATGTCCAATAATAAGAGCTTCATATAAAATACTATGAAGCCATTAAAAATAATGTTAAAATGGGAAAAATATTTAAATATTAGTTTAAGTGAAAAATACAGTCTACAAGCATCATATAGTGTGAACGTGTGTGTCTGTGTGTTTGTGTGTGTGTGTGTGTGTGTCTAGTGACTGGATAGATATATGCCAAAATATTTGAAGTTATTTTCTTTGGACATTGAAGTAACTGGAAAATTTAATTTTTCCAGATTTTTAAGAAGTTAAAAACTATACCATCTATCCTTGTATAAGCCCCACAAAACTTACAATTATTAATATTATTTTACTTTATTTCAATTCCTTTCAGAAATAACAGAACTAAAACATTGCTGATAATATCAATATCACTATATTCCACCCCCCATCCTGAAGCATACAAAATAATAAATTTCTTATATTTCTTTCCAATCACTATGAGTAATATTTATTTTTGTCTTTATTTTCTCTTTTGTTACAATAAAAGAACATTTCTTTGGTTATGAGGAAAAGTTATTAAATTTCTCCCTGATGCATTTACATTTTGATTTAATTTGCAAGTACATTGAGTACAAATGATCTCTTCTCAGCATGAAATTACATGAAGTAAAGTATAAGCTGTGGAGATTGATCTCAGTATATCTTGTTACTTGACATTGTCACCTGGAAACTGTGGACTTTTGGAAACATTACTCAACCTCTTTGTCCTTAATCTGAAATGGAGATAGCAATACTTTCCAGAAAGTAGGGTTATTGTGTAGCATAAGTGAGATAATACATGTAAAGTACGAAGACTATGTCTAAAACATAAAAGTTTTTCTATACAAGGTAGCTGTTATCATTATCACCATTTTACAAATCTGAAAATAGTGAAATGAATTATATAGGATGGTCAATCATGGCTTTACCTTGAGAGTTTGAATCTACCTTTCCTCTCCTCGAATCTATTAGTGAGTGCTTTAAAAAGAGCAAGGAAAATGTTATTGGAAGCTAGAGGAAAGGAGATATTTTGTAGGTAGTGGCAGAGAGTTTAACAAAATTGACACCTTGCAGCAATATGAAAAAATAAAAAAATAAAATGTACCTGAACTGATGAGCATGGCTAAAGAGATTTCCATGAAAAATGTTGAAGGTATCAATGGTTTCTTTTAGTTATATATTGTACCATGTGGAGAGAGATGAGCTAAAGAAAGATTATGTGGTTTGGATGTTTGTCCCCTCCAAATCTCATGTTGAAATGTGATTTCCAACATTGGAGATGGGGCCTGGTGTGAAGTGATTGGACCATGGGGGTGGATCCCTCATGAATGGCTTATCACCATTCCCTTGATGATAAGTGAGTTCTCACTCAGTTGATGTGAGCTATGGTTAAGAGTCTCCCCCTCCCCTTGCTCCTAATCTTGCCTTGTGTTATGCTGGTTCCCCTTCCCCTTCCACCATGATTGTAAGTTTCCTGAGGCCTACCTAGCCATGCAGAACTATGAATCAATTAAACCTCTTTTGTTACGAATTAGCTAGTCTTAGGTACTTTCTTTACAGCAGTGTGAAAATGGACTAATGCATCCTGGAATGACAAACTTCTGTGATCTGCATATAGGCTGAGAAGGGTGACTCAGAGGACATGATCAAGAGATCATGGAATGGAGCCAAGATCCAGGGAGTATAAAACTGAGTCCTAATAAAGAAATAGGAAATTTTGAATTTCAGAATTGTCCTGGACAATTCTGTGTGTTTCTTGCTGTGTGTTTCCCGCTCTTCTCTTTAAATTTGATTTCCTATTATTTTGTTATACCTGTCCACAGTTGTATGTTGAGTGGAAGATAACTTGTGTCTTATATCACAAACTTTTAGATTGAAAGTTCTCATACCCTAGGAATTGTATTCATGGAGGCTTATCTTCACTTGAACCTGATTAAGATAACAAAGTCCTATGTGAAATGTAAAGAAATACTGTTATTAAGACAATAACTCTGCTATCTAATTGGGGAATCAGACTCAGGATCTGAAATCTGAGCCTGATGCCTCAATTAGATAAAAGTCTTGGTCAATATTGAGATGGATTGAGTGTATTTGGCATGTGTGAGGAATATAGTTTCTGTTCACTGGCTGCACTGTGATTGCTTTTAAAAATGGTTTCATTTGGACACAGGGAGGGGAGCACTACACACTGGGGTCTGTTGGTGGGAAATGGGGGAGGGACGGGGGTGTAGGGAGGTGGGGAGAGATAGCATGGGGAGAAATGCCAGATATAGGTGAGGGGGAGGAAGACAGCAAATCACATTGCCATGTATGTACCTATGCAACAATCTTGCATGTTCTTCACATGTACCCCAAAACCTAAAATGCAATAAAAAAATTGTTTCAGATTCTTTGATATTCTCCTCATGGAGAGTCAGGATCTCTGTCTCCTCCTCTTGAGTCCAGTGGGCTTACGAGTTCAACCAATTGCATCTGGTGAAAGTGACTCTATATGACTTCTGAGGCTAAATCTTAAGGGGCAATGCAGCTTCCTTATGTTCATCTTGGGAAATTCACTCTAGAGTAAGGCAGCTGGCATGTAAGAAGTTCCACCACGCTTAGGCCACAATGCTGGAGATGCCATGTCAGTTCCAGCTAAGCATGTCCTCCAAACTCTGCCAAAATGCAAGATATGTAAGTGAAGTAATCTTCATTGCTCTAGACAACCTCATCCTCTAGCTGAATACTACTGAGTTACCTCAGTTGGTACTGCATGGAACAAAGTCATGTCCTGACTGAAATCCTGATGTACAGAATTTGTGAGATATAATAAAATATATGTTTTATGATGTTAAGTTTTGAGATAGTGGGTTATGCAGCAATATCAACTGAAACGTAGTTTTACTATAACCCACTATAAAGAAAATGTTTCATATATAAGAGAAACAAAAAGAGTGATACCTAGGCATATTATCAATATTCACTTTAAAGTGACTCTTGCTATGACCAACAGACAACTGACATCTTTTGATGCCAGTCGCTGCATGGAAGCCAGAGGTCTTTACAGGAATCGACTTTGCCCAAGGCACACCTTTGGGCTATGATATGGGATGCCATAAAATATTTCTAGCTCCAAGATATCTTCCAACAAATCTGTCTTATTTTCTGAAACTCCTTTTATCTGAATAATTGCTTTGGCACAAAACATCCTTTAAATAGGAGGCATAGAGGAGTGAAGAGAATACTGCAAATGGGATGGGGACCTTATTATTAGTCATTGGCCACTCAGAGCGGGTATCGTTATAAGATATTTTTCCATAGTCTTTGTAAAGCAGACAGAAAGATACTAGAGAAGAGGGCTTAATGGAAAGGTTCATGAATGAAAGGAGAGATATATCCCAAGTGTTAGGGACAAGTACTTGAGAAAGTCAGCCCAAGATGGTGATCTCAGGAGTAATTCTTAGCAGTTGAAAACAACCAAGGCATAATGGCTGCCTAAGAGTGGGTTTGTAAAAAGCGAGATTAACTTACTGATTATTATGTCTCAAGGACCAGCCTTACATAGATTTATTTTGTGGTAATTCTTTATAGGTAGTTGCTTTAGAAAATTTTGGATGTTACTGTCTTAATAACAGTACATCTTCACATTTGTATAATGCCCCACAGTTTATAAAGCACATTTGTATTCTGGAAAGGAGATAAAAATTATGTTCCCTTTATATTTTACATGAGGAAAACAGATCTTCAGAAAGATGAAATGACTTATCTAAAACCACATACTATGTTAAGTTGGCAAGATTATTCTCAAATTCCACGATGCTTGACTATTTCTCCCACACTTTTTTTGAGACTAAAAATTGTTTCTACTATGTACATGTCAATGTGCATTCATACAGAATGCCTACAAAGAACAATACTCTGTGTAAAGGCACTGCTAGTACATTTTGTTTCCTTGTTAAGTCAAACTAAAATGTTAATTGTCTTAATACATTTTCTGTTTCTTATAACAGAATACCGGAAACTGGGTTATTTATAACGAATAGGTATTTATCTCTTACAGTTATAGAGGCAGAGAAGTCCAAAGTTGAGGAGCTGCATCTGCTGAGAGTACTCTTGTTGGTGGGGATTCCCTGCAGAAGCCAGATATAGTGCAGGGCATCACATGGCAAAGCTTAGAGTGCTAGTTTAGGTATCTCTTCCTCTTCCTATAAAGCCATCAGTTCCATTTTAAACCATTAATTAATTAATCCATTAATCTAAGAGTAGATTAATCCATTCAGAAGGGCAGAGCCTTGTGACAAGGGCAGAGCCTCATGATCTCACCTCTTAAAGTCCCCATCTCTAAATACGGCCATACTGGGGATTAAATTTCAGCATGACTTTTGGAGGGGCAAACTCTCAAACCACAGCACTCATTATTATATGTCATTAAACAAACTCCAAATGATTGTCCAGATTGAATTGAGAGCCTGGAATGCAGAAGTTTTGAAGCATTATGTGGAAGTCTTTTAATTATAGCAGAAATTCACTTTTATTTTTGATGGAATGATATTTGTTACAGGAAACAAGATTTGTAGTACAGGTCAAATGGAATTAATTAAAATAAGGTAATTGTGAAAAACACTTCTACTGCTTTTAGACTGCCGTAGTATATGAATACAGACAATACTCAAAGAAGGATTCAATGCAAAATCAATTTCCCCAGGAGTGAAACCATGGGTGACTCACCAGGACACAGTTTGGGGCACAATGAGTGGGAAATAGCATGGCAGAGTGGTGGAACATAGGTTGCCCTATGAGGCAAGAATGCTTGTTTATAAGTGTCTTTCATTTGACTGGCTGTTCAGCTTGGGCATGTGATTTTTTGAGTTTCAGTTGCCTCATCAGCAAAGTGGGGATTTATTTTAGCTGGACCAGATGCTCTCCTGAGATTCCCTTCCCAATTTATGGTCTAAGATTGTAATCTTTCCTCTTTGGTTTCCTTTTTTCCTCTACAGACCTTTCATTCATGAATTTATCTATGCCCTTTTGTAACTGATTTATATTTTGGCCTTCAGGGTAATGAGTTCCACTGAAGTTCTAATTCCTTTTTCTTAAAAGTCATTCTTTCAAGTACCACATGTTGAGATGAAACTACTATTCCAGAAATTAGTCCAATCTGCCCAGTTCCTTGGTGACACTAAGTGCCAGGCTGACTTGAATACCAGAATTGCAAAAAAAGAGCTGCAAGTAAAAGAAAAAATAAATCTAAACCCTGTCTTCATTTCTTTCCTAAATCACCTGCATTTACAATCCACGAAGCATTTTCTTTGTGAATTTAAAATTGACTCCTCCAATCTTTAGCTAAATAAAAATTAATTTATTTTCTTTGTTGTCAAATAACTTGCTTTTCTCAAGGCTGGATATTCATTATGACAGTTAATTACATTATAAATTTCTGTTATCATCACAAAAGAAATAACAATTGTATTATATAATACAAAAAGGTGAATGTGAACCTAAATCATAGTGGAGGAAGAAAATATAGAGTAAGTAAAATATATTCATAGTCCAGGAAAATAGAACTTGTGCATAGAAAATATTAATTATGGGAACAATCGCCTGAGCAACATCACTTATTTCAGGCTCAGGAAATAACTCTGAATCTCATGCCAGTATAGTTTTAAAAACCAAATGATATTTGTTTTGAGTCAGAAGATATGTCATTTTAAAATTGAATTATCTTTTTACATTTAATTTTATTTCAAATTTTAATAAGTCAGGACCATGGATAACTCTATATTAAGGGATTTTCAAATATATTTTTATAGCTAACATAAAGTCACCTGAAGTTCTAGCTGGAGTTTTCAAATTGGGATTTCAATGCATGCTCTATCTTGTCTGAAGAAAAAGCCAACCAGTGCTTGTTCTTTTATTTATTCAGCACATATTTTAAAACCAGTTTCTTTGGGGGTAAACAGTGTACTAAGCGCTAGAGATATGGTAAACAAGACAGGTGTGATTTCAATAGTATACTTGGTCCTAAGTCTATTATCTTTCAGCCTTTGGATACTGGTTTAAATCCCTTGTGGGATTTTAAGTCTAGTAGGAAGACTGTCATGGGTCAAATAATTACACATGCTTTTAGAATTACTATGTACAAGTTCAAGATGAATTTTAAGCCAGGTTACATGTCAGTTTTGTGTACCTAGATAAGCTACCTTCTTAGAACCTCAGGGTTTTTTTTCTTTGTTTCATTTTTAATAAATAACAAATACTGCCTCACAGAATAGTTGTGATAATAAGATATTTCTAGAAAAATGTTTTTTAAAATACAAAGTATTATATATATTTATATATACATATATATATTAGCGGCTGCTGCTGTTGCTCTTGACACACACCTATATACTTAAGATGTTGGCAGGCATACTTAGGCCATTACATTCAAAGCTTTCTTACTTGTCCCTTTATTCCTATGCCTGATCACTTATTCTCAGCTTCCTTTATTCTTCATGCCTTTTTTTGATACTCACTGTACTCTCCTTCTCCCTATATCTCCTCAAAGGCTTGTTGAATAGGTTAAAAGTAAGAGTTTCAGAGTATTAGTAGTCTTACTGCCTGTTAGCATGTTCCATGGGTTGTTACCTCATATATTTCTCATCTCTTGTCATAATTGATTTATTCTCTGAGCTCAGTACGTAATGAAGATTTTTCAAGGATTTGGCATTGCCGTTCTTTCTAGTAGCATACTTGGTCCAAAGTCTACTTTTTTTAGCCTTTGGGTATTGGTTAAAGTTATTTGAATATAAAATTACAGAACACTTAGATTGCATTCTTGGAAAACAGTAGCTTACTTGGAACACTGCTCATTCAAATGCAAGTGAATCTGAAATAGATCAGACTTATGTGAAGGCACAATGAAAAGACTACTATAAGAGTTAGTGTCAATCTCCAAATCTCATTTTCATTTTTCTTGCCAATAAGTGTGTAATTCTCCACTATTAGTCACTAAGAAGAGCCAAGGCATTAAAACTAAGTTCACAGAAAATGCTTTTCAAAGAAAGAGTATTTACAATAGGGCTTCAAAGTTAAACAGAATTGCCTGTTTTAATGAGAAATGAGGTAACATGAAGTTTTTGAAAGGCAGAGCAATTTAATGAAAATGGACGTCTAGGATATGTTAGATAGTCGGTGTAACATACAATTTTCTTGACTAGGGGGTTGTGCCAGAGAAGCATGGTGAAATGGTAAAGAACTTGACTGAAAGTTAGGAAAACTGACTTTTACTCCTGACCACAATTTTGATTATTATTAGCTTTGAGACCTTGGACTTTTGTTCTCTTTGAAGATCAGATTTTTATTTGCCCGAAAATGAGAAAGTAGAGGTTGAATTAAATAATCCATTCCACAAAATAATGACATATTGAAAGTTATTGCAATAATCTGATAATTGTATAAAGACTAGATGCATAATGGTGGCAGTGGAAATAGACATAAAAAATAAAATGGAAAGACAAGCATCTTGTTGAAACTATTATTAGGGTTTGATGAATAACTGTGTAATGGATGAGAGGGAAAGGTCAAAGCTATCTTAAAGGTATCAATTCTGATTGGGCAGATGATATTGATGAAAACAGAAATGGGGGAATAGAGAGAAAACTAAGTGAAGAGTATGAATTGTCAGGGAAGCGGAAAGGCAATGAAGTTGATACAATACTCGGTTGGGACATGAACATTTTTAGAAGAGAGTGGACAAGCATGCTGGGATTATTGCAAACTGAGGCAAGCTTAAACAAAAGAATTCAGTATTTAGATGGTGAAGTCATTAAAAATATACAAACACATGTACACATACATGTACCATGTATTTTCTTCTCCATTACATCCAATATTATCTCTGGATAAATGGAGGACTCAAGGCATCATGATCCACATAGAAGCTCTTTGATATGCCTTTGATTGTGTACATACACTGGCTGAGAAACAATGATACACTAAAGATCAGAATAGTTGAGAGAAAGTTCAAATAAAAGGACCTCCTATGACCCTCCTTCACTATCCATCTTATGTTCTGAATCCTTTTGAGTTCAAAATACTCTTTCACTGTCAGTGAGAAATTCTGCTTTCAACTTCTTTTGATTTGTCTGTAAACACAGAAATCCAAGAGTTTCTTGGTAATTACCTGCCTTTTGTTTTTTCCTTTCCCCCTGTCATGTTTAATTTCAAAATGATTTTTCTGAAAATAAGGTTGGATAAAGCTGAGATGTGTTGTGCCTCATCTGTCACAACATATTGGAAGGAACTCACAATTGTGTACAGATTGTATGACACCTTTAGATGAATCTTATTTCCTTCCCTTAGATGTGCTAATAGGGTATGAAAGAGAAACACGATTATATATGATGATTATTATGGTATTATATAAAGGCCTGGAGTCAGTTGCATGATTAGAACTAAAAATAAATATCTAATCTAAGTCCATATTACTCTCACAGAGGTGACAATCTATTTCTTTTCTCAGCTAGAGTCCATCCTAAGACATTTACCCTTTTTTCTCCTCCCCTTCTTTATACTAAAGATTTCTCAAATCTCTCTAAAACAATTGTAGTGCAAGTGAATAAAGAGATGCCTTATCTAGTGCAAGTATTAGAAAAGATTAGTTTCCCTCTCTGATAAAAATTGTCTTGTTATCTGTTTGTGTGGCTTGAGTGTCAGTAACACATTTGTGAAAGGGGTAGCATACCCAGTTTTGGAAAACCACTGTTAAGCACCCCCCCCCCTTTTTTTTTTTTTGAGACAGAGTCTTGGTCTATTGCGTGTTGCCTAGGTTGGAGTGCAGTGGCAAAATCTTGGCTCACTGCAACCACTGCTTCTTGAGTTCAAAATATTTTCCCTGCTCAGCCTCCCCAGTAGCCGGGATTACAGGTGCCCACCACCACACCCGGCTGATTTTTTTAAGTAGAGATGGGGTTTCACCATGTTAGCCAGGCTGGTCTTGAACTCCTGACCTCGGCCTCCCAAAGTGTTGGGATTACAGGCGTGAGTCATTGTGCATGGCCTCTTAAGGCCTTTTTGTGTCAGGTGTATTATGTAACTGAAACCTATCCAATAGTCCCATAGACAGTTTTTTTCCTTGGAAAAACATAAATGGACCCTTCTGGTCTTAAAGCTTGAAACTTACATTTGTTTTATCTGTGTTCCTTTCTCAAGAAATAACCCCCAGTCTTCTCAAAAAGTATCAAAGAACTGAAACTCACTAGGCCACCACATCTAGACAATGAGATTCCAGGCCCCTCATTCATCGTAATTGCTTCCTTGCCTCTCCCAAGTTCTGGTTTTCCCACACATAGTTACATTTCTTCCCTGCTGTATAAACTTCTAATTTTAGTTGGTCAGAGAGATAGATTTGAGACTGATTTTTCAACTCTTAGACTGCAGCAACCGATTAAAGGCTTCTTCCCTGGCAATACTTGTCTCAGTGATTGGCTGTCTGTATAATCAGCAGGACCTAGGCCAAATCCTGGGCATTTTGGTAACATAACTGGTCTGTTATTCTGGGCACTGGAACTTTGACTGTAATTATTAAGTGTGGTTGGTCAATCTATCCCAGATCATTTTCAATAAAAAATGTCACAGGGTCTCTTAAAACATATAACTTCATGGAGACAATAAAAATATTAGCTTGGAATTACTGAACAAACACTATAGAATGACAATTTCCTAAATTGTTAAGCATATATGCATACACATACTGTAAATTACAAGAAGTAGTGCTCTGACACTAATATTTAATTTTTCCAGCACAAGGTGATGTGTGTGTGTATGTTTAAAAGGCTCTAACCACTTGAGGAGAAAAACATTTCTATGGTCCTATCTAATCCACATTTCTTTAATTTGGGAGTTATCCAAGTTCTTCTGATCCTTGTTTCGGTGCCCTGAGCTGCTCTGCCCTGGGGGTATTCTATACTAGGTCCCATTATTTCAGCCTCTGATTAAATAGTTGCTCAAAAATCATTTTCATTTTGGAATATTATCAATTTTATTCCTAAAGACATGGATTCTCTCAGAAACATCTTCTGTTTATCACTTATTACATTGGAAATCATTTCATGTTTCTTTGGCCCTTTAGCTTTCTAGTTCTCCCTCTTGTGAATGTGCTATATTTTCTAGGTAGCACTGTCCACACTGTGAAGATAGAAACAGTGTTTTAAATGCCACATATCCTGGTGGAGAAATTAACTTCCAGATTGAACCTAAGCTGTAATGTCTGAAGCTTGCATGCTATAGCATTTCCTACTTAACACTATTAAACTTTCCCCTCTGGCTACAGCAGTTCAGGATTTTATTGTTTTATACTCTGATGTGAACTAAGCTTGATTGTAGTGCCACACAAAACTAGACATGACTTTGCCTTCCTGAGCTATAACTCCAGATTGACAGACAGACTTGGAGCTGGAGGAAAGGACAAGATATTATGAAAGATAAGAAGTTTTCCGCTTAGATATACTTCTTAAATATCTGGACTGCAGTTAGTATATTTTTTGCAGATTTCCTTGGACTGATTTAGTGGTCACAAGTTACTGCTTAGGCAAAGGATTAGGACTATGTTTGATAGTGTTTATGTCACTAGAAAAAGATATTTTCATGGAACATTTTCTTAAAACATCAAACTAGAGTTCAATTAATTGTACTCTTCAATTAATTGGGATTTTTAAGTGATGCTTTACTTTGAGAGGAAAACTATAGATAGCCAGAAACAGTTCCACATCAAGCATATATTGAATGACTTATTTATTCATTCATTTATTCAACACTATGTACTTAGTGACAAGGGACACGGTTATTGCATTCAAATAGAAACAGATAAATGGATAAATGAATCATTTCAATTAAATATTGTGTGTGCACATAAGCACAGGATGTTTTAGAGTTCATAGAATTGACGACTAGGGAGATAACAAGGACAGGTTGCTGAGGAAGTGACATATGATGTTAATTTCAAAGGACGACTAGAAGTAGACCAAGTGAAATGGTAGTAAAAGAGAAAAGAACTGTAAGTAAAAGAACTACTTTGCACTACAGGCAAAAGAAGATATATAAGGAAAGAAGCCATACAGTAAGAACTGTAAATAGTTCAGAATATGGCTGCAACACACAGTAAAACATGGATTGTGGCAGAAAAGCTGAACTGGTAGGCAGAAGCCAGATTATTAAAGAACTTGTATATCAGGTTAAAACATTTAGATTGAAACTTGAAGGCAAGCAATAGAGAATCACTGAAGAATTTTCAGATGCAAAGGGTTAAGGCTGTGTTTGCAGTTTAGAGAGCTGCCTCTGGTGCAGTGTGGTGGCTGAACTGGAGAAGTTAAGACAGGAGGCAAAATCAATGAGTAGGCAATTAGTGGTAAGCTGTATTAGATCAGGTAAGCAATGAGGAGGTAATAGTGGGAATTGAAAGGAGGAGGTATATTTTAAAATAGTGAAAAAGATTTATGAGGTTGAATGGACAAGACAGTGAATTTTTAGAGTTTGGAGTTGAGGGACAGGGAGGTATCTAGGATGACATGCAACCTGATGTGTAGAAAATAAGAGAACTAGCAGGACAAGACATGAGGAAAAAGATTAATTTTTGTACATGATGAAAATAGTTGGAGGTGAAGATCACATTTCCTCTGGGCTTGGACTTTGACCAATGACATTTAGAATGACTTGGGAAAGAAACATTCAAGTATGTTCACTAGGCCAGATTGATTAGAGAAGCTTCCAGATAAAGCTTCGCTTGCACAGCAATTTAATTAGCCTGAACCTACCATTCCCTGAGTATCTCCCTTATTGAGGCTTTGTTGTACTTAAAAGATAAATCTATTCAGGAGTCAGATATTCGATGATATTACTGTTGCTTTGGGCCTCTCATTATTTTAAAAATGCATCACGTTTCCCTAATCACTGCCAAGGTGACAAGAAGCAATCCTCCACTTCACAATTGATCAAATTCTCTTTAGTTTGATTTTCACATTCTCTGTTACCTCCAGAGTGGATCTGTTATTTTTATCATCACCCATCACTCATATTCATTATTGATTTTTTTTCTGAAGGATGCCAAAGCAATTACTGCCTACCTCTTACTTCCTCCATGAAGGGATCTCAAATGGCTTCTTAAGACCCTACAAAATCAAGGCTTGTTTACCCAATCACACATCTCACCGCTTTTTCTCAGCTTTTCAAGATAAAAGTTTAATGTGTCTCCTGATTAAAGTACTTCTGTGATTGGTGCCCTGCACCAAGTTCTACACTTCCCTGTTTTTTTTTTTTTTCTGAGAGCTTCTTTTCACAATCCAGGAAGCAACTTCGTGGGACACAGTCTGGGGTAAACAAAATGCTGAAGGAGGGAGGCGTTCATATTGGTGGAATTTACTAGTTACTTGTCCAGAAACTATTAGACACTTAACTTATTTCTGTTCTTTTTACTGAAAATCTTTTTTAGATGATCTGAATATACACTATTGTCACTGTGTGTCTGCACTAGTCAATCAAATTGAATTGCCCTTTGATGTTTCTTTTGATGAATGGTGTTTTCAAAACTTGGTGCCATTATTCTGAGCCTTATTGATCATTGTCAGTTGAAGATTATAGCATATGTTAGCAGGGCCAAACAAAGGTAGGTTAAACTCTTGATCCCATCAGTTACTAACTGTGTGACCTTAGCTAAGTCACTTAATTTTTTGGAGGTTCCTGTTACCTCATCTTTGAAAAGATAATTATATAAACTCTGCTTTTCTCTTGAGCTTGATGTGGTTTTTAAATCCGGAATGTATTTTATCAATTTCCAAACATTATACACATATATTTGGTAGTTTGGACACATATCTTAAAGGTAAAAAGGGAAAAAATGTGAAATGTTTTGCTGCTATTCTCTGAAAGACATAATAAATAATGTTTGGTGACCTGGCAGAATTTAGGTATTAAATGAAAGATATTTACAGAAAATTAGTTTATATTAAAACAGATATGAGAGCTAACAGTAATTTGGTGCTTACTGTATGTCAAATGCCATTCTTTGTGCTTTAGATGAATCATTTTGGTAGTCACAACATAGAGTTAAGTATTATTATTAGATAAATTTTATAGATGAAAGACTTGCTTTAGATCACCCAGACAGTAAGCAGAAGAGGGATAGGTTTTAAATTTGGGCTTAATGAAAACCTCGTGATTTTAACCACAATATGATTGTGTCTCATAATCTTGATCTAAGCTTGTTTAATTTTGATGTTTCAGTTGATCTTACAACTATCTGTAGATGAACAATCATAGTTAACTGGGTTTTACTGTGTGTAGGAAAAGGGATAAAAAGATCTGGTGGGGGTGCTGGTTCTTAAATCTTAGAAATTACCTTGTTCCCTAGTTTCTGTGTGGGGAAGATTTAACAAAGTCCAAAACAGATACTCAGGGAGAAAGCTCTTGAATCAACATTCACTCACTTGACTTTAAAATCTTAGAAGTCACAGAACATATCCTGGTAAAGAGGCTAGCACATAGTTGGTATCCAATGAGTGTTTGTTGAATTGGACTGAGTTCTATTTCTCAGCAGAGTTTTATTTACCCTCAACCCCTGTTGACTGTGGCTAACAGTATAATTAAGCAGCTCTGCAGAAACCAGCATAAACTGTGAGTCAAATGTAATGTTTAAGTATACCAGGCAATTCTTGAAAGCTTCTGCACACAAGAGGAATTATATCTGATCCATTGTGAAGCATGATCAAGATATGTAATTGACTTTGAAAAAAATCTGTGGTTTATAGATATTTCAGAAATATAAAGTGGATCAAATTGAAATGAAATTTAAATTATCTTAGAATGATTTAGATTAAGACAAGTGCAAAGAATCTTATTTCATATAGCCGCCCCCGCCACCAACCTTACCTTTGAATAGCACTGTTCCTAAACTTTACAAAAGTTTCTGAAAAATTACGTAATTAAGACTAGTTGGAAAGGGATTATATTTAGTCTCATTATTAAAGCATTTCCATGTGTATCTACCTCTATTAGTAATGATTTGCAAATATAATCAAGAATAGAATAAAGTAACAGAGCAGTTCTCAAATTGAATCCCTTTATGCTCTTAAAAATTTAGAATCTCAAAGAGTTTTTTCTTACATGGGTTATATCCATCAATATTTACTATGTTAGAAATTAAAATGAGAAATTAAAAACATGTATTTGTTAATTCATTTTAAAATAACAAATACATTATATAATTACCTAAATAACATAATTTTAGGAAAACGAATCTTATTTTCCAAAACAAAAGTATGCCATAAAAAGGATGGAATTGTTTTATATTTTTTCCAATCTCTTTATCATCTGGCATAAGAGAAGGCAGCTATATTATCACATATATTTTTCTGCATTCAATCTGTTGCAATATGTTGTTTCATTTAAAGTACAGGAAGAAAATCCAGTCTCACTCAGATATGTAGTTGAAAAGGGAAAAGATATTTTAATAGCCTTTTCAGATAATTGTGGATATTCTTCTCTGATACTACACTAAAATTCAACAAGTAGTGGTTGTTTAAATGTTAGTTGCAATATTGCGTTGGAAACAAAACCATATTAACTAACTTTTCATACTTGTTTTTATTAACAAGCATTGATCTATCTTGTACTCTGAATGAATTTTTAAATAATGCATTATTTGAAAATTTTTAATTCACTGAGTTATATACATCTTTCAAAAGCTGACTTTTTAAAATTCAATACAAAAATAATATTCTATATCACTGCTGATCTTATCAGAAAAATCTTTAATGGTGGAAAACTGTCATACTTATGATTGTAGTACCAATTTTCCAAAATTTGAATTTTCTCTAGAAAGCTTGAGTTTTACCAGTGTCAGCAAATACTGTCAGTTGTTTTGCTTGAAGTGACAAGCTCACTTCATTAATTTCTCAAGAACATGTCAAGAAATATCTAAGTCTGAATAACCATAGTTTATTAGTTGTTCTTTTAAGTGAAAATAGTGTTCCATGAGAAAAACAGATATTTCAGCTTGCAACTCTAACAGTAACACAGTGCTTTTTTGGAAAACAACCATCATACTTCAAAATGTGTCAGAAGTGCTTTATGCAGATTTTGCATTTGTCACACAGAAAATTAATGAAACACATCCTCATGGGTCAAGACATAAAATTAATAATTTTAATGTTTCACCAAGGACATTTTAAAGTGAAACTGGCCTTTTGTTATTCATTTACTACAAATGAATGTTGGTAAAGAATACAATGACAATAGTAATATGTGTTGCCCCAGCTTTGATTAATGCTAAGCCATTGGCAGTTTTATGCTTTATTGCTTTTGCACCATCAAAGTAAATATCAGCACAGTGAAAAAAGCAAATAGCAATTCTTATTATTAAAATGATTTTAACTCGTGGAACCAGTTAACCCCTGGGCTCTGCAGATGATACTTTGAGAATTCCTCACCTAGAGAATGTGTTAAAAATGCAGATTTTGGGGCATAGGGATGGGCAGACTTCCAGGAATTTGAGTTCAACAGTTCAGAAAAGGAATCTGATAATGTGCATTTTACTAGCCACCCTAGGAGATTTTGAGAAAGTTGGTCTATGGAATACATTTTGAATAATATAGGACAATAGAAGAGATGCTTTAATTTTTGTCTATGGTTATGTGAAACCGAAATATATACCTGCCTAAAACAACCAATTATTTAATTTAATAAAGTTAGTAACCCTCACTTCTTTTAAAGTATATTTTTGTTTGTTCCATCCAAAGGCTGAAGTGAGAGCCCTTTCTTTGCATACAATCATTTTTCATCTCTCATCTCCCATATCTACTTCCTTAATTGTTTTCTCTATTTAAACCTGTTTAGATAGTATTTCTCTTTTCTAAGTTGTGAAAGTCAAAATTGGACAGTCATGCCACCCTCTGGCTATGCTTAGAGGAAGTCACTGATGTGTTTTCACATTATAAAATAATGAGGCTGCTCATCCCCTAAGTTCTTCCTTCTCCCTGTTAGCTTTCTAGCCCTACGTCTCCCTCCGGAATTCTGATCATGGCCGCCATACCTGGCGCCAAGCCAGAGAATAAATGAGTCTTGTCCAGGACTTTTATAGTTGAATATCTTGGGTTTCTTTCCTTAGGGATGATACACTGGGGCATGTCTGATAAAGAGGAAAAATGTAAGCGTGAGTAGGAGAGAAAGCTTGAGCGTGAGTACGAGCACTCCTTATGTAATTGGCCTGCTTCTTTTCCCTTTTCTAACAATGAAACCTTGAAAACCAGATATCAGCCACTCCTTTGATCTGTCTTCAGCTTTCCCTTTTCAGATATCCTATAGTTGGCTGCCTGGCTTCAGAGCTTTTTTTGAACTTGGAAGACTTCAAGCCTCAACTGAGGAATCCTTGATGCTCTGTTGTTTTGTCTTGCTAAAATGTACAAGAAACTTGCAGAGCTCTACCCTGCAGGCTTAAAATCTTCCCAGATGAGAACAAACTGCCTTGGTCTTACTTGTATTTCTGGTTGACCTGTTTACTTTACCCTTTAGGGCATTTTCTTCTATTTGAAGGATTCATGTTTTATCACCTCAAATACAATTATGGATCATGGTTTCTAAGACAGCTGGGTAGTTTTAAGCAAAATTTACTATTCTAAATGTTCACATGAGCAGCATGACACACCCGTGAAACAGACTTTCAGTTGAGAAGCTGGTCTGGTTTAAATCTTGCCTAAGGGTCATAATTTGTGTGATGGTATTGTTAGCATAATTTAACTGAAAAGACTGTTGTATGTCTGTGATAAAAATTGTTAAAAGAGCTGCCTGTATCGTAGTTGAACAATTTAAAGAGGTATAATTTTAATGTTCAAAGAATGTTAAGTCATGAGCATGAGACCCCGAGATATAATCTGACTTATAACTGTAAATATCCCTGCCATATTCACTGACCCCATTTCATGCATAGATATGTATATATGTACACAGCTGTTTAAACTTTAAAGATCAAACACTAGTACATGCAAGAAATCCACAGTAAATAATCCTGATTACACTTCTATTCCTAAAACTAATTATATGTCTGTGCAACTAATACCTTTAGAATTTATCAAGTGTCAGCAAATACACATATTTGTCAAGCTTGACCTCTTTGATATGAAATTTAAATCTATTTGTGGCAGAGCAAGCATTTTTTATAGTAATTAATCAAAACAGGATCTTTTTTACTTAAACCAACAATAATAAAAACCACTTTGGGAACAGAAGCATAATCTAAAGCATAACTCATGAATTTGCAAATATTTCTTCCATGTAACAGACATTAAACTGAGTTCAATTTTTGTCTGCGACTTCTACTGACTTTTATGTGACAGAATAATTTATTGTGATACTAATTTCTATATTATTCTCACTGGAGTGGATATATTCTTTCCTTTTCCATCTAGAAAAAGTAGCTAAAACATTTTGTTTCTCTGCTATGGCAGAGGCAGGAGTGAAAGACTTAAATTTTGATTGACCAAAGCAGTAGTTTCCAGTAATCCAGAAGGTAACTCCATCCAGGTCTTTTGATTTTAAAAACATAGTCTTTTGGAAAGATTGTTCAGAAAGAAGAGAGTTCTAAGATATGGAAGAGGTGAAATAAGGCAACCTGGAGATTGGAGTATTTGGGGAAGGCTTTCCTGAGTCTAATAGAGTTTCTTTAAGCTTTCTAGGGGGACAGAAAAATGGAACCTCACTTACAAGGCTCTAGATGGTAAATTACTAAGGAATGCCTGTAGGGGCTTGACCATATATATCATGGACTTGGGAGACTAATGGTGAGGCTCCTTGTGAGTGAATCTTGGGCCAGCCAGTTAAGCAGACCATTAGCAGAGGCACTCTAAATCCCATCAGAGAGGAATGACTGAACTTGAAGGATCTGCTTGATAGAATAATTATATTGTCTAAAAAAACGTTAAAATATGATAACCATCATATAATAAGGACTTGCATCACTTCTCAATTTTGAGTACCACTTAAGGCTGTGATTCTTGTATAATCCTCTAGAGAAGAGGGAAGATGTCTCTAAAATGACTAGCATCCTGGTGGGTACAGAGTTTGGGCAGATTTCACAATCTGGAAATGTAATCAAGTAAGATGTTCCTTAAATCCAAATGTTGTGGAATAAAAATCACACCACACACACACACACACACACACACACACAAGTTATCTATACAAACTGAAGTAATCATTGAGTGGTGGCAACATTCTTACTCATCTTCTGATATCCCTAATTTATGGTAGCTTGCTTATTATTAAAATACAACACAAATTATCATTATGTGCAATCCTGCTACAAAAAAAAAAAAAGTACTTCTGACCCATTTGTAACACTGTGATGGCATTTTCATTTGTTTTTATTTTCTGAGAATCTATTGCATGATACAGGTAAGCAAATTAAAGTCCTTGCAAAAGATTGGTGGGTGTTGAGGACTGACTAGGCAGCTGGCATGACCACGGAGAGGAAGGAATTGCAGGGTGGTGTGGCAGCCACCTGAGAGCCACAAGGGCAGGGGAGTCCCCAGTCCCAGCCACGAGAGTCAGTCAGTGAGCATGCTGCTCAGCCTGGGGAACTGTGCTTTTCCATGGGACTGTGCAACAGACAGATCACAAGATCCTACTCGTGAGCCCACGCCACCAGGGCCTTGGGTCCCAACCACAGAGCCATGCAGATTCTCACCATATTCTCAACAACCATTCTACTGGAATCTGCCTAAGCCTGCTGAGTTTCCAAGGTGGGGGGGGATGGGCATCACCACTGCTGCCACTGCCTGTTGTCTAAGCCATCTGAGCTCCCTTGGGGAGGGCTAGCAACCAACACTGCACCTGCTAGCTACCTAAGACACTAAGCCCCTGGGGGAGAAGGACAACAGTCATTACTACAGCCCCAGATCGCAGGTTTCCCTTTCTGGAGCCAGGGTGGCCAGACTGCTTGGTCACAAGGGGTATTCCCTGCATTGCAGTACATGGCTGTGGCCAGATAGCCTCTTCAGGCCTGACCCTAACCCACCCCTCCCTCCTAACTGGGTGAGACCTCCCTGCACAAACTTTAACAACTCTAGCCAGGGGTTCAGGGAAAAAACACTGATCTCCCTGGGCCTGAGCCCCTAGGGGGAGGGCTGGCTATAGTCTCCATTGACAAATACAGACTTAGTCTTTCCTCCTCCTAGCTCGGAGGAGTCTGGGCATCCCAGATGAGTGGATTACCCCATAGCGCAGCACATCCCCTCCGCCAAAGAACAGCTAAAGTACTTGATTAAATGGGTCCTGGTTTCCATGCCCCCCAACTGGATGAGGCACGCCAACAGGGATCGCTAGACACTATGTAGCAGCATTCCTACTGATATTAGGTCAGTGCCCCTCAAGGTCACACATCCCAGAGGAAAGAGCAGGCACCTGACTTCGCTCTTCTCCAGCCTCCTGGGGTGACATCTCCAGGTGTGGGAGTGAACCACATGAACAGGGCCTAAAGTGAACCCCCAGGAAACTGCAGCAGCCCTACAGAAGAGGGACCAGACTATTGAGAGAAAAACAAACAAAGAGCAACAACAACAGCATCAACAACAAAAAATTCCAACAAAATACCTCATCCAAGGGTGAGCAGCCTTAAAGATTGAAACTAGACAAACTCATGAAGATGAAAAAGAATCAACGAAAAAATGCTAAAAACCCAAAAGACCAGAGTGTCTCTTCTCCTCCAAATGATCGCAACACCTCTTGAGCAAGGGCACAGAACTGGATGGAGGATGAGATGGATGAACTGACAAAAGTAGGCTTCAGAATGTGGGTAATAACAAACTGCACTGAGGTAAAGGAGCATGTTCTAAACCAATGCAAAGAAGCTAAGAACTATGATTAAAAAAGTTATGGGAGCCACTAAATAGAATAACCAGTTTAGAGAGGAGCATAAATTACCTGATGGAGCTGAAAAACACAGCATGAGAACTTTATGTAGCATACACAAATATCAATATCTGAATCGATCA
>NW_016107769.1:577893-607412 GCF_001604975.1 Cebus imitator
CCTATGAGAACTATAAGACTATGTAAAAAGACCAAAACTACGATGGCTTGTAGTACCTGAAAGATACAGGGAGAATGGAACCAAGTTGGAAAACACAATCAAGAAATCATCCAGGAAAACTTCCCCAACCTAGCAAGACAGGGCAACATGCAAATTCGGGAAACAGAGAGAATGGCAGTAAGATATTCCATGAGAAGATCAACCCAAGACACGTAATTATCATTTTCTACAAGGTCGAAATGAAGGAAAAAATGTTAAGGGCATCCAGAGAGAAAGACCAGGTGACCTACAAAGGGAAGCCCATCAGATAGTGGATCTCTTAGCAGAAACCCTGCAAGCCAGAGAGAGTGGGGGCCAATATTTGACATTCTTAAAAGAATTTTCAACTCAGAATTTTATATATGGTCAAATGAAGCTTTATAAGTGAAGGAGAAATAAAATCCTTTTCAGACAAGTAAATGCCGAGGGAATTTGTTACCACCAGGCCTGCCTTTCCATATCATTAGATATGGAAAGGAAAAACTAGTACCAGCCACTGCAAACACACACCAAAATACAAAGACCAATGACACTATGAAGAAACTGCACCAACTAGTGTGCCATATAACCAGCTGGCATCAAGATGACAGGATCAAATTCACACAAAACAATGTTAACCTTAAATGTAAATGGGCTAAATGCCCCAATTAAAGACACAGACTGGCAAATTGGATAAAGAGTCAAGACCAACCTGTGTGTTATATTCAAGAGACCCATCTCACATGCAAAGACACACATAGGCTCAAAATAAAGGGATGGAGGAAAATTTACCAAGCAAATAGAAAGCAGAAAAAGCAGGGGTTGCAATCCTAATCTCTGACAAAACCGATTTTAAACCAACAAAGATCCAAAAAGTAAAAGAAGAATATTACATAATGGCAAAGGAATCAATTCAACAAGAACAGCTAATTATCCTAAATATATATGCACCCAATACAGGTGCACCCAGATTCATAAAACAAATTATTGGAGACCTACAAAGAGACTTAGACTCTCATACAATAATAGTGGGAGACATTAACACCCCACTCTCAGTATTAGATCAATGAGACAAAAAATTAACAAGGATATTCAGGACCTGAACTCAGCTTTGGATCAAATGGACCTAATAAATACCTACAGAACTCTTCACCCCCAAACAACAGACTATATATTCTCATCACCACATGGCACTTACTCTAAAATTGACCACCTAATTGATAGTAAAACACTCATCAGCAAATGCAAAAGAACTGAAATCATAACAGTCTCTCAGACTACAGTGCAATTAAATTAGAACTCAGGATTAAGAAACTCATTCAAAACCACACAACTACATGGAAACTGAACAACCTGCTCCTGAATGACTACTGGGTAAATAAAAAATTAAAGGAGAAATAAATAAGTTACTTGAAACCAATGAGAACAAAAAACCCATGTACTAGAATCTTGGGGATGTAGCTAAACCAGTGTTAAGAGTGAACTTTATAGCACTGAATGTCCACATCAGAAAGCCAGGAAGATCTCAAATCAACACCCTAATATCACAACTAAAATAACTAGAAAAGCAAGAGGAAACAAATCCAGAAGCTGGCAGAAGACAGGAAATAACTAAGATCAGAGTGGAACTGAAGGAGATAGAGACAAGACAACAACAACAACAAAAACACTTAAAAAAATCAATGAATTCAGGTCCAGGTTTAAAAAAAATAATAATAAAATAGATAGACAGCTAGATATACTAATAAGGAAGTAAAGAGAGGAGAATCAAATCAAAACACAATAAAAAATGACAAAGGGAATATCACCACTGACCCCGCAGAATACAAACTATCAGAGAATACTATAAGCACCTCACACAAATAAACTAGAAAATCTAGAAGAAATGGATAAATTCCCGGAAACATACACCCTCCCAAGACTAGACCAGGAAGAATTTGAACACTTGAATAGACAAATAAGTTCTGAAGTTGAGGCAGTTGTAAATAGACTACCAGCCCCTCAAAAGCACAAGACTAGATGGATTCACAGCTAAATTCTACCAGATATGAAAAGGAGCTTCTACCATTCCTTCTGAAACTGTTTCAAACAACTAAAAAGGAGAGACTACTCCCTAACTCATTTTATGAGGCCAGCATCATCTTAATACCAAAACCTGGAAGAGGCACAACAAAAAAATAAAACTTTGGGCCAATATTCCTGATGAACATCAATGCAAAATTCCTCAATAAAATACTGGCAAACCAAATCCAGCAGTACATCAAAAAGCTTATCCACCGCTAACAAGTTGACTTCATCCCTGAAATGCAAGGCTGGTTCAATAAGCAAATAAATAAACATAATCCATTACATAAACAGAACCAATGAAAAATACCACATGATCATCTCAAAAGATGCAGAAAAGGCCTTAGATAAAATTCAGCATCCCTTCCTGTTAAAAACTCTCAATAAACTAGGTATTGATGGAACATATCTCAAAATAGTAAGAGTTATTTATGACAAGCCCACAGCCAATATCATATGGAATGGGCAAAACCTGGAAGCATTCCCTTTGAAAACTGGCACAAGACAAGGATGCTTTCTCTCACCACTCATATTCAACACAGTATTCGAAGTTCTGGCCAGGGCAATCAGGCAAGAGTGCGAAATAAAGGATATTCAAATAGGAAGACAAGAAGTCAAATTGTCTCTGCAGACGACATGATCCTATATTTAGAAAACTCCATCGTCTCAGCCCAAAAGCTTCTTAAGCTGATAAGCAACTTCAGCAAAGTCTCAGGATACAAAATCAATGTGCAAAAATCACAAGCGTTCCTATACACCAACAAGAGACAAGCAGAGAGCCAAATAATGAATCAACTCCCATTCACAATTGCTACAAAGAGAACAAAATACTTAGGAATATAGATAACAAAAGACATGAAGGAACTCTTCAAGGAGAACTACAAATCACTGCTCAAGGAGATAAAAGAGGACACAAACAAATGGGAAAGCATTCCATCCTCATGGATAGGAAGAGCCAATATCATGAAAAGGGCTATACTGCCCAAAGTGATTTATATATTCAATGGTATTCCCATCAAACTACCATTGCCGTTCTTCACTGAATTAGAAAAAATCAGTTTATATTTTATATGGAGTCAAAGAAGACCCCATTTAGTCAAGACAATCCTAAGCAAAAAGAACAAAGCTGGAGGCCTCACATTACCTGACTTCAATATGTACTACAATGCTATAGCAACCAAAACAGCATGGTACTCATACCAAAACAGACATATAGACCAATGCAACAGAACAGAGACCTCAGAGATAACACCGCATATCTACAACCACTGAGTCTTTGACAAATCTGACAAAAACGAGCAATGGGAAAAGGCTCTCCTATTCAATAAATGGTTCTGGGAAAACTGGCTAGCTATATGCAGAAAACTGAAACTGGAACACTTTCTTACACCTTACACAAAAATTAACTTAAGATGGATTAAAGACTGAAATGTAAAACCCCAAACCTTAAAAATGCTAAAAGAAAACCTAGTCAGTACCATTAGGACATAGGCCTGGGCAAAGATTTTATGATGAAATCACCAAAGCAATTGCAACAAAAGGTAAAATCGACAAATAGGATCTAATTAAACTAAAGAGCTTCCGCACAGCAAAAGAAACTATCATCAGAGAGAACAGGCAACCTACAGAATGGAAGAAAATGTTTGCAATCTGCCCATCTAACAAAGGTCTAATATTTAGAATTTACATGGAACTTGAATGTATGAGAAAAAGCAAGTCCATCAAAAAGTGGCATAAGATAAGAACAGACACTTCTCAAAAGAAGACATTTATGTGGCCAACAAACATATGAAAAAAAGCTCAGCATCACTGAGGATTAGAGAAATGCAAATTGAAACCACAATGAGATACCATCTTATTGTCAGAATGGCAATTATTAAAAAGTCAAAAAACAACAGATGCTGGCAAGGCTATGGAGAAATAGGAACATTTTGCATTGTTGGTGACAATGACTTCAACGATTGTAGAAGTCAGTGTGGCTATTCCTCAAATATCTAGAACCAGAAATACCATTTGATCCAGCAATCCCATTACTGGGTGTATACCCAAAGGAATATAAATATAAATCATTCTGTTACAAAGACACATGCACACATATGTTTATTGCAGTACTATTCACTATAGCAAAGGCATGGAACCAACCTAAATATCCATCAATGATATATTGGATAAAGAAATTGTGGGGCATATATACCATGGAATACTGTGCAGCCATTAAAAGGAATAAGATCATGTTTTTTGTAGGCCCATGAATGAAGCTGGAAGCCATCATCCTCAGCAAACTGACACATGAACAGAAAACCAAACACTGCATATTTTCACTCATATGTGGGTGCTGAACAATGAGAACACATGGACACAGGGAGGAGAACAGTACACCCTGTTCTTTGATCAAGCTTCTGCCTAGTAAAAAGGAAGCACTATAGGTATTTTGCTATAGTTATTGTTAAGAAGGTAGTCTTGAAGCTGAGGAAATTTTTAGTCTACTTGTCCTGAAAATGTTTTTAATCACTGTGGGTTTCACTTTAGACCATTGAAATAAAACTGCAAACAACCCTAATTGCTATGTGTTTGTCTTTAGCCATTTTATATAAATTTAGTATTAATAGTTTACTAAAAAGATGTATTGTTCCCTACAAATATTCTGTGGTCAAAAAGTAATATGATATTTTTAAAAGGAGTAATTTGATCATGCCTGAAATGAAATTACTTTCCAATTAAGCAGGTAATCAATTTTACAATGAAAATCAGTGAAAAATAAGGTTCTCTATCTAGAATTGTGCCTTATGGGCAACTGACAGGACATACATCTACTCTAAAGAGGGAGAAACTTCTACATTTGCAACATTTCCCCACTATGGCAAATCCTAGTGCTCTCAAACCTTTGCTTAATTTTACCTTGTGTGGGAAGTACTTTTCTGTGGATGTGATCTTTAGTCAGTGATGTTGAGCCCAGATAAGATGTAGGTAGGCAGGGAACTTTGATGTGATCATGAATTCTTCTCAAAGAAGTTCTGGGGTAGTTTTCCTCTCTGAAACTGGCAATACTTGTTTGTGAACCAAATTTGAAATGATCCAGGCTCTGCTGCACTTTTTGGAAAACAAAAAAGTACATAGAAAACTGAGCATTACCTACGCCTTCAAATTGGGAGAAAGAATCCTGGCACATTATTTATCATGCTGAATTTTTTTTCAAAAAAAAAAAAAAGGATTATTCAGAAATAGCAAGGATTATTCAGAAGTGGCAAGCACAACAAGCTTTTTCATAGAAGTCTTCTGGTTGGCCAAAGACAAATTCACAGATTTCTATCAGAAATGAGCTTTGGAATACTTACTTCTGAAAGTTCCCTCAAGAGACTAGACTAGGCATCAGCAAACTGTTTCTGTAAAAGGTGAGATAATAAGGATTAGGCTTTATGAGCCATCATCAAGTTTTAAATATAAATTTAAATATTTTTAACTCTCATACAATTGCTTGAATGCATGACTTCCCAAGTGTCAAAACACTCACAGTAACTGTTGAGAAATAAAGGAAAACATGCTGTAATACATAATTACTCATTTGTAAAAGAACATGTGAACCAAAGTATGCCTCATTCATATTAGAAAATAAAAAAATTCCCTTGAAGTCAAACCTAAATTTAAGAAAAAACAAAATGAATTAGATTTGAGTGAGAGATAAGACTATCTACATTAATTCCAGATACTTAGCTTTGCCATTATGGCACGAAAGCAGTGATAATACATAAATTAATGTATGGTTCTATTCCAATGAAAATTTATAGACAAAAAAATTTGAATTTCATATAATATTTTATGTCATTTAATACTATTTTTACTTTGATTGTTCAGCCATTTAACAATATGAAAACAATTTCTAGCTTGCACACCATACATAAAGAAGTGGCAGGCCAAATTTGGTCCATGGGTCACAGTTTGCAAAACCCTGGAATAGACCAAATGAATTTTTACTGTAATCTTTTCATTACTTATCTTTCATGCCTCATTCCACTTTCTACTAAATGAAATCAAAACGGCCAAGTCTTGTCTGATCATAAATATGAATACCCTTGGATGGCCCATCGGTGTGTTCCAATGAATCTAATGACTCTCTTATTTCAAGAGCTAACATTGAGGGTACCATTATTATAAGAGAAGCAGATCAAATGAAGGGCATGGATCAAAGAATCAGAGACTAGAATGTACAGGGCATCTCTAGAATGTATGTCCATATAGGTCCAGAGACTGGAATTTATGGATCAGGGCATAATTATGGCTATTCTTTTTTTAAAAAAGCACTCTGTTGCTAAAACTGCAGGACTCTAGATCATGAATAATAAGAATTCCATATATGTTAGTGAAAGACTTGGATCTTTATTAAACACCTTGTTAGGACATATGATCAGGCCCTTTTTGTGTGGGTACAAAGGAAAACAATTAATATCTAGTTCTTTTTTCTTTGGCTAAAACTATATTCTAAAATCAACTTATTAATTCAATCACTTTTTAATTTAATAAATACTCATTGTATGCTACACACTGTTCTAACCCATTTGATACACATTTCATTGAGTTGCTTGCGTCAATTATCTCTTTTCCAATGAATATAGTAAAACAAAAATTAAATGACTTGGCCAAGGTCACATAGATGATATATGGTGAAACTACAGTTCAAATAAATAGTTTGTTGCTGAACATTTTGAGATCTCCCAGAAGTACTGTGTCAAGTACGGTACAGGGCAGTATCGTGTACAAGAAGACATATAGGAGGTTTGGAGATCAGGCTGATCTTAAGTGAGGAAAGAATTGGGTTAAGGGCTAATGAAGCTCAGTTTATTGTCAAGTGGAAGTTCTATTCCATTTGAAATTTTCCTCCTTTTCCTTTCTCTTGCCTCCTCCTCCCCCTCCCCCCCTTCTCTTCCTCCTCCTCCTCCTTTCTTTCTTTCTCTCTCTCTCTCTGTATGTAGAGGTATAAATTTTGTTTGGCGGGTACAACATTTCTCATTTCTGACATTTAATCTTAACTTCTCTCACTTGGTCCGTCTCTTCCATCTTCTTCAATTCCAAATCCATCATCCTTAGGAAGACTTGAAGATGTTCCTTTCAGGAATGCAGATATTTGAAACAGTTCACTTCCCTTGTAGAAGATTGTCAGTGTGAGCTCTAAGGGTTGGAATTGTTCCCAAAATGTAGTCACAGTTAATTTTCAGATCCACAGCATACTTTGTGAGCCCCTGACAGGTAGGTAGTAGTCCTTTGGCAAAGAGATGCCACGTTTCACTGTAAAATATCAAGATTAGGCTGAGTCTTTCTTTATCTAGAAGAGTCAGCGTTTTTTGTTAGTTATCCTATTGCCTTGTATAGAAGTTGCATCCTCAGAATTTGCTGACAAACTATGCAGGGTCCTTCTCCTGGGTGAATCTGCATATTCCCAGGATAGATGTGGAAAGCAGGCATGTAAGTCAAGAGAAAGAAATCTATAATTTGATATTTGATTTGTGAGGCACTTTAGCATGTAGAGGTTCAAATTTTAGCTCTGCCATAAGCTGTTTGACCTTGGTAAATTTACTTAACCTCTCTATGCATTCGTTTTCGCTCCAATAAAATTGGTATAAATAATAGTATCTACCTCATAAGAGTTTAATTAAGATGGAGTTAACATTTGTAATGTACTTAGACTAGTACCTAGCTTAGAAAAAGACCTATATGAGGATTATCTATTATTCTTTCTATTACTACAGAAGTTATGTCATTGGCCTGATCAAAAGGAAACTGTCAGGCTTCCACTGCTGAGAAAGTATTGTAGATATAGTAAATTACTTTGGCCTAAAAGCTGGGATGCCCCTGTTTGATTCCTGGCTCTGCCATTGTAACATGTATGGCTTTGGGCAAAGAAGCTTTGATATGATGGTCAGAAGAATGAGTTAGTATCAAAATGAAGAATCATCAGGCATCATCTTGGTCTATAATGTCAAAATATGTTGGCATTATAGACATCTGTCTTCAAAACTTAGCTCTAATACTTTTTAGTGAAGTGACATTTTGGGCAAATAGCTTATTCTCTCATCTCTACAGGACAGATTATAAATAGTGCCTACCTCATAGGATCATTGGCAGAATTAGAATATTAAATGCCTGTTAAACAATTAGAACAAATGTTTTTCATAGTTGTTCATCTGGTTTCACAGAGTGGGTGTTTCCATTCAAGGATGCGGGTTCTTTCTTATCTGGGGCCTGCAGTTTGATTTTCAGGCTGTTCTTTGAAGGCGTTTTACTAAGTACCCACCCTAACTGCCTGCCTGGGTGATTTCTTCCTTCCTCCACTCTCAAATGCAAACTGCCTCCTTACTCCCTGGGTTAATACAGCTTGATAATTTTTGTAAAATATACAGAATATTCAGGAGGAGCAGAACTCTTTTAAAGGATGATTCTTGCTAATAGGAAATGCAGTGTCATTCTCCTTTGTTTCATGCCTGTGGATGCGTGTGCTCCTCTGCCGCTGCTAGTCCATGGACCTATGCATAGTTGTTAATTACTATTGGTGACTGTGCTGAGTAATCTACATGGGATTTGATGCTACCTCAGTCTTCACTGCAGAGCTCCTGCAAGATTATCATCCAATGGCTACATCCTTCCCCAAGTACTTTCTGCTCTACCAATCTCTCTCAGACCAAATTACAAACAAGATAGTCAAAGTATCTTGATGAAGTATAGAGTAGCTCTTAGAACAATAGCATAGTTTGGAGGAACTGAGATTGGAGCTCTAATCTAGTAGTTTCTTGTGCCAAACAGGGGAAGGTCTTTCTAGATTTGGACTTTTGAAGAGGAAAATGTTCCTGTTCTGCCTTCCTCTTTACTCACTACTCACTTCTCCTTTCATTCCACACAGCCCCCTCTTCCAAGTTGCCTAGATTTGCCCTGCCCCGCCCCCCGCCACCGCCTGCCCTCACAAAATATTACCTTTTTCGCAGGAGTACAAATGTTTGTCTCTCAGGTCCTTATTGTATTTTGCAAACCTTAGATTTTCAGACTTTGGCCAAATAATAGAGAGTCTATTCTGCTTTACTGGGTCCTGTGGTGGATGTGAGCAGACTGCTTCCAGTTCAGTCAAGTCTCTCTGACTTCAGTTCACACTTCCTAACAGGAAGAGATGGAGTTGATTTTCTCACTAGATGCTTTAAGAATTAGAGACAATTTAATCTAATATGATACCTAGAAATGTTATTTCTCCTAGCAGCAGTAGGCCTTTGCCCTAGTTTCTTATTTATTTATTTATTTTTGAGGCAGAGTCTCACTTTGTTATCCAGGCTAGAGTGCAGTGGCACGATCTCAGCTCAATGCAACCTCTGCCTCCCAGGTTCCAGTGATTGTACTGCCTCAGCCTCCTGAGTAGCTGGGACTACAGGCATGCGCCACCACACCCGGCTAATTTTTTTTGTATTTTTAGTAGAGATGGGGTTTCACTATACTGGCCAGTCTGGTCTCAAACTCCTGACCTCAGGAGATCCACCCACCTTGGCTTCCCAAAATGCTGAGATTACAGGCATGAGCCACTATGCCCAGCCACCTTGGCTTCCTAAATAAAACTAAATGAGCCTGAGCATTTGCTTATTTTTTAAGTCTACCTTGCACTACAAGAACCACTATCTCAAGTATTTCTCAAGGTGAAGGCCATTCAACTGGACAACTCTGTAAGTTAAAATTGTCTCTCCCAGTAAAACGTTTAGGTAGATATTTCTGGAAGATTTGGACACTGACATCAAACATTGGCATTCCTCTTAAATCATCCAGTCCTGTGTGCCATGAGGTATTTTGATGTAAGTTCTACAAAAGCTGATTGAAGAAGGAGTATTGATTTAATCTGGATAATTCATCATTTTACAGCTAGTTGGATTAATCAGACTCAATCTACACTAGTAAAATGAAAGTGATGAACCAAATTAATTATCTGGACTATCCAAGTCAATAAATTTCAATCATTTCCATTTCCTGCACAGTTCTGGTGAAAGCCTATTTTGACTTGAGTTATTTGGATAAATTCTTCAGTTTAACTTTTCTTTCTGACAAGGGAGCCCTTGAGGCTTTGAATCTAGTAAGCATTACATCTGTCACAGGCATAATGGAAAAAATGCTTATATGCCATGGCACCACACTGCTTTTACAAGCCTCCTTGTAGTGCCATGTTGAAACCTCTTACTGTTGAGATGTAGCATCATTTCCTTAGAAAAGAAGAATGAGACTCATAATAAAGATGATAGTTGCACAGAAAAATATGAGTGGAGAGAAAACTACTCTTTTCTCTGGGTGAGAATAAGGGGAAGTGATTTTACTGGCCTTAATAGCTATTGATAGAGATAAATTGATTTGGTTCTTTCTTTCTTTAGTAAGTTGCAGTGAATAGATTAAGATATATGTACAAACAAGCAGAGTCCACTTCAGGGAACACAAATAAGCAGAATAAGTATGCTTTGGGTGCTGTGCCCCTTTCCATTGTTTTGCTTTCCCCAGTGCTTTTCTGAACATCTAAGAGCACTTCACTTAGCTGTACTGTGCCCCCTTTCATACCTACCTAGGATATCATCACCCTAAGGCCTGATTCTTCCTGAATATATTTGAACTAAGGTTGTTGATAACCCATACCCAATGTAATAGTCTTACCAAAAGCAGCATTTACAACGTCCTTCACTCATGGGAGTGAGTCAGGTGAGCTTTCCAGTCACTGCGGTAGAGCCAGTGGTAAGGAAACTTGTGGTCAGGAATGCCTTTCTAGAATTCATCAACTCATCCTATAGTGGTAGCTGCCTAACCTACTTACACATAATGATGAATTCAGAGGCTATGCTCACCATACAGCAAAACACAGAGAAAAAAAAACATGAAGCATCTAGTTAGATATCTGGACATATATCTTACTATACTGTTTATTGGCGTTTGGCCCTACATTTGTAAAACCACATTTAAACCTTAGCCAGAAGACCTTTTCAGATAGAGTCAAGTAATTAGTGCTTCTGAAATTTTAATCACTTGGAGTATCTTGTTAAAATATAAATTTAGACTCTGTTAGTCTGGGATAGGGCCTGAGATTATATGTTTCTAACAAGCTCCTAGGTTATGCAGATACTACTGGCTTGTGGAACACACTGAATTGGAAAAGTCTTCTATAGAAAATGTGCTCAAACTGGAATCCATGAATCCAAAGATTCTGTAAAGGTGCCTTCAGCGTTAACTCAATGGGGTGCATGTGTAGCCAAGCACATGAAACTCTGGGCAGTTCTTCCCTCATTCTATTTTTACAAATAGGCTCTACTTTTATATTCTTAATATAGTGGGATCCTGTATAAGATGATTTTTAGAGGAATACATAGGTTTTTGTTACTAAAAATTCAAACAAACAAAAATGTGAATAGAAATCCAGCATTATTCCAGATGAAGATCATTCAATTGGGCCAATTTAGAAAATAAAATTGCCTTTGGCAATTAAACATTCAGGTAGGTAACTTTGGTATATTTGGATACTAATATGAGTATTCCCTGATTAAACTCCAAATTCCCGGTGGGTTTATCTACATGAAGAAGGAGGTTCCAAAAATGGGAACTATGATTTGGCTATGATTTACTGCTAGCCACTTTGCTGTTATAAGGCTAAAAAGATAAAACTAGGTGTCAGGAGATCTGCCTTTCAGTTATGGCTCTGATATTAATCTGTGGGTGACCTTGGGTAAGTTGTTACCTCTATATGTGTGTTCTTGTTAGTAAAAGAAGGGAATGATCAATACCCTAAATACTCCACAAGTTTGTTTGAAGATGTAAATAACACAGTGGGTAGACTGTTACAGAGCCAACTGAGAAGCAGGGAGAACTATTAAGGGACTACTGCAATAATACAGAGGAGAGATGATGATGGCTTGTCTACTATGGTAAAGAGGGACCTGATGATATAGGTCACATTCTGATTCTCTCAAGGGAAAACTAACAGGATCTGTTGATGAATCAGATGTGGGATATAAGAGAAAGGGAGAATATTTAATTGATCAGGGTACTTCAGACAGAAAAATTTTTAAAGCCTTATCAGGAAATAAGGCATAGAAAATGACAAATTTTGTCATATAGATGTAAAAAGCTGGATTTATTTCCAGGGAAGCAAGAAATATTCACTGTGAGGCAAAGCCACAGCAATACCCATTGGCTCATGTGATGTTTGACCAGGCACACATTGGTTTTTATTTATCTTCCATTCCTTTTCCTGATTTGATGTTTATTTTCTAGAATAATAACATAACTTTTAATAAGGGAACCATTAGACTGTATGAAAACTTGATAGATCATTAATCCAGAATGAGGATTCACTTCTTGGATATATTTGAAAAAAATAATTGAAATGAACTAAAGTTTTTTTAGGGGGGGAAATGCAGTTATGTCTGTCTTCTCTCAGCTCTATGTGAGCACTCTGCATTCAGTTACTTAGTGAATGTCTTTTCAAGGCTGTTGAGTTATTGATAATAAAACTCAGCAAAGGCTAATTCCCCTTTCAGATGATCTTCACTTTACACAACTGTTGTGTTGCTGAATGCTGGGTTATGGGGAAAAGGTGACATTTATCTTGATTTACTTATAAATCCATTCCTATTTTATTCACCTTTCTGTACTTCCAAAAACCATTTACTGAGTTCCTAGTAGGTGTTAAACACTTTACCAAAAGCTCAAAATCCCTACAGTGTTTGCCTGTAGAAATATATAGTCTAGTCTAGCATACTGGCACAATAAATCAGCACAAATAATATGGTGTTAAATTATTTAATAAAGATACATATAAGATGTCCTAGAAACACAGAGGAGGGACATCTAACCCTGACTGGAGGTTCAGCTATGGCTTTGTGGAGACAGTAATTCATGAGCTGGGTTTTAAAGGAGCAGTAGGAGTTAACATTCACCAGGTAAAGAAGAAGTAGAGGGAGAAGATCATTCTTCTAGGCAGACTGGGCAGCATGTGCAGTGAAGCTCTGGCTGAAATTCAGCTCTCTTAATACCTAGGTGTAAGAACGTGGCATGTTCAGAGGGCAGCCAGTAGTTGAGTATGTCTGGGATTGAGTATCTGTGAGGTGTGCACTAATATGAAACTTGAGAGGAAAGCAGAGGTTATACAGTGAATGTTGTTATTTGCTAAGCTAAGAAGTTTGGGTTTTATAAGTGATAATAGCAAGTATTGAGGCTTGCTATTGCTAGGTCCTATTATATACACTTTATGTGCGTTATATAATTTAATTCTCACAACCACACAACACAATATTATTATCATTCTTTTTAGGTGGAGAAACTGAATCTCAGAAAGATTACATAGTTGCCAAAGATCAGTAAGAGACAGATCTGGGATTCAAATACAGTTAATTTATTCTAGAGCTCTTGCTCTTAACCAATAAACTCCGTAGGCTCCATTAATCCTGAAATATGAAGAACCCATAGATTAAAGATGGCCAAAGATTGAGACTTCTCCTATTGAAAGGTTCAGTCTATGCTTTCTCTGGATTCTCAACCAGCACTGCAACTGCTTTAACCCAAAGAATATGGAAAAAACAGATGTTGTGCCAGTTTCTAAGCCTAGACCACAAGACACTGGCAGTTTTTACTTCTTGACTCTTGAAACACTCTCTCTGGAAACCCTGAGCCACCATGTACATGATACATCTACTTTGAGGTTTCCATGCTGGAGAGTCCATGATTCAGTTGATAGTTTCAGCTCAGTTCAACCTTCTAGTCATTCATGTCAAGGTACCATCTGTACAAGTAAAGCCATTCTGGACCACCCAGAGCAATCTATCCATCTGGTGAATACCACTAAATGACATTCGTTGGCACCATGTGGAG
Source organism: Cebus imitator (assembly GCF_001604975.1). Taxonomy (NCBI): domain Eukaryota; kingdom Metazoa; phylum Chordata; class Mammalia; order Primates; family Cebidae; genus Cebus; species Cebus imitator. The sequence goes on from NW_016107769.1 coordinate 591,838, forward strand.
GAGAGAAATCATCCAGCCTGGCCCTGCCTGGGTTCCTTACCCATAATATCATAAGATGTAATATGACAGTTGTTCCTTTAAGCCAGAAAATGTTGGCACAATCAGTTGCAAAGCAATACATAATTACAGCCACACCAGTGAAGGATTGTGAGTAGATCAGATACCTGTTAAATTTATAAGCAGTGTTTATCCAAACTGAAATACCTGGCAAATGGTAGGTATGTAATAAATGAATGAATGAACTTTATATGTACACTAAAAATTTATTATTTATACATTTTGACTGTGAATATGAAACCAGGTACCCAGTAGAGGTTGCTATGCTGGAGAAAAACTAGTACTGGATAGTCTGAGAAGATTCATATTTCCACAGTCCCTTGGGGCTTGCCCTTTTCTTTTTGGTCACATTTGTAGGCTATTTTGCAAGAAGGAACTGTTTTTTGAGCTAGTTTAGTAACCAGTATCTCACTCTTTACAGGTCAAATTCCCACTTCCACCCTTGGCATGTGTTTTAGGTGGATTATTTCCTATGTACTTTCTTCCAACTTTTTGATAAAGCAGAGGGAATCAGGGAGTTAAGAAAAGTGAAGCATTTCCCAATGTGCACAAGTTGTTTTCAACCAAATATCAGTTTTAGCAGGTGCAGTAAACTATGAAATGCAACATTTGAGTACTGGGTGAATGTTCAAATCCCCAAACGCCCATTGCAACTTGGAATATGAGCAAGAGGGCGTATCTGATTGAATATAACCTCTTTTTCCTCTGAAAAACTCTTCAAATACAGATTTACATTCATTGTTGGAATATGCATTTTAAAAGAACCCAAATGCATATTAATAAACCATGAAATGTACTTTAAAATGTCAAGAGTCTGGTTTTAAAATGCACAACATTTAATTGGGAGAGGAATTCTGGAACTCCTAAACTTTGGGAGGAACACAAAAGTGTCAGTGATAGACTTCGTGTCTGCTTGTTTAGAAATCTCTCACGTCTTATTGTAGGTTTAAGGTTGCTTTTACTTCTAAAAAGACCTCATCCCTTCCTGCTAAAATGACAACTTTCTTTCTTTTGTCCTTCCTTCTCTTTTTCTTCTTCCTAGCTGCTTCTTTCCTTTTTTTCCTTCCTTCCCTTTCTTTCTTCTTTTTTTGTCTTCTGATCTGTCTCAGAAGAATGAAGGTTTATTCTCTGTATTAATCATTCACTTTTCACTAGCTCAAAGGCATATCTTTGCTGGAAGAGGTTTCATCCTTTCCTGCCACTGAAATAAAGAAAGTAATGTCAATCTACTTCGTGGGGTTAAAGTAAAGAGATTCATCTAAAGTGCCAAGTAGGGGTTGGTAGAAATGGACACAGGCTCCACTTTTCTTATTTTTCCAGCCCCAGATAGTGAAGCAGATCCCTATTCCCTCTGATGTAGAAAATTAAGAGAATTTGTGAAGGTAGAGAAGAGATACTTTTTGAGGATGGATTAGAAAACAGCAATATTAACTATCATAGCCTACCAGAAGCTGTTTGGTTAAACCTGCTATTTTGGGTCCCTGACCCAAAACTAGTTGAGTGGGAACATTCATGGATAATGGAATACAAAGTGGTTTGAGACTAAGTAATTATCTTTGGAGTAAGTTAGACCTACCGCACACTCACACTTGACTCAGAGGCTCATCAGCTTCTGTGTGACCTTGGTCAAGTCACTTTACTATTCTGAGTTCCAGTTTCCTCGTCAATAAAATGGTGATATTTTCTTTTTGATTTACACAGATGCTCATGTTTTATGAATGACAGTAACCAGTTTTTCTGAATTCGGTTTCTTGCTCCCTGTTGAAATTGTTTTATTAATATATATGCAGACTGCAAGGACACAGGATGAGAGATGTTCTCCATTTTTTATTACTCACATACATTGCTGATAGTTTCTCTTGAGTATTCATAATCTTTCAATTAGACAAAACAGTTTAATAATTCATTCTTTTCCAAATCTTGTAACGTTCTCCTGACTACGTTAGTATCCTCTTGAATGGAGCTTGCTGTTCATAGCTATGTATAACCTCTCTAGCCCTCAATTTTCATGTAAAATAAAGTATGTTCTGTACAGGTTTCGGGGGAAGAATTAAGAGATGAAACCATCTAGAAGAGAGCCTGGTACATAGCATGTGCTCAGTAAACGTTAATCTCTATTTCCTTTCGTTAGTCGTTCCTTCTGAACTAAAAATGTATCATACTTTATGTATGAAGATATATTCTTTCTGTCATTGTGAAAATGAGTCACTCTGGTTCTAGGAACCTTTGAACTTAGAATTACATAAACCTGAGGCATCTGGTCAGGATCGGAGTAGAGCTTGAGAATAAGATTTAAAATGACAAGTGTCTGGCCTATAGATAGATAAAACCTGTGACCTTGGCTTTTTATTCACCTTTTTATTGCCATGTAAAAGAAGTCAGTAAGTCAGTGTTTTAAAGTGATCACATGGATAATAGGTATATTAGGTATGTTAGAATTAAGCCTATTTGTTTAGATGGCAGCCAAGCACTTGCCAATTTCTCCTTCTTGAAGGTTACTGTCAGATTCCTTCAAGTCTGGGTGGAGATGAAGGTGTAGTATCTTTGATCAGGCTTGAAATCTTGAGAGAGCTGCTGAGGTCAAAGAAGAGAGGAAGGGAGGAGTGTCCAGGACTGACTGACTGTCTACAAATTTGTTCAGCTTCTTATAGGACCTTTTGAATAACAAATGAGTGATTCCAGCAGATAAGAATATAGGTTACCAATGTGTTTGCAAGCTGATATGCTGGCAAAGCTAATGACTTTTGAAAGCTTGTCATGAAATATCAGCTACTCAGTGCTGGGTAAGCTTATGTCTTGCTCTGAGGTTAACAATTTTTTGGAAAGGTGTTGGAAGAATGCCAGAAAAGGACATAATACCAAACTCTTGAAATTCTAGGCTTTTTCTGAAATGCAATGGAAACAGAGTTGGTTTTCTGTGATTGGAAGGAACCAAATAAATTCTAGGCATGCTATCCAAACAGTCGAGGTTGATGACCTCTCTTTTCTTGCCCCTCTGTCTCTTCTTTATGCTATATTGGAACAGAAAGGAAAGAAAGAAAAAATGTTTTCTTTTAGAGGGCTCATTTGAATAGTTCACACTACTTTAGTGAGAAGGTGAAAATCATCACCTGAGGCTATTTTCTGAGCTCGCTGGGGGTTCCAGATGAATTTAGCAACTCAGTCTGATATGTTCTCAGAATATATCAAGGTCTGAACTTGTGTCATTCTGTTAATAGAAGCATCTTTGACTTTGGTAAGTGGGCTCATTTTGTTTTAATCTTTTTCCTAACCCATGCACTCTAGTACTTAATTATCAGTGGTCTATGTTCACATTAGGTAATGCTTACATTTCCCTTCTTCATTCATTCATTTCTTCGAAATCCATTTATTAAATGCCTATTTTGCTTCCATCTGTTATCTAGGCATTGGGGATACAGATATGTGTAAGACTTGGTTCCCATCCTCAAGTTCACAGTCTAATATTTCAATTATTCTGTAAGATATTCTAGGACAGAAACTATGATTTCTATTTCTTAATAACTACATAAGACTAAAAACACAAAGTATGGTAAGTTAAGATTTGTTTAAATTTGGTTGAATTTAGTCTGAAAAATATAGCTTTATAGTTTGGCTTATTAATAGGCAAACAATATATGAGAAAATGTAAGTATTCTAAGATTGAAGTTTTAGTGCTTGATGAAGCATCCCAAACAACTTCAAATACAGATGGATTTGGGATGAATTTTTCTATTGGTAGAAAGTGCCAAGTATATCTATGCCAAATGTCTCTTAGGTAACTTTTACCCCATTATCAGTGGCTCAATTTTCTTATGTTTAAGTGTACTTATACATTGTTATTTGTGTACACAACACACTTTCTTTGTGTGTAAAATTTCAGACAGGCATAACTAGTTTTCCCTATTCAACTTTTTTCTGATCTGAACTGTGCTGTCTCCATAGAAGAGTGGGCAGTCATATTGGTACTCTCATTTCCCACCCTTTACTTGCCCAGTGATAAATGAAATGGTTTGTTATTATGGGATTTGCAGCAATTAATCCTTTGGAAACTCTCTACAGCATAGTGTAACTTTCCAGAGTCATAATTATTCAGCAAACCAACTGGTCAAGGCAAGAGTTTACAACTGTTAAACTCATAGTTCATTCTTTTGACTTTTGCCAAGATGAAGATCCTAAGGAAAATAGAGCAATATGGAATTTAGAAGTAGTAGTGTATTTTTAGCCAAGGTGAAATGAGTTACATAAAATTAACCTACTACCTAGGTAAATAAGTCCATTCCTAACGACTGGTATGTTTCATGAATTTTCCTGTACCATTCTGACTTGCCTTTTCCCCTCTTTCTGAGCTCTCTGGGATGATAAACAAATGAGCAAAGCAGCAGTTTAATTCCAACCATTAGGAAAGGACTGAGCTCATATTCAGTACAAGCAGGGCTATAGCATTAATGTCTGTGATGTTATTCTTTCTTTCTTCAGGTATCTGACCATATGGGTTATTTAACCTCAATTTTTGTGTAAAATAGAAATAAATATGTTGTGTATAGGTTTGGGGAAAGATTAAGATAAGAGATGAAAGCATCTAGAACAGAGGCTGATACATAGTATTTTAAGTCATCGTGGCAAGTTTTCAAAATGCTTGATTTGAAATGACGGGCTTGAACTGCAGCAATTTGTTAAATTGGCAATTTGTTATATCGACCCTTCTCTTTGCACACCTAAAAAGAGGTAGCCCTTTGCAGATTCACTGTCTTCCTCTTCTCTGAGGACTGGCTTTTCTCTTATTTTTCAAATGAGATGAGGAGAACAGAAAAGTATAGACCTGAACTAAAGGTCAAAATTGATTGATTGGCCGAAAGCTAGCCTTGGATGTACAGATTTGGTGGTATAGCTCTTTGAAAATTTCATTTCACACACACACACAAACACACACACATGCTAGGAGACAAAACTTTCTAGGGTAATGATTTTTTTAAATGGAATGTAAAATTTTATTTTGTACTTTTAGAAACACTTCAAAGCATGTATTTGTGTATCTTTTTTCCAAAACCATCTTGTTTGGTTAGCATATTACAGCACCTTAACACTGACTTAGAAATTATTACTTTGATACACAGGCAATATTATTAGAAACTTATAGTTATGATGATGAAAAAATTATATATGTGTACAGGTACATATATATGTATGTATGTGTTTATATATAATTTTTGCGTATATAATTATGTATATACAAACAGATATATTTACATGTATTTATATATATGTGCATATATATGTGTGTTTAGTATAAAAAGGCATGTGCAATATATATCACTAAACCTATTCAATTCAGTCTCTGTAAATAACAGTAATTGACTGCAAAATTTTTTGTGTGATTAAGAATTAGACAAGAATGTTGATAATTGTATCCTGAAGCAGCTGATTCCAATTGCCTTTGGGAGGAAAAAAGCAAGCAAACAAAAATGAATGAGGTCATTTAATCTGATATAGCCTTGTAGTTATTTTGGATCTCAAGTGGGAAAAATAAGGTATAGTTCAGCATTGGCAAAGCCTATGTTTGCTGAAATCAATGTGAAAATGACTATATTTGTTTAACAGCCTGATGTAATTTTGCAATGTGACTCTCTTGTTGGAGTGCTTCAGTGTCTGCAGGTCAGTCAACTCAAGGGGAAGCTCATCTCTGTCACCAAAAAAGATGATGATGACAATCCAGTGTGAATCATCTGAATAGGAAACCTCAACCTCCAGGCAACCAAAAGGGAAAGTGAACTGGGCTTAAATTGATTAGGCTGCCATGACTTTGTGATGATAGATGGAAGTCTACTAAATATACCATGAGGCAAAAAATAATAATGGTTATTTGTACTGCCAAATGTAGAGGATATTTCTGGGCAACTGGGTGCCTTCCCAATCTTAAAGATACTTTATCCTCATCTTTTAACCCCCCTCTTTTTCCGTGCCTAAGAGATATTTTTTGTGAACTTCACTGATTATTCTGAAAATGTGCTGACTCACAAAGAGCTTGTGGTTGAAATGATTATTTGTTTTAACAGTATTTACATTCTCACAAAGAGGAACTAGCTATTGAATACATTTCAGAAATTTAGAAATTCATGATATCCAAACCATGCCTTCTAGTATGATATTGTGTGCACCAGACCTCTCTCATCACTCCATTTGTACAAAAATGCTCATGTATATTTATTTTACATGACATTATATATGTTTATTTATAGTCTTGTACTAGTTATTTTCCTAGTTCATAGTTGTCTCCTCATTTAGATTTTAAAGTCCTTGAATTCATTGAATACATTTTCTACTTCTCCTGAATGACTTAACAGGATTAAATTAGAAGAGGAAAGGAAGAAGAGGGAAATAGATGAGAGGGAGAAACTTACTGCAGAACCACAATGTGCTAGGCAGAACAAGGGGTGGGAGGCAGTGTGTGGAGAAATGGTATTAAAAGGTACATTTACTGGAAGCTGTGAGGTTTAGTACATCTGATTCAGTTTTTATCTGGGACAGAGTTCTACTAAATTGATTTTTTTTTCTGGTAATGATTGCCAGTTATGGACTCAAGGCTCCTGATACCTATTCAGAAGTATAAAATAGGGCAGAGAACAAATCATCTTCATACTAGGGTTAAATTTCAAATCTGCCTACTAATGCTGATTTTGTTGAGTTCTACAGTCTTCTGAACTCTGAATCTTGTCTGGTTACTTAGTCATGTAATGTCCTGCCTGCTGTTTTGCACCTTAGCAAACTTACCTGGACATAAGCCTTTTCTTGCCTGCTTAGACTTACAGATCTCCCAGGTACCTAATGGAAAGTATAGTGCTAGTACCTCCTGGCCAGCCATGTTTTTATCACCCATACCTCAAGTAACAGAAGCTGAAAAGGTCGATTAAATATGTTGAGTTAATCCATCTAAAGGAATATTAAATACTGGTTTGGGAATTAGCAATGTAGATCTGGTGGGGGATATCATGATTACAGTAATACTTACTTGTAGATTGATATGACTATTGAAAGAGTAACTCTATACATAGTTCTTTGCACATCATAATATATGCATAATAAGTGTTATTTTATTGTTGGTCATTTTTTCCTTAAAAATCAGAAGATTAGAAATATTCTAAAATACTCTGATATACATACACATGTGTACACACATACACTACTTTGAAGATCCCTTTTCTTTCTCATAGTTATATAACTAAAATCTGCTGTAATGATCAGAGCTAAAAGGTCAGTGTCCTGATTCTTAAACATCAGACCTTTTGAAAATTTGTCTCTTATATATCATTTAGGCTATATGCCTGTTGGCTAATGCTGTAGTTAGTTTCCACAGAGGTAGTGTCAAAGCCATAATGACTGAGTGCAAGGTAGCTCATTGTTTTCTCTTTTCATCAATTATTCAGTGAAATCTCAGTCTTGGTAATATGTAACAAATGAATGAAGTGCTCTTGAAATGGATGAGCTACAACAGGATGAACCCTGTAGATCAGAACTGATGTTCCAAGAAGTCATTTTTGATATCCGGTGGTCATTTTTTATATTGAAAATTGAGCAAAGAAGGAGCACAATAGCTGGACAAAATAGAGCTTCCCATCTGTAACTTATGACTATTGTCTAGTAAATGGTCTATATATTATGCCAACCTGTTACAGGCCCACGGCATATAATGCAAAGAAGATGTCATGCAAATAATTTACAGCCTATTGCATAGGTGATAAAGTGTCTTGCATTCACACTCTTTCTAACTTGCAGATTGAAATAAAAACTTTCAGAGCCAAAATTTCCATTTGCTTACCCACCAATACAGGACAACATTTTTCAGTTAGTTGGGTAAGTTTCATATGTACCCAAAATATGGATAAAATCTTGGTCTGCTTGATTAATTTTGGACAATTCTTTAACATTGCAATCCCAATCTCAGATATTTAAAAAAGGATTTCAGTTGATATGGTTTTATCATAATATTAAGGTAGAAATCCTCTCAGACTACTGTCTATATTAAACAAGTCAAATGAGAAGTGCCTAACTAGTCTTCTTGTTGTTGAATTCAGGGTATATCTCTGATGGAAATACTCAGGAATGGTTTAAAATGAGTAGAATGGTCATTGTCCTGTATTTTGAAACATCAGACAACTAGGCTATCCCTCTAACTATCCTAACCTCCATCAGTGATCCATAGTTCTGCTGTCCACAAATTTTTCAAGACACTCCTTCAACTTTTTATGCTTTTAATGTGTACCATATGTTCATTCTGTGTTGTATAAACTAAAAAGGCAGCTATATATTATGGAGACTGATCAAAAACTTTTATGTACAGGGAGGAACCGTAATCAGCTCCTTATGGTATACCCTATGGATTCTATTTGTGCAATCTAAGGGATGTGGGCATCTGCCAATTAGCTGTGATTTTGATCAGTGTGGGCAGCTGAACCGGATTGTTCATCTAAATCCAAGTTACCTTTTGCAGATAGCAAATAAAGGAGGATCGGGAATGATTCCTGAAGCATATAGCTAGGGCACAGTTCATCCTAAAGATAGAAGTTGCAAAAGAGTTGACAAAAAAATAGAGACAGAGTGTTCATTTGGGCATTGGGATGAATATTTGTGCAGCTGGACAAAAACACCAGAGCTATAAGCACAATCAGGTTGTCAAGGTCAGACAGTGCAACAATGAGGACAATCTTTAGAGCTAGAGCGGAAAGGGATATATGTTGGAAATAACTCTCATAAGAAAATAACCTCAAGATTGATTTAGAAGTCCTAGCCTGGTGTTGCACCCTGACATCTGTTGACCATATTCACATAAATAACTAGGTGTTATTTGAGAAACCAACTAAAACATGACCATCATTGAATAGAACCTATGTTCAACTATATTTCTTCTAAATTTCTGCATTGAAGTGATTTCATATACTACATCTCACTTTATATGTAAAAATTGTAGGTGTTTTCCTACAATGAGATAGTATAATGCTAATAGTCAATATCAAAAATTGTAGGTGTTTTCCTACAATGAAATAGTATAATCCTAATAGTTAATAGTCAATACAATGAGATAGTATAATCCTAATAGCCAATAGTACAATGAGATAGTATAATCCTAATAGTCAATATCCCAGTAGTCAAAACAAATATCTTAAGTATTTGTTTATAAAAATGCATTTTTAGAAGTAAAATTCCCCTTTGGGGCCAACTCTATCTTTTGGCAATGGAATAATTTCTGGGAGGTATAGAATGATTATCTCTTCTCTGACAACCTACAATAATCTTCTGAGTATGCGTGGTCCAGTGAGATGCAGCAGGTTGTATATTTTTATGTAATTTGGGGCTCAATCATGAAAATACAGAGGTAAAGAATAGGTTCTTCTCTTAACAAACATATGGAATTTAAGGTTCTGTGAAGGGACTTCTCTTCAAGCTGGGGCCTGGTTAGAGAATCAACTGAAATGCGTAATGATATATTTAGACAGGGTCGTCTTTTATACTCATTATTTTACTTCCCGGGATGCCACATTTTCCTGAAACATCTGTGTAAGTTGGAAGACTTCTTTAGCATGTACCCTCCTCCTTATTCTGGAAGAAGAGTGACCAAAATGTGCTTGCCCTAGCAAGAAGGTTTTATATCTAATGTAGTTTATTTCATATGTGGTGCTGGGCCCAACTCCAACACAGCCTATATTATAAACAATATTAATAATGATTGCACTACTCATTGGAGTGCCACAGAGTGGAAAACAGTCTCAGATTTAGGGACCATAACTGCATTGGTACCAGCTATGCCTCCAAAATGTTGTATGAATGTAAGTTTATCATAACTTTTCCAGAGATCTACTTTCTTTATCTTAAAATGGGGAGTGGTAATATTGGTCCCAATTAGTGATTTTCTAGGTGATGTGTTTATATGTGGTGTGTGTGTGTGTAACTTTCTTTTTTAAAAATTTTATTTCCATAGGTTTTAGGGAATAGGTGGTTTTTGGTTACAGGGATAAATTATTTACTGGACCTGTCACCCGAGCAGTGTACATATACCCAATATGCAGTATTTTATCCCTCACCTGCCTCCCACTCTTTCCTGCAAGTCCTCAAAGTCCATTATATCATTCTTATGCCTTAGTATCCTCATAGCAAGAGCAGATTACTTAATTTTCATGTATTTTTATACTTTTTAGGGTTCATTTTGGGAGGTAACTTGCAGTTTTATTCCATCATTGTCTGAGAAGATATGGTTTTGATTTTCTTAAATTTATTGAGACTTGTTTTGTGGCCTATGATATAGTCTATCTTGGAGAGTGTTTCATGTGCTAATGAAAAGAATTTATATTCTGCAGTTGTTGAGTAGAATGTTCTGTAAATATCTGTTAAGTCCATTTGTTCTAGGGTATAGTTTAAGTCCATTGTTTCTTTGTTGACTTTTTGTCTTGATGACCTGTCTAGTGCTGTTAGTGGAGTGTTGACGTTCCCACTATTATTGTGCTGCTTCTCTAGTTTCTTATGTCTAGCAGTAATTGTTTTAGGAATTTGGGATCTCCAGTGTTACATGCATATATATTTAGGATTGCATCCTCTGTGGAACTAATCCTTTTTTTTTTTTTTTTTTTTTTGGAGATGGAGTCTCGCTCTGTCACACAGGCTGGAGTGCAGTGGCACAATCTTGGCTCACTGCAGCCTCTGCCTGCTGGAGTCAAATGATCCTCATCCTTCAGCCTCCAGAGTGGCTGGGATTACAGGCACCTGCAGTAACACCCGGCTAGTTTTTGTATTTTTATTAAAGATGGAGTTTTGCCATATTGGCTAGGCTGATGAACTCCTGAACTCAGGCGATATGCCTACCTCAGCCTCTCAATTACCCAGACTCATCCTTTTATTATCATATAAGGCTCTTTGTCATTTTTACTGTTGTTGCTTTAAACTGTGTTTTATCTAAGAATAGCTACTCCTGCTTGCTCTTGGTTCCCATTTGCAAGAAATACCTTTTTTTTTTTTTTTACAAGAAATATCTTTTTTTCACCCCCTTTACCTTAAGTTTATGTGAATTTTTATGGGCGAGGTGAGTCTCTTGAAGACAGAAGATACTTGCTTGGTAGATTTTTATTCATTCTGCCATTCTGTATCTTTTAAGTGGAGTGTTTAGGCAATTTACATTCAATGTTAGTATTGAGATGTGAGATACTGTTCTATTAATCATGTTAGTTGTTGCCTAATACATTGTTATTTTAATTGCATTAATATTTATGGGTCCTGTAAAGTGTATGCATTAAGCAGGTTCTATTTTGGTGTATTTTGAGGTTTTGCTTCAAGATTTAAAATTTTTGTTAGTATTTTTTTTCCATTTATTTATTTTATTGAATTTTAGGTTTTGGGGTACATGTGAAGAACATGCAAGATTGTTGCACAGGTACACACGTGGCAGTGTGATTTGCTGCCTTCCTCCCCATCACCTACATCTGGCATCTCTCCCCTTGCTATCTCTCCCCAACTCCCCACCCCCCACCATCCCTCCCCTATTTCCCCCCAACTGACCCCAGTGTGTAGTGCTCCCCTCCCTGTGTCCGTGTGTTCTCATTGTTCAACACCTGCCTATGAGTTAGTTAGTATTTTTAACACTGGTTTGATAGTGGCAAATTTTATCAGCATTCGTTTAGCTGAAAAAGACTTTATCTCTTCTTCATTATGGAGCTTGGTTTTGCTAAATACAAGATATCTGGCTACAATTATTTTGTTTAAGGAGGTTAAAGATAGGATCCCAATCCCTTCTGTCTTCTAAGGTTTCTGCTGAGAAATCTGCTGTTAATCTGATAGTTTTCCTTTATAGTTACCAATGCTGTTGCCTCACATCTCTTAAGATCCTTTCCTTCATCTTGACTTTAGATAACCTGATGACTTTGTGATGATCTTTTTGTGATAAATTTCTCATAAATTATTTGAGCTTCTTGTATTTGAAGGTCTAGATTTCTAGCAAGGCGAGGGAAGTTTTCCTCAATTATTCCCTCAAATAAATTTTCCAAACTTTTAGATTTCTCTTCTTCCTCAGGAATACCAATTATTCTTAGTCTTGGCCATTTAAAATAATCCTGCATTTCTTGGAGACTGTATTTATTTTTTAAATTCTTTTTTGTGTGATTTCGTCAGGTTGGGTTATTTCAAAAGCCTTACCTTTGCGCACTGATGTTTTTTCTTATGCTTGTTCTAATCTACGGTTGAAACTTTCCACTGCACTTTGTATTTGCATAAGTGTGTCTTTCATTTCTGGAAGTTGTAATTGTTTTTCCTTTATTATATCTGTTTCTCTGGAAAATTTTTCATCCTTATCAGGTATTGTTTTTTTTTTTTAATTTCTTTAAGTTAGTTTTCACCTTCTCTGGTATCTCCTTGAATAGCTTAATAATCAACTTTCTGAATTCCTTTATCTGGCAAATCAGAGATTTCTTCTTTGTTTGAACTCATTTCTAGGGAGCTAGTGTGATCTTTTGGGGGTATTATAGGACCCTGTTTTGTCATATTACCAGAATTACTTTTCTAGTTCCTTCTGGAAAAATATTTGGGTAAACTATTTTTTTTCAAACTGTTCTTGAATTTATTTTTGATTAGACTGTGTGTTTTTAAAAAATTCTTCTTTTTTCCCTGTTAAGGATTAGGTTTTAATGTTTATTTTAGCCTAATTTTATTCTTGGTGCCTATAGGGTGAAGTCTCTATGAGATCCTTACTTATAGATTTTTCGTGTTCTGGCTTTCCCCAATGCTAGTTGCAATATTGTTATATTTTTGGTGTGTGGGTGTGTTACCGTCTTCCATGGAGCTGGAATGGCAAGGATCTCTTGAAACTTATTTTGGTCTTTTGTGGTATACCCTTTGTTTATTTAATTTCTCCCCAGTATTTTATTTAATGAATTGATGTTTCAGGCTTCAGGCCAATAGAGGAACTCTTCCTGGGTCAGCACTGGTTGTAGCTAACTAAGGCATGTGGGTAGGTGTAGTATCTGCCTCGAGGAAGGTGGCTGGGGGGAGCTCTCAATTAGATGTGCTGAGATCTTATCAGCATGAAGAGTGAGCACTACCTCAGCTCCCTTGCCAGGCCAGCAGGAAATGTATTCACAGTACAGCCTCAGTCCCATCCCAATGTTTTGGCTATTCAGATCAGATAAGCACCTCTTTTTATCTATGGGAATGTTGATGTTCCAAGTATGGAGTAATTGTGACTCTGTAACTTATGCAAGTCTGATTCTGGGGGGTAACTCCTCCTGTGGGGCTGCGCTCATCTGGATTGTTCCAGAAAGGCTGTCTCTAGGTGCCTCTGTACTGCGTTCCTATGGAGGAAGCTCCAGCTGTGGCTGCAGTGGAGTGCCAGGGGGAGAAAAGGACTCCTTACTCAAGGCCTGTTGTGATCACAGAGGCTGCCAGCCCATTAGGGTAGAGGTACAGACTTTCCCTACTGTAGTCAACACTGCAATTGTGTCTCTGCTGTGAGAAACTTCCCACAGCAGAAAGATCTGGAACTCAAGTCTTGCTGTTCAGATTCGTTTGTCCCACGTGGTGATCCCTTGATGTGGTGCTCTCCCTAGGAATGGGGCTTTCTAAGAGCCAGACTGCAGTGATTGTTGTTGCTCTTTTGGGTCTAGCCACCTGATGGGGCTACCAGGCTCTGAGTTGTTGCTGGGGAATATCTGCAAAGAGTCTAGTGATGTGACAAGTCTTCAGGTCCCCCAGCTATGGATTTCAGCACTTGCTTTAATGGAGGTGGCAGGGGAATAGTGTAGACTCTGTGAGATTCCTTGGTTGTGGATAGGCTTAGTGTACTAGGTTTCTGGAATGCTGGTTATGCTAGCAATAAAGTTGTCATGCAAACAGACTCAGAAACTCTGGTTAGCCAGGGTGTTCCAGGCTGTGGTGTTAGCTGTTGTTTCTTCTACCTGGGAACAGTATTATTCTGCCAAGAGTTGCTCTAATTACCAGCTCTGCCAAGAGTTGCTCTAATGACCAGCCAGGAGGTGTTCCATGCAAGACAGCAACAGCTGTGGTGGTACTAGTATGATTTGAGCTTGCTCTAAATTGTCCAGGGGAAGTAGTCTGGTTTCTCAAATGATGGGCAGGGACATAAACTTCCAAGGGTTTATGTCTTTTGTGTTCAGCTATCAGAGTAGAGAAATACCATCAGGTGGGGACAGGGTTAGGTGGTTCTGAGCTCAGATTCTCCCTGAGCAGGGCTTGCCTTGGCTTCTGTGGGGGATGAAGGGTGGTTCTTAGGCCAATGGGGCAATGTTCCAGAGGGGAGTATGGCTGCCTCTGCTGTGCAGGAAAGTTCACAAGGTGGGCAGGGGATAGCTGGTAGCAAAAGGCCTCATCGAGCTCCCACACATTTGACTTTGCTGCAGTTCCCATTTGCAACCAAGATTCTGTTTAAGGGAGTTTGTGCCCACTCAAAATTATCACAAAATTCAGTTGGGAGCTTCTTTCACCCTGCAACCCCTCCATAAGTTCACTGGCTACCTTCCCCATGGGGACCTTGTGAGATATAGTCAGGGATGGTTTTCCTGGGTTCAAGCTGGAGACTGGGATTGTCTATAAGGCTCTTCTCACTGCTGCTTCTATTTTCATATTTTGCACCACTCCCTTAGTCTGTTCTAGTTCTAGGTAAGTTTAAAGCCTTCTAAGATCTAGACTTTCAGATTCTGTAGTGGGGATGTATATTCAATGACAGACTCTCCCCTTCTCCCACTCTGAGAACTCAGTGTTTCAACTGTCCCATAGAGTTTGCCATGGTGTGCCACTTTTTTCAAAAGATCTGTGAATTCTTTAGGTTTTCCTGGTAAATTCCTGTGACAGTTCTTGGAAGAAAAGTTCACAGTGTGAATCTCTACACACTGTTTTGTCCTTAAAGTGGGAGAGGCAAGCTAGCACTACTTCTTATCTGCCATATTGAAAAGCAGATATATGTGTGTTTATGTATGCATTTTCTCAGCATAATTTTTATTCTAATAAAATCTTGTATTGACGTCCACATTTAGAACAGAATAAAATATAAATTTCTGAAACTACCTCTACTTCATCAAACTTGTTTCAATCACATGCCAGCCATTAGGGTCACTGGAACACAGTATAAAAATCACTAGTCAGGATTTAAGATCCCTCATCACTCTGATCTTCCATGATCCCTTGACTTTACAATGTTGAGTCAACAGGTCCAAATGGCCCAATTAAGGCGAATCTTATCTTTATTCATCACAAAAGGAGACACCATGGACTTATTTAGTAGAGGCTAACATAGGGAAGATTCATCCAAAGTACTTACTGCCTACTGCAATAAACACTCAGTGTTAGATATGGTGATTTAATTTTTGCAGTCCTATTGTTTTTAATCAAATCTCTGTTTAATCAGCCACACACTATGCTAAAAATGAATTTGTCCCATTAAGAAGGGACATCCTTATAGTAGAACGATTTGTAATCCTTTGGATATATACCCAGTAATGGGATTGCTGGGTCAAATGGAATTTCTATTTCTA
>NW_016107769.1:607856-637015 GCF_001604975.1 Cebus imitator
AGAAATAAAGTCTATTAGGGAGGAAGACAGCTGGAAAAGTTACTAAATTACTGGTGTATGTGTATGTGTATGTGTATGTGTATGTGTATGTGTATAATATGTGGTTGTAGAGATGTTTGAAGTTTTTACTGCAATAAATTTGCAGTGACCTCATTACCTATAAGTGGTAGCACTATGCATGAGTTTTGCCAGTCTTCCCAAGTAAGTGACAATAAAAACTTTATAGCACACCACACCATATCCACATATTTTATTTAAACCACTTGTTTTCTTTGGATTTTGTCTTTTTTAAATGCATCCCGATCTTTTCCTTCTCACTTACATTGCTCAACATAGAAATATGGCCTCTTTGGAGAGAGTGGGTCCAAGAACATTTGAAAAGGACAAGGTAGAATCAGTTTATGTTTCAGTTAGAAATGTATGCACTAGAAAGAAAAAAAGAAATGTATGCATTGGTATGGAAAGCCTATAGCATATTTGCTGGTGGTTGTGGTCAAATATGGATTAGGAAGGATAAATTATAGATCCATAATTTATAGGAATACATGGAAAATACTTTGGAACATGAGAATGGGAATAAAGCCAATAAGTATTGTTCACTCTTTCCATTACCTCTGGTGGATCAGTGGGCTCTCATAGTTGGATTGGTGAACGTACATAAACTAGCCCTCTGGCATAGAAAATAGATTTGTCTTTGCTTCAAGATTTAACTAATATTGAACTATAAGCTTCAATGGAGTGGATTTCTTGTTTCATGGCTAACCACTGTATACATAGTGCCTAGAAAACTACCTTTCTCATATTAGGTTCTCAAGATTTTTTTTTTTAACATATGACTGAATTGATGCAATCCTTATTTTAATTTTATTATTTTATTTAATCTTGAGACAGAGTTTCACTCTTGCTGCTGAAGCTGGAGTACAATGACACAATCTCACCTTACTGCAACCTCCAACTCCTGAGTTCAAGCAATTCTCCTGCCTTAGCCTCCCGAGTTGCTGGGATTAAAGGTGTGCACCACCAAGCCTGGCTAATTTTGTATTTTTAGTAGAGATGGGGTTTCACCATGTTGGCCAGGCTGGTCTCTAACTCCTGACCTCAGGTGATCCACCTGCCTTGGCCTCCCAAAGTGCTGGGATTACAGGCATGAACCACTGCGCCCAGCCCAATCCTTATCTTTTAAAGAGGAATGCATATGTTAGCCTCCATTGCTGAGTAGGGAAATTTTTTTATCCATCATTTGCTTCAGTCCTTACTAAGCACCTTCTAAATCTATTAACCTGAAAACCTTTGAAGTTAGCAACTCAGGAGGCATAGAAGAATAGAACATTTGAGTCTGGATGGCAGTAAAATGTACTATAATGAAGAGGTATGCTGCCTAGCAACCAGACACTTCCATTTGTGTAGACTCGGTGCTTGAGGATACATTGTTTTCCATGATGGAAAAAACTTTAGTTAGTATCCTGACAGTGTCACAAAATGTAGTGAACATCACTCTAAGAAGACAGATGGTATCAAAGGAGGTAACTTATATAAGAAAAACAAATGAAAAACCAACAGCAACAACAAAAATATTGAGATGAAGAGCAGATGCTTTCTCTGCTACAGTCATTAATTTATTTATTTTCAATTACATATTTTTGAATACTGCTATACATAGAGAAATATTTGTATTTCTTCAGTAGAGCTTCTGTCATAAATTCTCTGGACATTTACTTTATACCAGATTGGACTTTTTATATTTCTAGCTTTATCTGAATTTCCAATTTTAACATATTACCTACTTTGATTTACAGGTTTGTGCTATTTTTCTAGCTAATCTAAATCTTTGAACTTCTGTTCATTTATTTGATTAACCAAAAACATTATAGAATGATGCATATTACTAGGCACTGAGACTGTAGTGATCAAAAAGTTAAGATAGCCTTAACTATCCTTAGAGCCTACAATCTGACAATCTGTTTTTTTCTATTCCCCATACCTAGGTATAAAACACTGTTATGGTTACTTTCTCACATAAAAGTGATGTCCATCAATTTTAGTCATGCATTTATATTTACTCAGAATCTATTTTCTTCAATTTCCTTAGGATTTATTTGCTTTGTTTAGCATAAGCTAAGTCAATGAGAAAAAAAGAGTGTGATGATTAATTTTGTGTGTCAACTTGACTGGACCACAAGATGCCCAGCTATTTGGTCAAACATTTGCTCTGAGTGTTTCTAAGAGAGTGTTTTGGGATGAGAATAACATATAAATTTATAGACCAATGAAAGAAAATGACCTTCCATAATGTGGGTGGGTCTTATCTAATCAGTTGAAGGGCAGAATAGAACAAAAAGGCTGAACCCCAAGTAAAACAGACTTCTTCCTGCCCAAGAGCCTTCAAACTGGGATACCATCTTTTTTCATGCCTTTAAACTTGAAATGAGCTATTTGCTCTTTCTGGGTCTTGAGTCCGCCAACCTTTAGACTGGAACTATATTATCAGTTTTTCTGGTTCTCAGTCTTTTGGACTTGAATTGCAGCTAAACCATCAGCTCCTCTGGGGTCTCTAGCTTGCTGACTCACCCCAAAGATCTTGAGACTTGCCAGCCTCTACTATTGCATAAGCAAATTCTTTATGAGTTTTTCTATATTTATATAAAGTATAAAAGATAGAAAAGGTGTGTGTATATGTGTGTGTTTATAAATAAATATATATAAATATCTACTTTTAATATTACATATATATATATATATATATATATATATATTTTTTTTTTTTTTTTCCCTCACAAATAGAAGAAGCTGAGGGGCTCCTGGGAAGAAATACAAGTTGTCTTCTATAATCACACCTCTCATGTCCAATTTTCTAAGGGTAGCCTTTTTTATAGTTGAAGCAAAATATAAGAACATAAATAAGATCAGTACTCTATCTTTCTTGATATACCCTGTTATCAAATTTTATTCACTTTGTTTCTTACCAAGTTAGATATTTTTCCTAATTAAATCATATTGCTTGCATTAGCTAAGTGTGCCTCCCATCACATGTAATATTTATAAATATTACATAAATTAGGCTCGAAATAAATTATTTTGAGGAATTAAAATGTGGATAATTTCATTACTGAAGCAATTCAATGTGAAAGGTTCTTTTTGGCCCTAACAGCTTACCATAGATCATCATATAAGTAGAGCTGCCCCTGTTGACCACCAATACCACTAGCCAATCTCTGTTAGACATTGAACATACCTTTAATTTACAACAAATAATAATAATATCATGCATGTATATTTGCATTGAAGGCAATGTGTATTTAAGAGAAGGGAATTTCAGCATTAGTAGGGTCTGGTCCTTCTTTCCTTTTTATTTTTGTTTTGGTCTGGATAGAAACTAACTCATTTTTCTTTTATTTGAATTTTTATTTTAAGTTCAGGGGTACAAGCACAGGTTTGTTACATAGGTAAACTTGTGTCATGGATGTTTATTGTACAGATCATTTAATCCCACAGGTATTAGGCCTACTACCCATTTGTTATTTCTTTTGATTTATCCTTCCTTCTACCCTCCATCCCCTGAAATGCCCCACTGTCTCTTGTTCCCCCCCTTGTATCCATGTGTTCTCAACACTTAGCTCTAACTTATAACTGAGAACATGTGGTATTTGATTTTCTGTTCCTATGTCAGTTTGCTAAGGATTATGGCCTCCAGTTCCATCCGTGTGCCTGCAAAGGACATGATCTTTGATATGGTTTGGCTATGTCTCCCCACCACATTTCATCTTGAATTGTAGTTCCCATAATCTCCATGTGTCATGTGAGGGATCCAGTAGGATGTAATTGAATTATGGGGACTGTTACCCCCATGCTGTTCTTGTGATAGTGAGTGAGCTCTCACATGATCTGATAGTTTATTAAGGGACTTTTCCCCCTTTGCTCAGCACATCTCTCTCCTGCTGCCATATGAAGAAGGATGCGTTTTCTTCCCCTTCAGCCATGAAGGTAAGTTTCCTGAGGCCTCCCCAGCCATGCTGAATGGTGAGTCAATTAAACCTCTTTCCTTTATAAATGACCCAGTTTCTGGCAGTTCTTTATAGCAATGTAAGAATGGACTAAAACAATCTTATTCTTTTTTAGGGCTTCCATAGTTCCAGAATCACATTTTCTTTATCTAGTCTATCATTGCTGGGTATTTAGATTGATTCTATGTCTTTGCTATTTTGAATAGTGCTATAATGAACATATGCATGTATGTTGCTCTATAATATTAAATAGAATGACTTATATTCCTTTGTGTGTATATCCTTATATTACTTTGTGTGTATATCCACTTATGTGATTGCTGGGTTGAATGGTGTCTTCCACAATGGCTGAGCTAATTTGCACTCCTATGAACAATCTATAAATGTTTCTTTTTCTCCACAACCTTGCCAGAACTGTTATTTTTTGACTTTTTCATAAAAGCTATTCTGCTTGGTGTGTGATGGTATTTCATTGTGATTTTGATTTTCGTTTATCTAATGATCAGTAGTTCTCATATTTTTGTTGACCACATGTATGTCTTCTTTTGAAACGTGTCTGTTCATGTCCTTTGCCCACTTTTATTTGGGGTTGCTTGCTGTCTTGCAAATTTGTTTAAGTTGCTTATAGATGTTGGATATTAGACCTTTGTCACATACATAGTTTGCAAAAACTTTCTCTTATTCTGTAGACTGTTTGTTTACTCTATTGACAGTTTCTTTTGCTGTGCAGAGGCTCTTTAGTTTAATTGGATGCCATTTGTCAATTTTTGCTTTTGTTATAATTGCTTTTGGTGTCTTCATTATGAAATCTTTGCCCATGCCTATGCCCTGAATGTTTTTGCCTAGGTTGCCTTCTACGGATTTTAGTTTTGGGTTTTACATTTAAGCCTCTAGTCCATCTTGAGTTAATTTTTGTTGGTGTAAGGAAAAGCTCCAGGTTTAATCTACATATGGCTAGCCAGTTATCCCAGCACCGTTTATTGAATAGGGAATCCTTTCCCCTTTGCTTGTTTTTGTCAGGCTTGTTGAAGATCAGATGATTGTAGATGTGTGGTCTTAGTTCAGAGTTCTCTATTCTGTTCTATTCATCTATATGTCTGATTTTGTATCAGTACCATGCTGTTTTGGTTAATGTAGCTCTGTAGTATAGTTTGAAGTTGGGTAGCATGATGACTCCAGCTTCATTCTTTTTGGTTAGGATTGCCTTGGTTATTTAGACTCTTTTTTGGTTTCATATGAATTTTAAAATAGCTTTCCCTAGTTCAGTGAAGAATGCCAATGGTAATTTAATAGGCATAACACTGAATCTATAAATTGCTTTGGGCAGTATAGCCATTTTAATGATATTGATTCTTCCTATCCATGGGTATGGAATGTTTCTTCACTTGTTTGTGTCATGTCTGATTTCTTTGAGCAGTGGTTTATCATTTTCCTTTTAGAGATCTTTCACCTCCCTAGGTAGGTGTATTTCTGAGTATTTTATTATTTTTGTGGCAATTGTGAATAGAACTTCATTCCTTATTTGGCTCTGAGTTTAACTCTTGGTGTGTAGGTATACTAATGATTTTTTTGCATGCTGATTTTGTATCCTGAGACTTTGCTGAAGTTGTTTATCAGCTTAGAAAGCTATTGAGCTGAGACTATGGGTTTTCTGTATAAAGTATTATATCATCTGCAAGCAGGGATAGTTTTACTTCCCCTTTTCCTATTTGGATGCCCCTTATTTCTTTCTCTTGCCTGATTGCCCTGGCCAGAAATTCTAATACTGTGTTGAATACAGGTGGTGAGAGAAGCCCTCCTTATTTTGTGCCCATTTTCAAGGGGAATGCTTCCAGACTTTGTCCATTTAGTATGGTGGAGACCAACTCATTTTTCTTGCTGCCATCTAACAAGGAAACAACAAGATTGTTAGGGAATAAAATCTGTAAAGAATTACTTCCACAAACAGTGTCTATTAGAATATATTTAACCAAGTTCATTAAAACACGACTAATACCAAATGTGAATATTTAAAACATGCTGAGCCTGTGATAGCCCCCTTTTTTTTCTCCTCTGTCACCACTTTTTTTGCTGCCAAAAGAAGTAATTTTGCCTGGCTCATGATGACTTATTTAAAAATGATTGTACTAAGAAGGTGTTAAACTGGCCACAAAAGTGATAACATTAGCTCTTCCAGGCTATTGCACATCTCATTTATACTTTTAATGATTCGTATGTTTTCCAAACCTTTATACAATTAATACTACTTAATAGGTATGGAAATGTTCTTAGGACATTCATCCAAGGAGATAAAATATCTTTAATGGCTGCAATATAGAGCTTTAAGAAAATGAGTTTCTCATATAATACTGTTCTGTGTGTCAAGGTAGATATTTTCAAATTGTGCACATTAAAATTTGACTGCAGATATCACCTTTAATGTGTGCTTTCCTGGCTGCAGGGGTGGGGTGGGGTGGGCTGGAAAAAAATCATTACTAATTGATATGCTGTAATGACCTGAGAGCTTTCAGAGTTGGGTGAATCCAAAAGAAATGCTAAGAGGTATATATTTGATTCTAATTATGCATGGCACATGCTGAAAGTAGACCCATTGTTGCAGTTATATCATTGTCAAATTGCTGGACCTCACGTTTTCTACTAATTTGATGCTATTACCAAACACGGCCTCACTGAATTCATGAAAAGTGAAATAACGGATGAGGGCAGGAAAAAATAGAGCTTCATGGTCTGTACTTGCTGTGGAGATTGCTATATTAAAAGGAAAAGGGTAAGAACATTCCAAATTCACTCTTCTAGCTACTTTGAAATATACAATATATTATTATTAACTATAGTCACCCTACTTGCAATGAAATACTAGAACTTACTTCTCATATCTAACTGTAATTTTGTACCCATCGATCAACCTCTCCTCATCTCCCTTCCTTCCTACCTTCCCCAGCCCATGGTAATCACTATTCTTCTCTCTATTTCTATAAGGCCAACGTTTTTAGATTCCACATATGAGTCAGATTGTGTAGTATTTGCTTTTCTGTGTCTGGGTTATTTCACTTAACATAATTACCTCCAGGCTCATCCATGTTTCTGTACCCCATAAATATGTACAATTGCTATCTGTCAATGAAAAACAAAACATAAAAAGAAAAATGGGCTGAAAAGAAACCAAACTTGTTTTGGTAAATTATATTAATTGACTTTACGTATTTTTCCTTATGACTTTCTCATAAACTTGAAAATTAGAGCAGCAGAGATCTAAAAATTTATTTGGATTGTTTATTGCCAAGCTTCAAGTGAAGAATTGTGGCTGTTCAGCACTTCCTGGGTAATTAGGCTTCTTTGATAACTACTGGTGGGATTTGGATTAATATTTGCTTTTCCAAAACTGAAAACCAACGGTGGCACTAGTCTGGATGCATTTTCTCTAAGCTTATAGGCTTTTATTTTGGTTAATTTATTTTAACATAGCAAGCTTTGTTAACATTCCCTAACTTTTTTGGGAAGTAGGAAGTATTAAATATGATTTGGGAGAAAATGAAAAGCTGGATATTAGGTCTGCCTATCTTATGAAAGCCATTTCATTGCTTCCTAAGCATATCATGTATTGGGCAAAAAGGGTTCTGCTCCTGGACTTTCTCCTGGTATAATTTTCTTTCTGGAGGAAATACATGGGGTTATTTCAGGTTCATCATCTATGACAGCTAAAGGTACAAAGTCAAATTAGAGCTTGAAGAAGCAGCTGTATCACTCCCAGATCTGTTTCTCATGATCATCAAGTATGAGAGCTCAAAGGGACCCAATTAACATCCTAATCCAACCTTCAAGCAGTGGATAAATTATGTTGGATCTGTAATTGGTCACAATTAAGATTCTGAAGGACATCTAGGATCAGCATTAGTTTAATAATGAGTAATCATTGACCTTCAAAAGAAATAGCTTTCAGTATTTTAAGACTTAGAACTCTATTAATAAACATTAGACACTCTACCATTTATCAACTTAATAAATACATATTGAACCATATGAAAGGCACTTTCCTTTTGCATGTATGTGTATTATATATATATAGTACACACACATATACACATACATATATATATACACACACATACAGATTTATACGTATATATACACATGGACATACACGTATATATATGTGTGTATGTTTACGTGTGCATATATATATATACACATACACACATATGTATATATATAAAAAATATATGGTTTGTCTTCTCGAAGAGGGTTACAACATAGTATGGGGAAAAAGTATATACATATAAATCTACAAATAAAACAGAATATGGTCAATGCCATAGTAATATAAATATGATAGTCATATATTGTCTAAACTGGAATGCTTTTGAAAGTGAAAGGAGCACTATTAATAAATAAAACAGGTAAGAGCATCACTGACCCAAGACAATGAGGATGTACACGAACTTTATATATGAATGATATTTTCAAAATGCTGAGTTCACAGATGGTCAAGAGCTCTTCAAGCTAGAATGATTAGGTAATTCTTTATGGAAAAGATAGCATTTTAGCCATACTGTGAAAGATGAATACAATCTTAATAGGTAGCTAGAGGAGTAGGTCATTGTAAGAGGTGAGATTATTATTATTATTATTATTATTATTATTTTTGCCTGGCCAAAATTAGTTTTAATAATATGTAACATATTTTTAACCCAAAGTATCATAATTCAAACATAGCAATGTGAAAATTATTTATGTGACATTTATCTACTTGTGTTCATAGTAAAACTTCGTGATCTGAGTAGCCAGGATTACAGGTGCATACCATCATGCCTGGCTAATTTTTGTATTTTTAGTAGAGATGGGGCTTCACCATGTTGGTTAGCGTGGTCTCGAACTCCTGACCTCAAGCCATCCACCCACATCAGCCTCCCAGAGTGCTGGGATTACAGACATGAGCCATCGTGCCTGGCCAAAATTAGTTTTAATAATATGTCACATATTTTTTAACCCAAAGTATCATAATTCAAACATATCATCAATGAGAAAATTATTTACGTGACATTTATCTACTTGTATTCATAGTAAAACTTCACAATCTGAGTGTTTTAAAAATGTACAACACAATTCAGTCTATCATCACTTCAAGTGTTCATTATCCACATAGCTTTTTTCTTTGTAGAAATCGTTATGGAGATTCCTCTTTTGCAGAAGGAAGTGTGGGTATTACATCAGCCACTGGACACCCTTTGAGAAATGATAATTCTCATCTTGAAAGGGAAGATATAAGTTGGCAAATGATTTTATTATTTTTCATCAGCACAAAAGGGCAGAGGGTTGGGTACCATGATGAAATAATACCACCAATCGTCTCTGGTACCTGGTCTTTATCAGGTCTAAGAGGTGAGATTATAATGAGCAAAGTCCTGTAGGTAGGAACAGGAGAGGTCTGCTTGAGGAGCAGCAAGCAGTACACCTTAAAGATAAAACAAGGAGTATGTAGAAGATAAAGCTAGAGCAGTTGGTTAGGAACAGCACACATGGGGCTCCATAGCTTTGAATTTTATGCTAAGGAATTTAGATTTTATTTCAGTAGGCATTATGGCTCATTGAAAATGCAGTTATATTATTTGAGAGGACAGTGATCATCATTGCCTTATTTAGAATTAGATATATTTTCAAATTAGATCTAGCAGAAACCAAAGTCTTAAAGTATGAGATAGGCCAATGAGTGGTGTAGTTATAATATTCAGAGCGAGAGGCTGGATAGACTCTGCTGTGGAACTGCAGTGCATGTTTGTGGGGACGAATGTTACAGAAGTGTACATCATTATCTATTATCGTTATTATTTCTGCTTTCTTGTTGGCTAAATGAACAAGGATCTCTTCATTGTGTATATTATTTGTGTTTACAAATTCACGTCCTGTATTTTGTTGAGTCAAGGTTTTCCTTTTCTTTTTCTCAAAATTGACTTTTGTTTGGCACAGACAAATGTGGCCTTATCTTTTCAATAAGTCCACATTTGTTTCCTGTAGTAAGTTTTATTTTACCATATTTTATAAAGGTATTTCTGATTCTTCTTCATCTTCCTTTCTTTGCTTAATGTATTTAGTCAGTTTTCAAAAAGGAATACATGATAATCAAAATAGTAGAGTCATACAAAATGTAGCTTTCTATCTTAATAACATGCAATTATATTAAAATATTTGACTGAAAACTCTTGGATGACCCTCTATGGAGCCTTTGAGCCTTAAGGGAACATTCAAGGTCATGTGACAGTAATCCTCATGAGTCTGTGAAGTACTGGCTACAGGGTGGGACTCCTCTGCCTTTGGAAAGGGGAGGGAAAAGTGAAAAGACCTGCATCTTGTAGTTTGAGTGCCAGTTCATCCCTAGTACAGTTGAATACCAGGTAGATGTCTAAGGTTTTGAATGTAGTTTCTGTCTCCTGAACAGCACCTCTGGGCTTGCCTAGGACATGGGAGAACTTGCTGCCCCAAAAGGAAGGACGCAGGCCTGGATGGCTTTACCACTTGCTGATTGTAGGGCTCCAGAACCTTGGGCAAACAGGCAGTAACTAGAGTGTGGCTACAGTAGGCCTTGGGTGAGACTCAGTGCTGTCCTGGCTTCAGGTATGACCCAGCACAGTCATAATGGTGGTGGCCAAAGGGGTGCTTTGGTCACACCACCCCCAGTTTTAGGAACCTCGGCACAGAGATAGGCTCCATTTGTTTCAGAGAAAGTAAAGGAAGAGAACAGGAGTCTGTGCCTGGTAATCTAGAGAACTTTTCTGGATCTTTTTCAAGGCCATGAAAGCAGTACCTTTATGAATATGCAAGAACTAAAGTGTTACTGGGCTTGGTGTACCTCCTAAAGCAGATGCAGCTTAGATTAAAACACTCAAGTCCTTTTGAATAACCACAAAGCTTTCCCAAGAAGGACAAGTACAAACAACCCCAGAGTGAAGACTACTATATATATATATATATGTATATATAAAAAACTGTTCAATGCTCAGGCAAAAATGAACATCTAAAAAAGTATTAAGATGATCCAGAACAACATAACCTCACCAAATGAACTAAATAAGGCTCCAGAGACCAATCCTAGAGAAACAGATATATGTAACCTTTTAGACAGAGAATTCAAAATACCACCTTTGAGAAAACTCAAAGAAATTCAAGATAACACAGAAGGGATTCATAATAATATCAGACAAACTTAACAATGAGATTTAAATAATTTAAAAAATTAAGCATAAATTCTGGAGCTGAAAAATGCATTTGGCGTACTGAAGAATGCATCAGAGTCTTTTAGTACCAGAATTGATCAAACAGAGGAAGGAATTAGTGAGCCTGAAGACAGGGGTATTTGAAAACACATTCAGAGGAGACAAAAGAAAAAGGAAAAAGAAAAAAATGAAAGTTGCCTACCAGATCTAGAAATAGCCTCAGATGAGCAAATCTAAGAGTTATTTGCCTTAAGGAGGAGGTAGAGAAAGAGATAAAGGTAGAAAGTTTATTGAAAAGGATAATAACAGATAACTTCCCAAACCTAGAGGAAGAGATCAATGTCTAAGGGAAAAAGATTATAAAACACCCAGCAGATTTAATCCAAAGAAGGCCACCTCAATGCATTTAACAATCAAACTCCCAGAGGTCAAGAATAAAGAAAAGATCCTAAAAGCAGCAAGAGAAAAGGAAAAAAATATATACAATGGAACTCCAATACGTCTGGCAACACATTTTTTAGTGGAAACCTTACAGGCCAGGAGAGAATGGTGTGACATATTTAAAGTACTGAAGGAAAAGACTTTATCAGACAAACAAAAGCTGAGGAATTTCATCAATACCAGACCTATACTACAAGAAATGCAAAACAGGAGTACTTTAATCAGAAAGTAAAGCATGATTAATGATCAACTGGAAATCATCTGAAGGTACAAAACTCACTAGTAATAGTAAATACACAGAAAAAGCCAGAATGCTGTAACACCAGAATTGCAGTGTATAAATTACTCTTATCCTAAGTAGAAAGAATAAATGATGAAGCAATGAAAAATAATAACTACAACAACTTTTTTTTTTTTTTTTTGAGATGTAGTCTGGCTCTGTTGCTCAGGCTGGAGTGCAGTGGCACAATCTCGGCTCAATGCAACCTACGCCTGCCGGGTTCATGCAATTCTCCTGCCTCAGCCTCCCAAGTAGCTGGGACTATAGGCATGTGCCACTATGCCCAGCTATTTCTTTTTGTATTTTTTAGTAGAGACGGGGTTTCACCATGCTGGTCAGGCTGGTCTTGAACTCTTGACCTCGTGATCTGCCCATCTCGGCCTCCCAGAGTGCTGGGATTATAGGCGTAAGCCACTGCACCCGGCCACTACAACAACTTTTTAAGACATGGACAGTACAGTAAGACATAAATGGAAACAACTAAAAGCTAAAAAGCAGAGGGACAAAGTTTGGGCATAGCGTGTTTATTATTTTTGTCTTGGCTTGTTTATGTACTTATGCAAATGTTAAGTTGTCATACGCTTAAAATAATGGATTATTAGATAGTATTTGCAAGCCTCATGATAATGTGGAACCAAATGCATACCTTGGATACACAAAAAACAAAATAAAATAAAAAACAAGAAACTAAGCCGTATCACCAGAAAAAATCACTGCCATTAAAGGAAGACAGGAAGGAGGAAAGAAGGAGGAGAAGAGTGAAAAACAACCAGAAAGTAAATAAAGAGTAAATCCTTATTTATCAATAAAACCCTTGACTGGAAATGGACTAAACTCTCCAAACAAAAGACACAGAGTGGCTCAACGAATTAAAAAAAAAAGATGTGTTGATTAGTAACTGACATGAAAAACACATCACCTGTAAAAACACACATATACTGAAAATAAAGGGATGGAAAAAAGATATTTCATACAAATGGAAGCCATAAAAGAGCAGGAGTAGCTATATTTACATCAGAAAATATAGATTTTAAGATGTAAACTATAAGAAGTGACAAAGATGGTCACTATATACAGATAAAGGAGTTAATTCAGCCAGAGGATATAACAATTTTAAATATATATGTAGGCAACATTGGAACACTCAGATATATAAGGCAAATATTATTATAGCTAAGAAAGAGATAGGCCCAAGTAAAACAATAGCTGCAGAATTCAACACCCCACTTTCAGCATTGTACAGATCTTTCACATAGTAAATTAGCAGTCATCAGACTTAATCTGCATCAAAGACCAAAGGAATTCAATAGATACTTACAGAATATTTAATCAGTGATTGCAGAATACACATTTTTCTCTTCAGCACATGGATAATTCTCAGGAATGGACTATATGTTAGGTCACAAAACAAGTCTTAAAATATTGAAAATAGAAATAACATCAAGCATTGTCTGTCACCAAAATGGAATAAAACTAGAAATTAATAACAGAAGGAATTTTGGAAATCATACAATATATGGAAATTAAACAATATGCTTTTGAATGATGAGTGGGTTAATGAAGAAATTAAGAAGGAAATTGAAAAATTTCTTGAAACAAATAACGATGGAAACACAACTATTAAAACCTATGGGATGTGGCAAAATCACTACTAAGAGGGAAGTTTATAGTTACAAGTACCTACATCAAAAAAGAAGAAAACCTTCAAATACAGAATCTAGTTATGCATCTTAACTAGAAAAGCAAGAGCAAACCAAAGCCCAAATGAGTAGAATGAGTGAAATAATAAAGATCAGAGTGGAAATAAATAAAATTGAAATGAAGAAAACAATACAAATATCAGTGAAAAAAAATTTTTTTTGAAAAATTAACCTAATTGACAAACCTTTAGCCAGACTCATTGAGAAGACAGAATATGCAAGTAAACAAAATGAGAAATGAAAAAGGAGACATTAAAATGGACACTGCAGAAAATCAAAGGATCATTAGTGGCTACAATGAGCAACTATACTCTAGCAAAATGAGCAATCTAGAAGAAATGGACAAATTCCTACACACATACAACCTACCCATATTGAACTAGGGCAAAATCCAAAACCTAAACAGACTGATAATAAATAATGAAATCAAAGCCTTAATAAAAATTCTCCCAGTAAAGAAGAGCCAGAGACTGGCTGACTTCATTGCTGAATTCTACAAAGCATTTAAATAAGAAATGATATGAATCCTACTAAACTATTCCAAAAAATAGAGGAGGAAAGAATATCTCCAAATTCATTCTATGAGGTTGGTATTACCGTGATACCAAAACCAAAACCAGAGAAAGATACATTAAAAACCAACCAACAAACAAAAAAGCTACAGGCCAATATGTCTGATGAATATTGATGTGAAAATCTTCAGCAAAGCAAACTGGGGCAAGGCCAACATGGCTGACTAGAAACAGCGATGTTCAGAGGCTCCCATTGAAAAAAAAAAACACAATAAATGCGTGATTCCTTCACTGGCAACCAAGGTATACAGGTTCTCTCATCAAAACTGACTAGGAGGTTGTCATGACCCATGGAGAGAAGGAAGAACAGTGTGGTGCAATGGCCCACCTGAGAGCCACATGGGGCAGGAGAGTCCCCCTAGCCAAGGGACATGGTGAGTGAGCCTTCTACCCAGTCAGGGAAACTGTGCTTTTTCCATGTTACTGTGCAAACTATGGATTGCAAGATTCCACTGCTGAACCCATGCCACCAGGGCCTAGCATCCCAACTAGGAATGTGCAGATTCTCAACAGTCTCTGAGCTGATATCTGCTTAAGCCTTCTGAACCCCCTGGGGGGAGGGGTGACCTGTACCACTGCTGCAGCTCCCTGCGGTCTAAGCCATTTGAACTCCTTTGGGGAGGGGCAACAGCCAACAGTGGGCTCAGAACTGCCTAAGACACTAAGCTCCCTGGGTGAAGGAAGGGCAGCATTCACCTCTAGACCTCCAGGCTGCACTTTCCTCCTGCTGCAGCCAGGGAGGCTGGACAGCTTAGTCCCAAAACTTGTCCCCCAAGCCCAACACACTGGTTTTGGCAATCTGTGGCCAGAATGCCTCTTCAGGCCTGACCCTGACCCATCCTTTTTCACTGGGAATGGTTTCCCTGCAGGAACTCCAGTAACTCTAGCCAGGGGCTCAGGGACAGAACCCAGATCTCCCTGCGCCTAAGACCCTAAGGGGAGGGGTGGCCACAGTCTCAGTGGGCCAGCAGACTTAGCCTTTCCTCTGGTAATTCTGTGGAATCTGGGCAGCCCAGAAAAGTGGGTTTCCCCACAGCAAGGCACACCCCCTGCACCAAGGGACAAAGTGCTTCATTAAACAGGTCCTCTTCTCCATGACAGCCAACTGGGTGAGACCCTCCAACAAGGGTTGTCAGACACCCTAAACAGGAACAATCCTACTGGCATCAGGGTGGTGCTCCTCGAGATCAGAGGTCCCAAAAAAAGGAGTAGGCACCCATCTTTGCTGTTCTCCAGCATCCTTGACTGACATCTCCAGGTATGGGAGTGAGTCAAATGAATAGGGCTTGACGTCAACCTCCAGCAAATTGCAGCAGCCCTTCAGAAAAGGGACCTTACCATTGAAAGGAAAACTAGCAGAAAGCATCAACAACAGCAACAACAGCAAAGCCCCCACTAAAACCACATCCAAGGGTAAGCAGCCTCAAAGACCAAAACTAGACAAACTGATGAAGATGAGAAAAAAATCAATGAAGAAATGCTGAAAACCCCAAAGGCCAGAGTGCCTCTTCTCCTCCAAATGATTGCAGCATCTCTCCATTGAGGGCACAGAACTGGATGGAGGATCAAATGGATGAATTGACAGAAGTGGCCTTCAGAAGATGAGTAATAAACTATGCTGAGGTAAAAGAGTATGTTCTCACCCAACGCACAGAAACTAAGAACCTTGTTATGGTAGAGGAATTGCAAACTAGAATAACCAATTTAGAGAGGAGCATAAATGACTTTATGGACCTGAAAAACACAGCACAAGAACTTCCTGGAACATACACAAATATCAACAGTTGAATCGACAACATGGAAGAAAGGATATCAGAGATTGAATACCACCTTGCCGAAATAAGGCACGCAGATAATACTGGAGGAAAAAGAATGAAAAGAAATAAACAAAGCCTCTAAGAAATTTTGGACTTCATAAAAGGACCAAATCTATGATTGACTGGAGTACCAGAAAAAGATGGAGAGAATGGAAACAAGCTGGAAAACGTATTTCATGATAGTATCCAGAAATTACCTAACCTAGCAGGACAGGCCAACATGCAAATTCAGGAAATACAGAGAATGACATTAAGATATTCCATGAGAAGATCAACCCCAAGACACATAATCATTATATTCTCCAAGGTCGAAATAAAGGAAAAGCTGTTAAGGTCAGCCAGGGAGAAAGGCCAGGTCACCTACAAAGGAAAGCCAATCAGACTAACAGCAGAACTCACAGCAGAAACTCTACAAGCTAGAAGAGATTGGGGACCAATATTCAACATTCTTAAAGAAAAGAACATTCAAACCAGAATTTCATATCCAGCCAAACTAAGCTTCATACATGAAAGAGAAATAAAATACTTTCCAGATGAGCACATGCTGAGGGATTTTGTTACCACAGGCCTGCCCTGCAAGAGCTGCAGAAAGAAGCACTAAATATGGAACAGCAAAACCAGTACCAGCCACTGCAAAACCATACTAAAATATAGGCCAATGACACTATGAAGAAACCGCATCAACTAGTATGCAAAATAACCAAATAGCAGCATGATGACAGGATCAAATTCACCTATAACAGTACTAGCCTTAAATGTAAATGGGCTAAATGCCCCAAATTAAAAGACACAGACTGGAAAATTGGAAAAAGAGTCAAGATGCATCAGTGTAGTGTATTCAAGAGACCCATCTCAGGTGAAAAGACACACATAGGTTCAAAATAAAGGGGTGGAGGAAAATTTACCAAGCCAATGGAAAGCAACAAAACAAAATAAAACAAAACAAAGAAGCTAATAAAATAGGGGGTTGCAATCCCAGTCTCTGACAAAACACATTTTAAACCAACAAAGATCCAAAAAGACAAGAAAGGGCATTACATAATGATAAAGGGAACAATTCAACAAGAAGAGCTAACTATCCTAAATATAAATCCACTTAATACAAGAGTATCCAGATTCAAAAAACAAGTTGTTAGAGGCATACAAGGAGAGTTAGACTCCCACAAAATAACAGTAGGAGATTTTTACACCCTAGTCTCAGTATTAGACAGATTAACAAGACAAAAAGTTAACAAGGACATTCAGGACTTGAACTCAGTTCTGGATCAAGTGAACCTGGTAGATGTCTATCCCAAATCAACAGAATATACATTATTCTCAGTGCCACATGGCACTTATCCTAAAATTGACCACATAATTGGAAGTAAAAAACTCCTTAGCAAATGCAAAAAGCAAACAAACAAACAAAACTCTGAAATTATAAAAAACAGTGTCTTAGACGACTGTGCAATCAAATTAGAATTCAAGATTAAGAAACTCAAGCAAAACAACACAATTACATGGAAACTGAATAACCCCCTCCTGAATGACTCCTGCATAAATAATTACTTTTAAGGCAGAAATCAAAAGATTCTTTGAAAGCAGTGAGAACAAAGAGACAACATACCAGAATCTCCGGGACACAGCTAAAGCAGTGTTAAGAGGGAAATTTGTAGCACTGAATGCCCACAGGAGAAAGTGGAAAGGATCTCAAATCAACAACCTAACATTGCAATTAAAAGAGCTAGAGAAGCAAGAGCAAACTAATCCAAAAGCTAGCAGAAGACAAGAAATAACTAAGATCAGAGCAGAATTGAAGGAGATAGAGACTCAAGAAACCCTCCAAAAAAATCAATGCATCTAGGGGCTGGTTTTTTGAAAAAATTAACAAAATATAGACTGCTAGCTAGACTAATAAATAAGAAAAGAGAAGGCTGAAATAGACACAATAAAAAATGATAAAGTGGATATCACCACTGACCCCAAAGAAATACAAACTACCATCAGAGAATACTATAAACACCTCTGCAAAGATAAACTAGAAAATCTAGAAGAAGTGGATACATTCCTGGACACATACACCCTCCCAATACTAAACCAGGAATAAGTCGAATCCCTGAGTAGATCAATAACAAATTTTGAAATTGAGGCAGTAATTAATAGCCTACCAACCAAAAAAAAAAGCCTAGGACCAGACACATTCAAGGCCGAATTCCACCAGAGATAGAAAGAGGAGCTAGTACCATTCCTTCTGAAACTTCCAAACAATTGAAAAGGAGGAACTTCTTCCTAATTTATTTTATGAATCCAGCATCATACTGATACCAAAACCTGGCAGAGACAAAAAACAAACAAACAAACAAACAAGCAAACAAACAAAAACACTTCAGGCCAATATTCCAATATTCAATGCAAAAATCCTCAATATAATACTCGCAAACTGAATCTAGCAACACATCAAAAGCTTATCCACCACTAACAAGTTGGCTTCATCCCTAGGATGCAAGGCTGGTTTAACTTAAGCAAATTAATAAATGTAATCCATCACATAAACAGTACCAATGACAAACACCACATGATTATCTCAATAGATGCAGAAAAGGCCTTTGATAAAATTTAGCATCCCTTCTTGTTAAGAACACTCAATAAAATAGATATTGATGGAACATATCTCAAAATAATGAGAGCTGTTTATGACAAACCCACAGCCAATGTCATACTGAAGGGGCATAAGGTGGAAGCATTCCCTTTGAAAGCCAGCACAAGTTCTCTCTCACCACTTCTATTTAGCATAGTATTGAAAGCTCTGGCCAGGGTAATTAGGCAAGAGGGAGAAATAAAGGGTACTCAGATACAAAGAGAAGTCAAATTGCCTCTGTTTGCAGACAACATGATTTTATATTTAGAAAACAGATCATCTCAGCCCCAAAACTCTTTAAACTGATAAGCAAATTCAGCAAAGTCTCAGTATACAAAATCGATATGCAAAAATCACAAGCATTCCTTTACATCAACAATATACAAGCAGAGAACAAAATCATGAATTAAATCTCATGCACAATCTCTACAAAGAGAATAAAATACCTTGGAATACAGCTAACAAGGGATGTGAAGGACCTCTTCAAGGAGAACTACAAACCACTGCTCAAGGAATAAAAGAGGAGACAAACAAATGGAAAAACATTCCATCCCCATGGATAGGAAGAATCAATATCTTGAAAATGGCCATACTGCCCAAAGTAATTTATACATTCAGTGCTATTCTCATCAAACTATCATTTACATTTTTCACAGAATTAAAAAATATAGTTTTAATTTCATATGAAATCAAAGAAGACCCCATATAGTCAAGACAATTGTAAGCAAAAAGAACAAAGCTGGAGATATCACGCTACCTGACTTCCAACTATACTATCAGGCTACAGTAACCAAAACAACATTTTACTGTTACCAAAACAGACATATAAACCAATGTAACAGAACAGAGACCTCAGAAATAACACCACACATCTACAACCATCTGATATTTGACAAACCTGACAAAAACATGTAATGGGGAAGGGCTCTCCTATCCAATAAATGGTGTTGGGAACACTGGCAAGCCATATGCAGAAAACTGAAACTGGAACCCTGCCTTACAACTTATACAAAAGTTAACTGAAGATGGATTAAAGAGCTCAGTGTAAAACCCCAAACTATAACAACCCTAAAAGAAAACATAGTTAGTACCATTCAGGACTCAGGCATGAGCAAAGGCTTCATGATGAAAATGCCAAAGGAATTGCAACAAAAGCTAAAATTGACAAATGGGATCTAATTAAACTAAAGAGCTTCTGCACAGCAAAATAAACTATCATTAGAGTAAACTAGCAACCTACAGAATGGGAGAAAATTTTTGCAATCTACCCATGTAACAAAGGTCTAATATTTAGAATGTACAAGGAACTTAAACAAATGTACAAGAAAAAAATAACCTCATCAAAAAGTGGGCAATAGTATATGAACAGACACTTGTCAAAGAAGACATGTATGTAACCGATAAGCACATGAAAAAAAAGCTCAACATCACTGATCATTAAAGGAATGCAAATCAAAACCACAGTGAAATAACATCTCATGCCAGTCAGAATGGAAATTATTAAAAAGTCAAGAAATAATAGATGCTGGTGAGTCTGTGGAGAAATAGGAATGTTTTTACACTGTTGGTGGGAATGTAAATTAGTTCAACCATTGTGAAAGACAGTATGATAATTCCTCAAGGATATAGAACCAGAAATACCTTTTGAACCATCAATTCCATTACTGGGTATATGTATACCCAAAGGAATATAAATCATTCTTCTATAAAGACATGTGCACTTGTATTTTTTATTGCAGCACTCTTTACAGTAGCATAGTCATGGAACCAACCAAATGACCATGAATGACAGACCAGATAAAGATAACATGGTACATATACACCACGGAATACTATGCAGCCATAAAATAAATGCAGTTGTGTCCTTTGCAGCCACATGGATGAAGCTAGAAGCCATCATCCTCAGTAAACTGGCACAGGAACAGAAAACCAAATACCACATGTTCTCACGTATAAGTGGGAGTTGAACAATATATATACATGGACACAGGGATGGGAATAGCACACACCAGAGTATACTGGGGGTTTGGAGGTGAGTAGAGGGAACTTAAAGGACAAGTCAATAGGTGCAGCAAACCACCATGGCACATGTATACCTGTATAACAAACCGGCATGTTCTACACTTGTATTCTGGAAATTAAGATTTAAAAAATTTCCATCCTTTCTCAGCTCTTTTCTCAAAACTTCCTTGTCCAAACTTACTTCCTCTTCCTTCCCTTCCTTCTTCTGGCATAATGGCTTCCTTTTGGGAAAACCCTGTGTCCAGTAGAGGAGACCTGCCTTGGCTTATTAATGTGGTCAATAGAAGAACTAACAGAATAATTAAAGAATTATTGAATCTTCTTCAGAGCCCTACTGGATTTGCTGAAGTATTCAAATTAAACATTTTATCTTATGACCCAAATGCTCTGTTTTATATCAATTGGTTCACATGTTAGTGTTAGAAAGACGAAGATTGTATAGCAAAGGCAAACCGGTTGAATCCTTTAGAAGAAATTTTCTAAAGCAGATCATGAAGGAGCCTGTGATATTTCCAACGTTGTACAAAATGTTATCCTCTGTTTTCCAAAGAGTAGTTTATTGGATAAGATATAATAATGCTAACAAAACCTTGGTGAGCCTATATTCTCATACTACAAAATATTTTTTAAAATGTTTAAATGATATTCAGGCCTGTTGACAGAAAGTTGTGTTAATCAGCAAAATGATATTCTTAACTCAAACTATATAAATTTCTTACATGAGGAATTGGCAATTATCATAAAGAAATAATACCCCAGTTGGGCTACCTCTCAAACACATGATCTAATTAATTTTGACAATCAAATATCTTATACCCTAAGCAAGGAGATAAAGAAAAGAAAAATTGAGATTATGAGTTTACAATTAATAACAATTGTTCACACAATTTGTAATTCCTAAATAATCTAATAAGTTTGAAAAAAGACCCAAATCTCTACTTTGCAATTACTGCAAAAATCTTGGACATTTTTAAAAGATTTTGGAAAATTGAAATGGAAAGGACATCAACAGGACAGAGAAAGAGAAAAATACGAGTGCTGCAAAAAAATAAAGGGACATTCTCTTTTCTTCTCACTATTGCTCTAAGGGAAATTGAAATTAACTTAAATGAAGAACAAATTCAAGTTCTTATACATACTACAGCTGCATTATCAGTGATAAATGTCACCTTATTACAAGGTCCTACTCTTTCGAGTAAAAAAATATATATATATATAAATAAGTGAAACACATACTCCTATATCAATGTATAAACTTCAGTCTATTGTTTTTCAGTTCGGTCCCCTACATGGATCACACACTTTCCTCGAGTTCCTCAGCCCCTATCTATTTAATAAGGAGAAAAGTTTCAGAATCATACAATACTTCCATCTCTTTCTTTGAAAAGGGAAAATGTACTTAGAATTAAAAGGTAAAATAGAATTATTGAGTTCAAAATTTTTCAAAACCTGATTGTTTTAATTCACAAATTGCAATTTATATTGTCATGCAGGAAACTAAATTGTTAAACAATAAATAATTACAAGAGCTGTTAATAAAAGCACCTGATAAATTGTGGTCAAAATCTTCTACTAACAATAATAATTTTGGAGAAAATATCTCAAAATCATAATTTAATTATTAATTAAAATATCTACAAATGATAAATATGAGATAATTTTTAGAAAATTATTTCATTTCCCCCAATTAAAATTCAAATATAACAATCAAAAGCTCTTTTAAAATTTAAAAAATTTAAATAATATCAGAGGCCTTGGGAAGGATATCACCTATAGTTTTGAATTATGTAAAAGAAGCTTCATTATTCCTATACAAGCCCATGTAACACTCCAGTTCTCTTCTTGGGAAAACAAAACCCAAAAGATTAAGCTTGGTACAGTGAATTAGTACTGTAATAGACCTAAGTAGTGCATTCTTTAGCTTTCTTGTGGATTATATTTATCCACAATTTCTCTTCATCTTCATTTGGGAAGACAGATAATATTTGGACAGTACACTAAGAACGTACCTTATTTTTAACCAATGTTAAAAATCAGATCTTTCAGATGTCAAGTTTCCCAGGAAATCCACCCTGATACAGTACATAGATAATTTACTTATTTGCTCAGAGGATAAGCAAACCTATATAGAGGATGGAATTTATTTACTGCAACAATTACCTTCAAATGGAAACAAGGTCTCAAAAGAAAGACTTTAGTTCTGCCAGAAATAAATAAGATATTTAGGTCACCTAAGACCAAAGAAAGACTTTTATCATTCTGGTTAAATAAAAGGAATATTGTCCTTCCCTACTCCTAAAATTAAGAAATAACTGAGAGGATTTTTTAAGGTTAGCAGGATACTGTAGAAATTGGATTCCAAACTTTAAAAATTCAGTTTTTACATACTCTTTTAAAACACATAAATGAGACATCTTGGAATGGACAAAGAAAATCAGTTGACATTAGAAAAAAAAAAAAAAGAGTCTTAATAATGCCTCAGTGTTAGGACATCCAAATTATAATATTTTATCTTCATTGTTTACAAAAATCAGGGAAAGACCTTTGGCATTCTGACTCAAACACATGCATATCAAATAGAACTTTAGGATACTAGAGTCAATGACTGGACCCTGTTGCTAAAGGATTACCACTTTGTGTGAGAGCAAAAATTGCTACTGCCATGTTAATAAAAATTGCAAGTTTTATATTAAGTCTATAGAAGCACTTCTAAACTCATACTACACTCAATATTATTCAGTTAGTAGATTGGCTTCTTATGAAATTCTTCTCTCTGCTCCCCGTATTACCATCTTCATATATAATAATCTATATCCTGCTACACTTCTTCTTCTGCCTTCAGATAAAATGATACATGATTGTGTAATCTAACCAGCTTCTCTCTCCTAGAATAGGCCTGGAGGAAGCTTCCCTTACTAACATTGATGTTATTTGCTTTATAGATGAATCTTACTTAAAGAATGTATCTGGAATTTATCAGGCAGATTGTGCTATAGCATCTTTGACTGAAGAAATGGAAAGTGCTTATTCTCCAGCAGCAACCTCAGCTCAGTAAGCAGGGTTAATAGCATTAATGATAGCCTTTCTGTTGGCAAAAATAATAAGTGCTAATATTTATACAGATAGAAGATATGCTTTTGGAATATCTCATGACTTTAGAATGCTATTGAAACAGATGATGTTTAACCTCTTCTAGTCAGTCCATAAAAATATGGGCAGCTTGTCTTAGAATGATCAAAAGTTAAAATATTGCCAAAGTCATTAACCATTATCAATATTCCAGCCCATTCAAAGCCAGAAACTCCAGAAAGCAAGTGAAACCAATGAGCACATAATACGGCAAAAAGGGTCACCCTAAACGTACCTGAACAAGAAAATCAACCCATTTTAGCTTTTATGAAAGCACTTGATTATGATATAAAATTAGCTCACTCTAAAGCTCCAAAACAGAACAAGAAAATTGGAAATAAAAGTGGAACCATACTTCTCAAAGACTGGGCTATGGTATGGACCAAATGTTCTATCCATAATTCCAACAAAATTACAGTCATCTTTCTTAATTTATGTTCAAGGTATAACTCATTGGAGCCCAGATAGATGATTGATTGGGAAATAGAATATTATTGGAAACCTTTAGATAGTTCTCAAGGTCATTTTCCTTTATAGAGGTCCCTTTTAAGATAGGGCAACTAGATTTTATTCAGCTACCACCATGACAAAGATACAAGTATATTCTAATGATGGTTTGTATGTTTTCTCATTGAGCAGAAGCATTTCCATTCAGAAGACAACAACCTTAGCAGTATGTAAAATTCTCTTAGATAAAATTATTCTGACTTGATGAGTTTCTCCAGAACTTCATAGCAATAGAGGTAATCATTTTGCTGAACAAATAATACAGTCAGTATGCAAAATCTGGCTCATTCTTCAACATTACAATTCTGCCTATAATCCCCACACATCTGAGTTACTGGAACATACGAACGGAATAATAAAAATTCAATTGGCAAAATTAACTGATGTTTTAAAAAATGCCTTGGACAAAAGTTCTTCCATTGGTCTGGCTTAACCTAAGATCATTCCCTTTTGGTAAACATCAACTGTCTCTAATTGAAATTATAATGAGCAGACCTATGAAATTGTTTCCAGGAAATTGTGAATCTATGATATTAAATATGTTATATTATTGCAGTGGCTTTATAAGGCAGCTAACTAAAAACTGTAATTTAGTAAAAGACTCTTTCTACAATGGGCTCCCAGGAGACAAAAAACTCAGACCATGGACTTTAGCTGGGAGATTTTGTCTATTGGCAATGACATTTTTAAAAGGACTCTCTCCAGCTAAGGCGGCAGGGACCTTATTAGATGTTCTTAAGCAACCCGTGTACCACCAGGCTGAAAGGAATTGATTCTTGCATACATATCACTCATTTAAAGAAAGCTACCCTGCCAATTTGACTTCATCTCAAACTGGTAATCTAAAATTGAAATTCTCAAGAATCAGCAAGGGTGAGAAGAAGATGACATCTGAAGCAGTCAGCTTTCTCAAGTCACCAGACCAGGTCTGTATCTAAATGAATGCTTCATATTAATAACAGGTAATAAATGAACAGATACTTTACAAAAGAAGATATACGTGAGGCCAACAAACATATGAAAAAATGCTCATCATCACTGGTCATCAGAGAAATGCAAATCAAGACAACATTGAGATACCATCTCACGCCAGTCAGAATGGCGATCATTAAAAAAACTGGAGAAAACAGATGCTGGAGAGGATGTGGAGAAATAGGAACACTTTTACACTGTTGGTGGGAGTGTAAATTAGTTCAACCATTGTGGAATACAGTGTGGCGATTCCTCAAGGACCTAGAAATAGAAATTCCATTTGACCCAGCAATCCCATTACTGGGTATATATCCAAAGGATTATGAATCGTTCTACTATAAGGACACGTGCACACGAATGTTCATTGCAGCACTGTTTACGATAGCAAAGACCTGGAACCAACCCAAATGCCCATCGATGATAGACTGGACAGGGAAAATGTGGCACATATACACCATGGAATATTATGCAGCCATCAAAAACGATGAGTTTGTGTCCCTTGTAAGGGCATGGATGAACCTGGAAACCATCATTCTCAGCAAAGTGACAGAAGAGCAGAAGATCAAACACCGCGTGTTCTCACTCATAGGCGGGTGTTGAACAACGAGAACATGTGGACACAGGGAGGGGAGCACTACACACTGGGGTCAGTTGGGGAGAAATAGGGGAGGGACGGTGGGGAGTGGAGAGCTGGGGAGAGATAGCAAGGGGAGAGATGCCAGAGGTAGGTGATGGGGAGGAAGGCAGCAAATCACACTGCCACGTGTGTACCTATGCAACAACTTTGCATGTTCTTCACATATACCCCAAAACCTAAAATGCAATAAAATAAATAAATGGGAAAAAAAAATAAATGAAGAAGGTTTTACAAGTTTCCATTAAATTTCTTTCTTTTCATACCTAGCTCTTATGTTTTGTTGATACTACCAGTTTTTTTCCCATGAAACAAAACTGTTCTTACAATAGGCTCAGGACTATGCCAACAGATTACATAAAAATATTTGTTGGGTATGCAACTTCATGCCCTTTTCCAGTGGCTTTGGCCTCCATAGTGGGTATCTCCTCTCTAAGGACAAGATTGTATTAAATATCAGAAACATATCTGTGCTTCTCAAGAAAAGTCATCAGTGCTTAACACTGGTATGACTAAGGATGATATGCATCACTGACATAATATTTTGAAAAGCAAAGAGTATGGGAAACGCTTTTCAGTAAAAGAAACCAGCTCATTAGCCTTCGCTTTGGCACTGCCACAATTGAGAGATAAGATAATTCAGTGCTTGTATAATACAAATATGGTATGGTTTAATCTGGCTTATTCCCTCTTTTGTTCAGCTTAGTCAGCAGGCACCTTTATGTTGAAAACAAAAGAATCATACCAAAGATACATGGCCCAATAACACTAGAGATATGGAGCAGATAGACAAAAACAATGTATCCATATCTTACAGTATAGTGATTGGCATGCCGCTGAATGGGCACAGTGACCAGGTGTTTGTTGGCTATCTCCACATGGAACAGCTTGACTGCACTGCAGGAATCTATGGCTGTGATTACCTCAGGAGGGTTAGGATGGTTTTCTTTAAAAGGATGTACCCAGGCACAAAGTCAAAAATGCCCAAATCCTGGAAATCCTCTTGATTTACAATCTTATTGGGTTCCTTCTGTATTTTGTTAGTATGATCATTTAGCTTTTGTCTTTTTGCCACAAGTAGGTATTGAGGATGTCATTTGGCATGTAGAGGTCCTAACCAATTATACGAAAAAAGACCCTAAACAATAGCTGCATGGGTGTCTTGTAATTAAACTCTTAATTTTGGTATTTATTTTTATTGCTATCAAGGAAAGTTCAACTTTTATATTATTTCCAAATCTCAAAATGCAGTAGTATCCTACTAACTGTTCTATTTAGACCTCATTTTCTTTCATTACTTGGTCTTTGACCATTATTAATTGGTATATTCACTAGTGTAGGAGTTCTCAAAGTATGTTCCATGGACTTCTCAGGGGTGCCAGTGACCAATTTCAGGAGGATAATAAGATAAAAATTATTAAGAATTTATTAAGTATATTAAGAAAGTATTAAGCATCATAACACTACTTATACATAGTACTTATAATAATACCTTTAATAAGATTATTATAATGTTGAAATACAATGCTTTCTTAAAGAAAATAATTCTGACCTTGTTACTGTTAATACTTAATACTAAGAATTGGTCTTTTTCACAGTGTCAGCATTTATGCCAATGGTACAGGAGGCAATAGTGGTTAAATTGCGAGAGCCTTGGCATGAATCATGACAGTGGTACCTGACTTTACAAGCTTCTGTTCTTCAATTATAGTTATTCATTGGGAAAATCAGGAGTTTTACTTAGG
Organism: Cebus imitator; assembly: GCF_001604975.1. Lineage (NCBI taxonomy): Eukaryota > Metazoa > Chordata > Mammalia > Primates > Cebidae > Cebus > Cebus imitator. The sequence continues at coordinate 635,502 of NW_016107769.1, forward strand.
AATGTCCTTGATGACACAGTAAGCATTAATAATTAAATTAAATATTTTTCCCCTGAAGAACATGTCTTTTTAATATTCTGTGTGATAAAATGGGAGACACTTTCTACTTCAAATTTAATTTTTGATTCAAGAGTACATATGCAAGTTTGTTACAAAGTTACATGGTGTGATGCTGAGGTTTTGGGTATGATTAAACTCGTCACCTAGGTAGTAAGGATAGCACCTGATAGGTGTTTTTCAACTCTTACCCCTTCCTTCCCTCCCTCCTCTTATACTCTCCAGTGTCTGTTGCCATCTTTATGTCCATGTGTACCCAGTGTTTAGCTCTCACTTATATGTGAGAACATTTGTTATTTGATTTTCTATTTCTGTGTTAGTTTACTTAGGATAATGGCCTCCAACAACATCTATGTTGCTGCAAAAAAAAACATGATTTTATTCTTCTTATAGCTGTGTACTATTTCATGGTGTAGATATGCCACTTTGTTTTAATCCAACCCACCAATGATGGACCCTTAGCTTGATTCCATGCCTTTGCTATTGTGAGTAGTGCTGCAATGAATATATGCACACATGAGTCTTTTTGATAGAAAAATTTATTTTCCTTTGGGTATATATTCAGTAATGGGATTGCTGAGTTGAACAGTAGTTCTTTTCTGTTTTAAGTTCTTTGAGAAATCTCCAAACTGCTTTCCACAAGGGACAAACTAATTTATATTCTCAACAACGGTGTATTAGCATTTAAGCATTCTCTATTTTCCATAGTCCTGCGAACATCTGTTTCTTTTTTGTTGATGTTGTTTTTGTTTGTTTTGTTTTTTGCTTTTTGATAACAAACATTCTGACTGGTGTAACATGGTGGTATCTTAGGGTACTGATTTGCATTTCTCTGATAATTAGTGATGATAAGCATTTTCTTCATGTTTGTTGACTTTTTTCATGTTTGTATGTTCTCTTTTAAGAAGTGTCTGTTCATGAATTTTTTGAATTCAGCCTTAATGTTGCTGTCTACCCAAAGACATTCAGAAAAAAGTTGTTTAGTTTCCATGTATTTTTGTGATTATGAGATATCTTGTTGGTATTGATTTCTATTTTTATACTACTGTTATCTTCAAGTATGCTTAATATAATTTTTATTTTAAAAAGATTATTAAGACTTGCTTTACGGATGAACATGTGGCCAGTTTTAGAGTACGAGATGAGAAGAAAGTGTATTCTCTGGTCCACAGATGAAGTATTCTGTAGATGAGTATTAGGTCCAATTGGTGAAGTATGAAATGTAATTCCAGAATTTGTTTGTGAGTTTTCTGCCCTGATAATTTTTCTAACACTGTCAGTGGAGTATTAAAGTCCTCCACTATTGTGTGGCTGTCTGTCTTTTTGTTGATTGGATATATTTGTTTTCTGAATCTGCGTGCTCAAATATTAGTTCTCTCTCTCTCTCTCTCGTGTGTGTGCGTGTGTGTGTGTATAGTATTATAGTATTATGTATCTACTTTTTTTTTTTTTTTTTT
>NW_016107769.1:637035-648696 GCF_001604975.1 Cebus imitator
AGTTCAGCAGTGCGATCTTGGCTCACTACACCCTCCGCCTCTGGGGTTCAAGTGATTCTTCTGCCTCAGCCTCCTAAGTAGCTGGGACTACAGATGTGAGCCACCACACATGGCTAATTTTTGTATTTTTAGTAGACACGGTGGTTCACCATGTTGATCAGGCTGGCCTTGAACTCCTGACCTTGTGATCTGCCCACCTCGGCCTCCCAAAGTGCTATGATTAGAGGCATGATCCACCATGCTCAGCCCATGTATTTATATAATATATATGTATTTAAGCCTTCTTGTTGAATCAAATGCTTTATTAGTATGTAATGAGTTTCTTTGCCCTTTTAAAAAGTTGTTAATGTCTGCTTTATCTTATATAAGAATAGAGATTCCTGCCCTTTTTGTTTTTCATTTGCATGATAGATCTTTCTCCATCCATTTGCCTTGAGACTGTGGCTATTGTTACTTGTGAGATGGGTGTCTTGAAGACAGCAGAAGCTTAGGTCTTATTTTTTATCCAACTTACCACTGTACTTTTTAAGTGGGACAGTCAGAAGAGTTTATTTTCAAGATTTATTAATGTGTGACATTTTGTTCCTTTCATTGTGTTGTTAGCTGGTTGCTTTGTAGTGTCAATTGTGTAGTTGCTTTATGGGGACCGTGGATTATGTACATAAGTGTGTTTTTGTGGTAGCAGGTATCATTCTTTTGTTTCCAAGTTTAGAACTCCTTTAAGAAACTCTTGGAAGACTGGTCTAGTGATAACAAATTTCCTTAGAGTTTGCTTGTCTAGAAAATATTTTATTTCTCCTTTGCTTATGAAGCTTAGTTTGGCTGGACATGAAATTATTGGTTGGAACTTCTTTTCCTTAAGGCTGCTAAAAATAATGACCTCAATCTCTTTTGCCTTATAAGGTTTCTGCAGAGAAGTCTACTGTTAGCGTGCCATGGTTCCCTTTGTAAGTGATATAACTCTTCTCTAGCTAGGATTAAAATTGTTCTTTTGCATTCACTTTGGAAAGTCTGATGATTGTGTGTATTAGTATTAGGGATGGTCATTTTCTATAGTATCTCACAGGGATTTTCTGAGTTTCTTGAATTTATGTGTCAACCTGTAGTAATATTGGGGAAATTCTTGTGGACAATATCCTCAAATGTATTTTTCAAAATGTTTACTTTCTCCTTCTGTCTCAGGAATGCTGATGTGTTGTAGGTTTGCTCTCGACATAATCTCATATTTCCTGGAGGTTTTCTTTATGTTTCAAAACTCTTTTTTAGTGTTATTGCCTGACTGAGTTTATTCAAAGGACAAGTTTTTGAGCTCTGAAATTATTTTCTTAGGTTTGTCTAGTCTGTTTTTTTAATTTTTGTGGGTACATAGTAGGTGCATATATTTATGCTGTATAGGAGATGTTTTGATACAGCTATGTGATATGAAATAATGATATCATGGAGAATAGGATATCCATCCCTCAAACGTTTATCCTTTGTCTTATAAACAATCCAATTATACTCTTTATTTTTAAATGTACAATTAAATGACTATTGACTACAGTTACCCTGTTGTGCTATCAAATAGTAGGTTTTATTCATTCTTTCTAACATTTTTTTGGTACACATTACCCATCCTCACCTCCCCCCACCCCCTCACTACTCTTCCCATCCTCTGGTAACCATCCTTCTACCATCTATCTCCATTAGCTCAATTGTTTTGATTCTTAGATCCCACAGATAAGTGAGAACATGTGATGTTTGTCTTTCTTATCTGGCTTATTTCACTTAACATAATGATCCCCAGTTCTATCCATGTTGTTGTAAATGACAGAATCTCATGCTTTTTTATGACTGGATAGTATTCTATTGTGTGTGTGTGTGTGTGTGTGTGTGTGTGTGTGTGTGTGTGTGTATCACATTTTTTTAATCCATTAATTGTTTGGGGGACACTTAGATTGTCTAAAAATCTTGGCTATAATGAACAGTGCTTCAAAAACACGACAGTGCAAATATCCCTTTGATAAACTGATTTCTTTTCTTTTAGTAATAGACCTAGGAATAGGATAGCTGGATCACATGGTGGCACTACTTTTAATTTATTGAGAAATCTCCAAACTGTTCTCCATAGTGATTGTACTAATTTATTGACCTTCCTGTATTGGGTTTCAACTTTCTCATGAATCTCATTGAGTTTTCTTTGTATCTAGATTCTGCATTGTATATCTGTTATTTCAGACCTTTCTATTTGGTTAGGATCCATGGCTGGGGACTTAGTGCAATTATTTGAAGGTAAAAAAACACTGACTTTTTGAATTGCCAGAGTTATTTTGCTGATTCTTTTCCATCTAAGAGAACTGGTGTTCCTTTATCTTTTTGAAATCGCTATTATTTGGAGGGGGATTTTTGTGTTTTTATTCTTTTTTTCCCTTGAGGATTTGACTGTGGTACATGTTGTGTATAGTTTCTTGGCTTCATTTCTGGATGGTTTCAGAGAGTTAAGCCTCTGTACAGATTTCTTAGTTGTGGCTAGTTTTCTGCACTGAGTTTCAAGTGATGTGTGCTGAAGGATTTTATTTTGTTATGGTGGTGTAACTCAGGCTGAGATCCAGTAGATGGTGCTTAAGTGTAGGATCTGGAGGATAGGCTCTTACTCAGCAGTGAATCTCTTTTGTACTTCAGCGTGTTCACAACAGTACTCTGGGGAAATGGAGATGGGGAGCAAGTGAGCAATGATTCCTTTATCAAGTCTTTTCCTGGTCCTTGGGGGATCCCCCTCCAATCACTCCGACACCATACCCATGATTCCTTAGCCTCAGTGGAGGTCCTGGCAGGCTACACACTCTCCTCTCATTTGGAGGCAGCATGAGTTGAAGGTTAGGTCACTAGGAGGCCTCCAATTCCCCAGGGACCTGCTGGTCCTCTGAGTTTGGCAGAGTCAGAGCGGGTGGTGGAGTATGTCTCCGGGTGGTCTGTTGACACAGTGGGTTAAGGGTGAAGAATCTCCTGGCAGGGCAGTGATGTTGTGGGTTTGCAGTTGGTGTGGTACCTGGGGGCTTGGGATTTTTGTCCCTCAAATGACTGTAGGAACCATCTAACTTGTACTCTCCCAATGTGGTCTTCCTCTCATGTCTATCCCAGGATCAGGTCTAGCCAGCTAGTTTTGTCCCAAACTTTTTGTACCCAGATCACTGGGCTGTTAGGTTTTCCAGGCCTCAGGGCTCTGTCAGGCAGAGGCTATGTTTGGTAAACAGGCTACACCATTCCTGAACCAGTCTTGCAGGGGGAGGAATCCCTAGCTCCCATGCCAGCACTCAAACCTGTGACTCACTCTTCTCAGTGTTCTCGCCCACTGGAGGTCGGGGCACAGATCTCAGCTCAGTACCCCTGAGAAGTGTACTCAGACCCGGGGTGGGGTTGGCTGGGATCAGGCCTGTGACTTTGTCCTCTGGCTTCTCAGGGTTGAGCGCCAGCTGTACTTTGAGGACCATTCTTTTCCTTGGTCACCAGCAGAACACCAAATTGGGGCAGTAGAGGTTATGCTGTGTATATGCTTTTGCAGGAGCAGTCAGGTAAGCTTGGGAGGGGCTGGCAAACAAGGGAGGGTGCAGATCAGAGGTGCTCTGGTCCTGCAGGAAAGGCAGCCAGCCAGGCATTCAGCAGAGGCTGTGATCATTCAGAACAAGTTGGAGAGCCTTGGGGGCTGGGCACCTAGGATCACGATTTGCTACAGCTGTCCTGTGTATAAAACCTACTAGGTTCTACTAAGGTTCAAGTTCTTCCTCTGCTTATACTCTGGGCCATTCCCTCTGAGAATTCAAATGTGTATGAGGGTTATGAGATCTCTTATAGCTAGGAAACCAGATGTCTACAGCGGGAGTGTGGTGCCTTGTAGTTTCTTCACTTACCCTTTCCTTAGGACCTGCTCAGGACTAGGAGCTGGTCCTGGCACTCAATGACTCCATGCAAGCTTCCCAGCTTCCTCTGTCTTCAGTATCCATGTTTGCTTTGCCTCTCTGTTGACTTTCAGTGTTTTTTCTCAAAAGGTATTTTTAAAGTGTGATGATTTACTCAATATTATGGTTTATCTTAGTGGAAGAGGCATTTCCTGGCTGTGTCTAGTCAGCCATCTTATCTCTCCAGTTAAATCACTTTTATGAGAAAGTCTATGATACGGAAATGTGTTAGAATAAACATACTCACTGCAGCTTAAGGGGAAACCTGCCCTCCCATGAAGACTGATTGCTGTGTCTGTATCCAAAATGAATCGGATAACATCACTAAATTAATGGCTAATATAAAAACACAAATTACTAACCTTTCAGATCTTATATCTTTTCTAAATAATTGTCTAAGCAGCTGGTTTGGATCTTGGGAAACTTGGTACTAAAAGCTGTTACGTATTCTAGGAATTATGATTATTATTTTGCATTTTGTCCTGTTTTTGTCTTTACTGCTGCAGCAGCATTTGTTTCCAATGGAGTCAATACATGACCAAGAAGACTAAAATAATGTTCACTCAAAAATTGCATTAGTTGAAGATGCAACTAAGTAGCCTGACTCAGGTCACAAAATCACTTCCCCCATGTTGTTTTAATTGGCTGATTCCCCATCATTTTATAATGTGACAAATTTTTCCTACGATGGGACATGAAACTTTAGGAATGAGACTTCCTAGCAATGCAGGACTAGGCTCCTGAGTAGAAAAGAAGCCAAACCATTTGTACGTTATCTATGAAGCTTTCTTTAAAAGATCTTGATTAAACGGGGAGAATGTTAACTTAATAATTCAACTTACAAAATTTAAATTTAAAGCTATTGGAACTTTAATTTATCCTGAGCATTGAAGAAATGTAACTATGCAACCTGAATCACATGCATGAAACTGCAACCCCTTCTGCCTTTGATATTTTTGTAAATAATTACAACCAAACAGTACCAGAGATATGACTCCCTCAGATCACTACCATTTTTCACAAAGTAATAAAGCTTTCTATCTTGGAATGTAGCAACCTGTAACCAACCAAATTGCTATGCCATATGGACCTTATGCACCTCGTCTTATATGGAAAAGGTAATCCTGCTGAAACTTTTCTGTCTCTGCCTGTATAAGTAAAATCATTACTTCTCTACTTTGGAAATGCTGACCCCATTCATTTGGAGTCCTGGGTGGTCATCTTCAAGCTTTGTGCTTGAATAAATTTTATACTTAATCATATTTTTTGAATCTCATTATTCAAGGTTGACATTCAGAATAAAAGCCACTCTGATAGACAGAAGATGATGTCAATAAGGGGAGCACTACACACTGGGGTCAGTTGGGGGGAAATAGGGGAGGGACGGTGGGGCGTGGGGAGCTGGGGAGAGATAGCAAGGGGAGAAATGCCAGATGTAGGTGATGGGGAGGAAGGCAGCAAATCACACTGCCACGTGTGTACCTATGCAACAATTTTGCATGTTCTTCACATGTACCCCAAAACCTAAAATGCAATAAAATAAATAAATGGGGAAAAAAGAGATTTTTAGGAGATAGACAAGGCTTTAGGACTTAGTGGCTGAAGTAAAGGGAGAGGAATAAGAAAGGAAGGATTGATTCAGGTATGGCTTGAGTTCCTGAGAGAAAGGTGGTATTGCTGACCAAGAGAATGTGGATCAGTTGCAGATCAGATCCTTTTGGGTGGAAGATGGTTGTAAAGAGTTGAGTTTAATAATTGTTACATTTGTAGGTTTTAGTTTCTGTATCAGATTGACAAGGCAAGATTTGAGAAGGGAAAGCCTGGACCTGCTGTAATAGAAAAGATCGTGAATTAAAATGGTTTGAAAACTTAAAAAAAAAGAAAATAGCATAACACAAACACAAGCAATTTGTAACATGAAGTAATGGAGGTATACTGAAAAGTGGGTGAAGAATTGTGTCAAAGAACCTTAAAGCAGTTGATATTCACAAATTCCCCTAGGCAAACAGGTTATCAGGAAACTTTGGCATCAGGGACTTAGTGTTAAGGGCGGCAGGAATATGAAAACTTTCATGTTATAAGAACTCATGAATAAAAGGCAATTCCCATACTGAGGTTGCTAAAACTATTAAGATAGAGATAAAGTCACTAAGAGCAAGACAAGAATGAGGCATGGTTGGTGTTTGTGTGGTCAAATGTTCGTAGCAATAGGGAATGGATAATGAGAAAAAATACCTGAAAGGATTGCTTTGCATACAGTTCAACTTAATAACAGGTTTTCTTCGTTGCTTAGTTGAATAAGAACTATTTTACACACAAGGGAGTAAACTATAGATCAATTCACTCAATGTATAGAACAAGTCCGAAATTTAAAAATTATATATTAAAAAAAAAAATCTGTGACATTTGACACCGGAGAAGACTACCAGTGGAGAAGGAAATCCCGGGTTGGCTTCAGTGGCAGCCTGCTCTGAACTTTTTTGTTCTCTTTATTTTGTACTATTGTTGTGCTTCCTAAATATATAAATATTGCACTAAAATAGTCTGTTACGATTTTAAGGGCTGTCTTTGGTTGAGTTCCTCAGAAAATATAACTTGAGGCAAGTTCTTTATTAGTGAATGCAATTTCAGGGAGATGGAGTGAAAGAAAACATGAGTGAGGCAAGGACAGGGGGAGAACCAATACAACAATGCAATAGTAAAATGTTCACTAGTTGATATTGGTGGCAGCTGATTGCTTGAGTTCGTGGGACTATTTTCTGAGAGGCTGTATTTAAAAAAAACTACCATATAGTATTATAAAAATAACTACTTGACAGTGGGTCCAGGAAAGTAAAGGGAGATAATTTATTCTCCAGATCCCACCTCCTTTTGTTCAAAGTTAAGCTCATGGGGCTTTCATTCTTTCCTGAATTGTACATGAATGGGCTCTAAGAGAGTCCCTGCTTTGCCCATATAGAGTAGATCAGAGACCATGCAAAATAGCTTGTTCTGATGATATCTGGGGCTGTAACAAATGACCAAAGCTCCTAGAAAAAAGAAATGTTTGATACATTAGTGCAGACCAATTACATTTTGCATTTTTACTTAAACTTTTCTGAATTATTTCCTTGTGGCCTGAAATTCCAATACCTAATAAAAATGTCTATAGCACTGGATATGACACTTTGTGCAGTTAAAAATGATGTAAGGCAAGAAGATGAAGAGCTCATAGATACATGTAGTGACCCCAAAGTTTTTCTAAAGCTTCCCTTATTATTTTCTCTTCTCCTTTTCCTACTATTTTCCCTTAGTGATTATTCACATAGCAGCTTCCCTCATTCTTTTATTCTCAGGACTTTGAATGAACATTTGCAACCATATCTTGATAAATTTAATTCAAGTTTTTCTATTGATTTTCATTGTTATTTCTGCAGTTATTTATCTTCATATTGCATTGGTCTTCAGAGAACAGTGGCTCTAAGTTTTAGTTCTCACCCTGTCTGCAACGGAGTTAATGTTCTGTAAACCAACACTTAAATGTACAATTTAAAAATGCTCCTATGAATTATGTTGTGAAGGGAAAAATCACCTTTGTAAGGCCAATTGTAACTTCTTTATCTATGTTCCAGATTTGGGTCTTTACATTCAAAATTATATTCTCTTAATACACAATGAGATAGTGGGAGTGATCTCACGTAAAAGACAAAATGTTAAAACTCCTTCTTTTCTTCTCTTTCATAAATTGAAGCTCTTCCGGAGGAAACCTTCCAGCTACATTTTTTTTTTTTTTGTTTTTTTTTTTGGTTATCTCTTTTACCACTACTTTTCTTTTTATTAGATATGCAGATTTCCTAGTTTCAGAAGGTAAATGCTATTAGTGAATTGTTTTTATATCCTTGATGCCCTAAGAATAAATTATGAGCTCAGAGTTTTACAGTTATTTGTGTGTTGATCTCTTGATTACCTGGTGGATTTCTTCATTTGTGTTATCTTAAGGCCTCCTCAGTTTAAAGGGTTGCCATGGATTGAAAACAGTGCAGTAAGTATTGAGCTTTGTGTCCTTTGGCAGGGCTGCAGGTATTGGAAGTGCCATATTTTTTAGGACAATTATTTCATGAAATGTCAAAAATTTTGAAAGCGATTTGATGTTTTACTTTGCAGTTTATCTATTTTTTTTTTAATTTAACACTCAGATTTCTATTTCCTTTTTACTGGTCGCTCATCTACATTTTGTCTTTTCCCACTGCTTTGATTGTTTTGCTTTATTTTCTCCTTATTCTTTCCCTTCACCTCAACCCCAAGCTTTATTGAGGCATGATTGAAAGATCAAAATTGTACATATTTAAGATATACAATGTGATGAATTGATAACACTTATACATTGTGAAGTGTTTACCACAATCAAGGTAATTAGCATATTCATTACCTCACACAGTTACCCTTCCTTTGTGTGGCAGGAACACTTAGGATCTAAACTCAGCACATTTCAAGTGTGCAATATATTATTATTAACTATAATTACTATGTTGTATATGATATATATATATATATATCCAGAACTTATGCATCTTTTATTTTTTTATTTTTTATTTTTATTTTTAAATTATTTTTTTTCAAAGGCAGTGTTTCACCATGTTGGCCAGGGTGGTCTTGAACTCCTGACCTCAGGTGATCCACCCGCCTTGGCCTCCAAAGTGCTTGGATTACAGGCATGAGCCACCACACCCGGCCCAAACTTAAGCATATTAAAACTCAAACTTTGTTCCCTTTGACCAAATCTCCTGCTTCCCTCCTACTCCAATACCCAGTAACTACAGTTTTACTCTGTTTTTACGAGTTCAACTATTTTAGATTCCAAATATAAGTGATATCGTACAGTATTTGTCTTTCTATGTCTTGCTTATTTCATGTAGCATAATGCCTCTCAGGTTCATCCATGTTGTTGCAAATGTCAGAATATTCTAATTTTTAAGGCTGAAATATATTTCATTATACACACACACACACACACACACACACACACACATATATATATATATATATTTGGAATGTATGTTGATAGATGAATGGATAAAGAAAATATTATTTATATATAATATGAATATATATAAAATTTTCCTTATTCCTTCATCCATCAACAGACAAACAGACACTTGAGTTGTTCTCATATCAGTTATTGTGAATTAATGCTTCCTTGAATGTGGTAGTGTAAATATATCTTCAAGATTGGAGTAGGTTTTCAAGATAGGATTTCATTTCCTTTGGATATATACCCAGAAGTGGTATTTGTGGAACATATGGTAGTTTTACATTTAATTTCTTGAGGAACCTCCATAATTGCTGTACAAATTCACATTTATGCCAACTGTGTACAAAGTTTCATTTTTCTTCACATCCTCGTCAACACTTCTTATCTTTTGATTTTTTTGATAGTAGCCATTCTAGCAAACATGAGTTGACATCTCATTCTGGTTTTGTCATGAAGACATGACAGCTAAATGCAATCCATGATTTTAGATTAGATATTTGATTTTAAAAATTTTCCATAAAAATATTAGCAATAATTGAATTCCTGGTTTACATTAAATAATAATAGTATATGGAGTTAAATTGTTTAAATTTAAAAATTTTGTATTATTTTGTCAAAGAACAAAATGGTGAATTTGTTCCTAGGAGATGCTATAGTATTTTGGGTCAAATATTCATTGTCTCTCACTTGATTTCAAATAATGAGAGGAGAGACAGAGAGAGTGAGAGAGAGAGAATGAATGTATATGAGCCCATGCAGGCTAATGAGAGTAAATGTTGACATTTGGTGAAATTTGGTAAAGAGTACAGGGGATCAATCTTTTTATCATTAGAACTTACATAGATTAGAAAACTTCCAAAAGTGAAAAAGATAACAAGCAATGAGATAAATAAAACTAAACGAATAGACAACACTCTTCTTACTAAACAAAATAGATCCTTAGGCCAGATTTTCCCATTAACCACCATGGAATCTGATTAGTTATTTGAGCATTCTTTATATTTTTAAAGTTTAATGACATTTAATATCTCTATCACACAATCCTGATTACATTTAACCTTGTCTTGTTGTCTGTGTGCCTGTCTTGTTTTGTTCAAGTTTGTTATGATACTTCAGGACAGGCACTAATGTCTTTCTTCTTTATATATTCTGTTAGCAGTTAGGACATTTTTGAGCACAGGTGTTCAGTGAATAATTCTTGAATTTGGTAAGGTTACATGAATTTGGTGGAGTTGACCAAATGATAATCTCTTCCATTGTGGACTGGAATTCCTAATGTTTTTACTGAAGTTTTTACTACCTAAGCAATCAAGACTGCCATTTTTTTTTCTTTTTAAATAATTCTAAGATTATAAGAATGGGAGTGGTCAAAAGGAGGAAATAAAGTATTTCAGAGCATATAAAAAGGTCACCGTTCTTTTTTGATATACAAAGTAGGTCATTATGTCTGTACTTTCATTCCAAGCCCCAGTTAGAAATTCAAAAGTGGAGTCTTACTGAGCTACTCTAAGGGAAACAGCATGAACAAAGCACTGACATGTTAGTGAAGCTTTAAAAAGGTTTGAATAGAACACTTTTTTAACTTTGAAAGACCTAAGTAACATTTAACTAGTACTTTGTTTCTATGGAATGTCTATTGAGATATTTGATGGAGTGGCACTCATTAGGACTTCCTTGTATGAGACCAGTTCAGAGACAATAATTAATCTTAATAAATCAGAATAGTCACATCTGAGCCCCACTGATCAATCACCAGTAGGGTACATATATTTTATCATCAAAGCCACTGTGCAAGAAACTCAGTCAAGTGCAGTGTTAACATGTCCTGTAGTAATGAAAAAAGCCTGAAACAAATTTGTGACTTTAGTTTGATTAGATCATTATAGGTCTAGAACCAAGTTTTGTATTTATTCATGCAACCAAAAGTCACAGTTTCCCTTGGTAAGTAGCTAACTCTGCTAGCTGCTTTTTGTACAAAGATGAACAATCACCTTAGCAAAGAATAGTCAATCATTTCCTCAAAGTTTATCTTAAATTGATTTGTAGTAAGAAAATAACAGATCTCTATATAGCCTAAGAGTCAGGTGTCTGTGTAGAATCTTCTAAAGACAAACTATATTTCTTAATGAATATAGAACTCAACAAAAGGAAGTTACTAAGAGCTCTAATTAGAATATTATATTTGGCTGCTTTAAGAATGTTTCTCTTTATTTTTTAAATTTAATAATATATTTAATTTAACTCAGTATACCCAAAATATCATCATTCCAATGTGTAATAATTATTAAAAATATTTATGAGATATTTTACTTTTTTTCTTCTTTTGCATTAATTTATCTAGAATTTTTCTACACAAAGTATGGCCTATGAAGGGTTCTTTTGACACTCAGGATATAGAAAACTAGAGAGATTTTTCTCCCACTTAAAGAAATACAGATAGATAAGTTACTGATAATTTTATTAGAATATATCAGATAAACTGCAGAACAACCAAATAGCCTGGAATCTAAGGAAATGCAGGATTCTCCAAGGAGAAGTGAGATGTAAGTACTGACTCACCTGTGACGGAAGACTAGAACAAGAAATAAGAACTATACATGTAAGGGAAAAAAAACAAGTAAAATGTTTAAGGGCTTGCTAGCAGCTAATGTGAAAGTATAGAACATTGGGGATTTCCAAATACAAGAGAAATTTATATAAGCTTGTAAGCTCTTT
>NW_016107769.1:648931-650271 GCF_001604975.1 Cebus imitator
AACGTGATTATGTAAATAATTATAGTAAATGTAAATGGTCTAAACACACAAATGGCAGAGTTGGTCAGATTAGATTATGTACAAGAAATCCATTTTAGATATAAAGACATAGGTTAAAAGTAAAAGAATGGAAACTAATATACTATGTACATGGACACTTCCATATTTCATGGAAATTTTAGGCAGAAAATCCACAAAGATATAGAGGACTTGAGCAATATTAACAACATGTGCTAATTAACATTTATAGATGAATAGACAAGAGTTAAATACATTCCTTTCAACTTCATATGAATCATTCACTTAATGTAGTTAATATTCTAGGCTATAAAACACACTTAAACAAATGTAAGATAACTGGAATCACAGAAAAGATATGATTTGAACACAAAGAGATTAAAGTAGAAATAAATAACAACTGGATATTTGGAAAATTCCAAAGTATGTACAAATCCAACAAAACATAAGAAAAAATAGATATAATAATTCACAAGAGAAATTATAAATTATTTTTAATGCAATGAAAATAAAATACTAATATATCCAAATGTGTGAGATTCTGCTAAATCACTTCTTAGAGGAAAAAATATAGCATTAACTGATTATTTAAGAAAGTTTTCAAATCAATGATCTAAGCTTGTACCTTAGAAAACTATTAAAATAACAAATTAAACTCCAAAAAGTAGCAAAGATTTCATGAAGAAGATGCCAAAAGCAATTACAACAAAAGCGAAAAAATGGGATCTAAATAAACTAAAAAGCTTCTGCATAGCAAAAGAAACCATCAACAGAATAAACAGATAACCTACAGAATAGAGAAAATGTTTGTGAACTGCATATCTGGCAAAGATCTAATATCCAGAATCTATAAGGAACTTAAATTTACAAACAAACAAACAAAAACCCCATCAAGAGGTGGGCAAAGGACATGAAAACATATTTCAAAAGAAAACATACATGAAGCCAACAAACTTCTGAAAAAAAAAGTCAATATTACTAATTATTAGAGAAATGCAAATCAAAACTATAATTAAATACCATCTCACATTAGTCAGAATAGCTATTTTTTAAGATGTCAAAAAATTACAGGGAGAGTTGGCAAGATGGCCGTTTAGGAACAGCTCAGGATTGCAGCTCCCAGTGAAAGCGCAGAGGGTGAGTGGACGCCGCGTTTTTATTGCCCACAGACTAGGAAATTCCCGGGCAGAGGAGCTCCACGCTCGCCAGCGCGGCTGTTTCGGCCAGCGCCGCTGCTTTGCCCCGCGCGGCTGCTTTGTCGGCGCCCCGGAGCCGCGGTTCTCCGTACAGAATACACCGGTCCGGGGGCCCTTTTGGCTGGC
>NW_016107769.1:656766-678323 GCF_001604975.1 Cebus imitator
GGAAGGCAGCAAATCACACTGCCACGTGTGTTCCTATGCAACAATTTTGCATGTTCTTCACATGTACCCCAAAACGTAAAATGCAATAAAATAAATAAATGGGAAAAAAAATAAAAAATAAATTTAAAAAAAAAGAAAAAAATTACAGATGCTGGTGAGGTTGTGAAGAAAAGGGAATGCTTATACACTGCTGGTGAGAGTGTAAATTAGTTCAACATTTGTGGAAAGCATTGGGGCAATTTCTCAAAGTACTGAAAACTCCCACTGATTTAGCAATACCATTATTGTGTATATCATCAAAGGAATTAAATAGTTCTACCAGAAAGACACATGCACGTGTATGTTCGGCGCATCATTGTTCACAAAAGTGAGGTCATGGAATCAACCTAAATGCCCATCAATGGTAGACTGCAGAAAGAAAATCTAAACCATAAAATACTATGCAGCCATAAAAAAGAACAAGATCCTGTCCTTTGCAAGGACGTGGATGGAGCTGGAGGCCATTATCCTTAGCAAACGAATGCAGAAACAGAAAACCAACTACTGCATGTTCTCACTTATAAGTGGGAGCTAATTAATAAGAACAAATGGACACTTAGAGGAGAAAAACATACTGGAGTCTACTTGAGGGAGGAAGGGGAAGGAGGAAAAGGAGCAGAAAAAAATAACGATTAGGCTCTATGCTTGTTACCTGAGTGATAAAATAATCTGAACACCAAACCCTCATAACACTGGTTTACTTATGTAACAAGCCTGCACATGTACCTCTGAACCTAAAACAAAAATTGAAAAAGTAAATAAAATAAGAAAAAAATGCCCAGGTCAATAAATGAATAGGTAAAACAAGTGAAGTAATACAATGAAATGCAGAAATCAGCTAAGCTAAAAACAGAAAAACAGTAGAAAAAAATCAGTGAAACTAAAAGCTGATTCTTTGCATACATCAGTTTACTAAACTTTTAGTCAGACTAATCCAGACAGAAGAAGAGAATGCAAGAATTGTATCAAGAATGAAAGTAAGGTAACTTCAGATTCTATGGACATTATAAGATATTAAGGGGGTATTATGATTAATTTTGGTACATAAAAATGTCAACTTAGATGAAATGAGCAAATATTTTGAAAGAAACACACTAAAAGATAATTAGGATAGTTGTATACCTATCTAAAGACAAGATTCCTTTTTATTTTTTATTTTTTTGAGATGGAGTTTCATTCTTATAGCCCAGGCTGGAGTACAATGGTGCAATCTGGGCTCACTGCAACCTCAGCCTCCCAGGTTCAAGTGATTCTCCTGCGTCAGCCCCCCATGTAGCTGGGATTACAGGCACGCACCACCATGCTTGGCTAATTTTTTTTTTTTGTATTTTTAGTAGAGATAGTGTTTCTCCGTGTTGGTCAGGCTGGTCTCGAACTCCCTACCTCAGGTGATCCGCCCACCTTGGCCTCCCAAAGTGCTGGGATTACAGGCGTGAGCCACCGCACCTAGCTTAAAGACAAGATTCTAAATTAGAAAACTTCCAGCAAAGAAAACTCTGGCACAGATAGCTTGACTTGTGATTTCTACCGAACATTAAATTGAGATATAATGCCAATTTAAAAAAAATATTTCAGAAATTAATATGAAACACTATCCAACTTATTTTATGCAGTCAATCAGCCTTATGTTGACATCAAAACAAGGGAACAATATTATGATAAAAATAGAGAACAATAGCCTTCATAAGCATAGATATAAAAATTCTCAAAAACAGCAAATCTAATTCAGCACTGTTGAATAAGGATAATACATTATGACTAAGTGCAGTGGAGTTTTTCTTAAAAATACAGTTTGTCCAACCTTTTAAAATCTATCAATAATCACAGATAAAAAGAAAAACAAAGTATAATTTTTTCTTAACAAATGCAAAAACAAATTTGGGAGAATTTAACATTATGATAAAAATCTCAGCCAATTGATGGGAACATCCCCTAAATGATAAAAGCCATCAATAAAAATACCCTACAGCTAATATTACAGTTAATGATTAAATTCTGAGTGTTTTATCCTTAAGTAAGACCTGGAGCAATTAGATCTACTGTCACTATTCCTATGCAGTATTATGATGGAAGTCCTAGACATACAAAGACAGGTAAAAACCCCATAAAATCATACAGACTAAAAATAAAGAAATAAAACTTTTTATTCATAGATGACATATTTATCTACAGAAAATCTTCTAAATTTACCAAAAATATATTCTACCTAAAAATGACTTAATAAATTTATCTAACAAGACCAAAACACAGAAACATATCATGTTTCAATTGTCCCATCCATTGTTTATTGACAATCCAATTTTATATTGAAAAATTGAAATATTAAAAAATCTGCATAATTAAAAATAGTACCCTGCCCCTCCTCAAAAACCCATATAATATTTATAAATTTAAAAAATAACAAAATAAATAAATTTAACAAAATAAAACCTGTATGGTGAAAACTAAATAATAATGAAAGAAATAAGTAGAATATTTAAATAAATCGAATTGTATGCTGTCTCCTTGATTTGGAAAACTGTATTTTGTAAATATGTCATTTATTCTCAAAGTGATGTATAGATGCAATGTCATCCCAGTTAAAATACCAGATAGTTCTTTTGTAGATAATCACAAAGAAATTCTAAAATTTATGTGGAAAAACAGAGATACTAGCTAAAGCAATTTTGAAAAAAAAAAAAGAACAAATTCAGAAGACTTATATTACTTGATTTCAAAACCTAATCTAAATGTACAGTAATCAAGGCAGTATAGTGTTGGAAAAGGATAGACACAGATCAGTGGAACTGACTATGGAGTCAAGAAGAAAACTTACACATATGATCAACTGATTTTCAACAAAAATGCAAAAGCAATTGAGATAGTCTCTTCAAAAAATAGTGTTGGAAATCTTAAGTGTTCTAACCACATACACACACAGAAATGTAACTATGTGAGGTGATGGATATCTTTATTAGCTTCATTGTTGTAGTAATTTCACAATGTATATTTATATTAAAACAGCATAAACACAGTGGATATATACAATTTTTATTTGGTAATTGTACCTCCATAAAGCTGGAGAAAATGTTCTGGTACATTAACATATCTGTGCCTCACACCATATACCAAAAGTTATTTAAAATAAATCATATACTTAAAAGCAAAAACAATGCAATATACAGAAGAAAACAGAAGAAACTGTAATTTCAGCTTAGAAGACAATTTCTTTAGTGAATAGAAGTATGATCCCTAAATTTTTTTTGAGAGATTAGACTTCATTAATGTTAAAATCTCATGCTTTCTGTGAAAACACTGGTAAAAAATTAAAAACATGCCATAGACTAGGAGAAAATATTTGTAAAACACATATCTGATAAAAGAGTTGTATCCATAAACCATAAAAAATCTAGGACTTAATGCTAATGAAACAACTCATTTAAAAAATTGACAAAGGATTTGAACAGATACTTAACTAAAGAACATATAGGGATAATAATAAGCACATTGAAAATTTCTCCACATTATTAGTCATTAAGGTAACACAAAATTAAACTACAATGAATTTAACAGACTGTGGCCAAAATGAACAAACCAACCAACAAACACTCACTACAGCAACTTCTGGGGAGAATGCATAGCAACTAGAATTCTTATACATTGCTGGTGATGATATAAAATTGTAAAATCACTTTGGACAATAGTTAAGCTGTTTCTTATAAATTTAATATACATTTACACTATGAAAAGATAATTCACATAAAACAAACATATGACTGTTTAT
Organism: Cebus imitator; assembly: GCF_001604975.1. Lineage (NCBI taxonomy): Eukaryota > Metazoa > Chordata > Mammalia > Primates > Cebidae > Cebus > Cebus imitator. The sequence goes on from NW_016107769.1 coordinate 660,569, forward strand.
AGTGGCTTTATTCATAGCTTTCAAAGTTGTTAAGCAACTTAAATCTTCATCAACCAATGAGTGAATTAATAAATTAGTCCGTTCATGCAATGGAACACTACTCAACCATGAATAAAAAAGCTTCTGATACATGAAACAACATCATTGAATCTCAGATGCATTAAAGTAAAAGCGTCTAAATGCAAAAGTTTTCATACTGTATCTGTGATTCAACTTATAGGCATTTTGAAAAAGTGAAAAATATAGGAATGAAAAAGAAATCAGTGATTGCCTGGGCCTGGGGTCTGGAGAGGATTGACTAGGAAGGGACATGGGAAAAATTTGGAGATAATAGAAGTGTTTTTTAGCTTGATTGTTGTGATGTTTGCGTGACCTTATGCATTTGCCAAGACTTATAGAACTGTGAAACAAAAAGTATAAATTTTGCTGTCTGTAAACAAACTTAGCAAAAGAATTATGTGATTTGTAGAGAAGTAACATTAATGTTACCTGGGAACCTATTAGAAATGCAGAATCTTTGGGCCACATCGCAGACCTAGTGAAGTAGAATTTGCATTTGGCAAGATCCCCAAGTGATCCAAATGGATATTCAAGTTTGAGAAACATCGACTGAGAACCAATGTATTTTCCCCCTTGGACAATCTTTCATTAACAGAGTAAAGTAAAATGCAAGACTAAAGGACTAAGGAGGATTCGGAGTTGATGTTGTGGGCTTCTTGAGAAAGGATTCATATCAATATAGTCACTAAAGGAGACTTTAGGGAAGTAAAGGATTTCCAAACTGATTTATCTATTCTTAGAAGTGTCTTTATCAGGTTCCAATAACACTTCAAAGCTATTTAGATTCTGGTGAGAACTACCTTTTCAAGATTAAACTACCCTAATACCTATTTTTAGTGTTCTGATGAGAGTTTGCTAAAAACTGTCCTGTATTGTGGGGAGTCTATGAACAGAGGGAAGGAGCACTTTGACCTAAACTTCTAGCAGTTGCATCTCTTTGGCTGGCCTCTTATGGAAACTACTAGTTGATTCAAATTTGATTAAGGTTATGTATTAAGAACTAACCATGTGTATTCTGACTTCCCTTTTTAAGGAAAATAAAATAATCAGGTAATTAGCCAGATTACATGAGGACAGAGACTGTGCCATAAATCTGTCCTATACTGAAGATGGAATACAGTGGAGGTAGGTTACATAGAACTATAATATAGTGAATTAGTCAGAGTTCTCTAGAGGAACAGAACTAGTAGGATATATGTATATATGAAAGGAAATGTATTAAGGAGAATTGACTTACAAGATGAAAGCAAGGTGAAGTCCCACAATAGACTCTCTGCAAGTTGAGAGGCCAGGAAACCAGTACTGGCTCAGTCTGAGTCTCAAAACCTCAAAAGTAGGGAAGCTGACAGTGCAGTCTTCACTCTGTGGCCAAAGGCCCTAGAGCCCCTGCAAACTACTGGTATAAGTCCAAGTGTCCAAAAGCTGAAGAACTTGGGAGTCTGATGTTTGGGGGCAGCAAGCATCCAGCATGTGAGAGAGATGAAGGCTGGAAGACTCAGCAAGTCACCTTCTTCCACCTTCTTTAGCCTGTTTTTTCTAGCCACGCTGGCAGCTGATTGAATGGTGCCTACCCACATTGTGGGTGGGTCTTCCTGAGAGTGGGTCTTCCTCTCCCAGACCACTGACTCACATGTTAAACTCTTCTGGCAACACCCAGAAACATCCAGATATACCCAGAAACAATACTTTGCATTCTTCAATCCAATCAAGTTGATACTTAATATTAACCATCACACACAAATTTATTGTTTTCAAGGAGATTTATTTTGCTTGGCTATATTTAACTAATAAAAAATATAAAATAATACTAGCTAGCATGCAATAAAGAACTCTCCAGTTATTACAGAATCTAGTATCTTAAATAATTGAGATATAAAATGTGTTCCTTAGGTTTAAGTGATCAGGGAAGGCTTTGTATAGGAAAAGATGTGAATTATTGTGTATGATACTCAGCTAAATATCTTATCAACAAAGCAACAGTAAGAAGAAACTTGAGTTTAGTGTACTTATAAAATTAAAGAAATTAGTGTGTGTCTAATAATATGAGGGACATGAATAATTAGAGAAATGAGTACAACATTACAAATGGCTAAGTTGAGTATTCTTACAGGTCAAGAATCTTCAGTTCCTATCAGTATCATGAAGTTGTTGTTTCTTTCTTCTTCAGTTGGATATTTGCCAAGGAAATTAAGCAAGAAATAAGGAATAAAAATGTATGCAAGGCTGGCTCAACATATGCAAGTCCATAAACATAATCCATCACATAAATGGAACCAAAGACAAAAACTACATGATTATCTCAATAGATGCAGAGAAAGCCTTCAACAAAATTCAACAGCCCTTCATACTAAAAACACTCAATAAACTAGGCATCGATGGGATGTATCATAAAATGATAAAAGCTATTTATGACAAACATACAGTCAATATCATACTGAAAGGGCAAAAGCTGGAATAATTTCCTTTGAAATCAGACACTAGACAAGGATGCCCTCTCTCACCACTCCTATTCAATAAAGTGTTGGAAGTTCTAGTTAGAGCAGTCAGGCAGGAAAAATAAATAAAGGGTATTCAATTAGGAAAGGAGGAAGTCAAACTGTCTCTATTTGCAGACAACATGATTGTATATTTAGAAGACCCCATCGTCTCAGCCCAAAATCTTCTCAAACTGATAAGCAACTTCAGCAAAGTTTCAGGATACAAAAATCAATGTGCAGAAATCACAAGCATTCCTATATACCAATAACAGACAAACAGACAGCCAAATCAAGAGCGAACTCCCATTCACAATTGCTACAAAGGGAATAAAATACCTAGGAATACAACTAACAAAGGATGTAAAGGGATTCTTCAAGGAGAACCACAAACCAATGCCCAATGAAATGAGAGGACACAAACAGATGGAAGAACATTCCATTACTCATGGTTAGGAAGAATCAATATCGTGAAAATGGCCATTCTGCCCAAAAACAATGTCACCAAAAGCCAAGATAGACAAATGGGATTTAATTAAAATTCAGAGCTTCTGTATAGCAAAAGAAACCATCATTAGAGTGAATCAGCAACCAACAGAATGGGAAAAAATTTTTGCAGTCTACCCATTTGACAAAGGCTTCCTATGTACTAATAACAGACAAACAGAGAGCCAAATCAAGAGAGAATCTACAAAAAACTAAAACAGATATACAAGAAAAAAAAACCATTCAAAAGTGGGCAAAGGATATGAAAAGACACTTTTCAAAAGAAGACATATATGAGGCCAACAAACATATGAAAAAAATGCTCATCATCACTGGTCATTAGAGAAATGCAAATCAAAACCACATTGAGATACCATCTCACACCAGTTAGAATGACGAACATTAAGAAATCTGGAGACAGCAGATGCTGGAGAGGATGTGGAGAAATAGGAACACTCTTACACAGTTGGTGGGAGTGTAAATTAGTTCAATTGTTGTGGAAGACAGTGTGGCAATTTCTCAAGGATGCAGAAAGAGAAATTCCATTTGACTCAGCAATCCCATTACTGGGTATATACCCAAAGAACTATAAATCATTCTACTATAAAGACACATGCACACGTATGTTCATTGCAGCCATGTGTACAATAGCAAAGACCTGGAACCAACCCAAATGTCCATCAATGATAGACTGGACAAAGAAAATGTGGCACATATACACCATGGAATACTACGCAGCCATAAAAAACGATGAGTTTGTGTCCTTTGTAGGGACCTGGATGAATCTGGAAACCATCATTCTCAGCAAACTAACACAATAACAGAAAACCAAACACCACATGTACTCACTCACAGCCGGGTGTTGAACAATGAGAACATGTGGACTCAGAGAGAGGAGCATCACACACTGGGGGCAGTTGCAGGGGGCTAGGGGAGGGACAGCAAGGGGTGGGGAGGGATAACATGGGGAGAAATGCTGGATATAGTCAAAAGGGGGAATAGAGGCAGCAAACCACCTGGTTATGTATGCGCCTGTGCAACAACCCTGCATGACCTGCACATGTACCCCAGAACCTAATGTAAAATTATATATATATATATATATATATTTTTTTTTTCAGCAATCAAATCTGAAGAAAACCATACTGAAGTTTTTGTAAAATACCATGTGCCTTCAACTCAGAAACAGATGCCTCCTTTTGGTTGGCTCTGATAGGGATCTCTCTATCTTGGGGATAATCTCCTTCCATGGTCAGTTGAGGGAAATTGGCAGTGGACCTGCCAGCAGTGATCTAGCTCCAGAAATCCTTCTTTCTCTCTCCACCCATAGAATAGTTTTTCAGGCAAATAGGTTTCCCCCACAAGAAATGAACTCCTCTTAATAATCTTAGGTATTTCCCTCCCTAAGTCCTGTACAATATATGACTCAGAATTGTTGCTCCATAAATAATAAATAAAAATCAAATCATCTAAGCTTCATATCATCCTTTCAGGGATCTGTGGTCTTTAGCAGAAAATGAGTATTGAAAGACTAATCAGATAAAAGAGTATATAAACTAGTTTATGTGCTAGCACTTTTAAATAAAACCCAACTTTATCTGCTTACAATACACTCATCTCAAGAAAGACCCTTATTAAGTGAATATAATTGTGGAAATATGCTGGCATATGAGAGCAGATATTGTAAGTTTTCTGCGAAGACATAAGTCACCAACTTTAGACGAATGGACAATCTGGTTATAGAATGTCTCTCAACCCCAGTCTACCCACCAGAATAAATCTGTGGAGCTTTAAAAAATACAAGTGATCCATGAATAACTGAAAACTTTATAAATTCATTTCTCAGTAACTATGTTATATATTTTACATGTAGTATTCACCAAAGTGTACAGATATATTTGTCAATTTTGTGTGTTAGAGCTTGCTGAAGGTGGCTTTGTGACTGTAGTGCAAAGAATATTCTGTGTACTATATAATAAACAGCCAGATCCTAACGATATTTACTGCTGGTCTAAACAGATAGGGTGAAAAATGTACATCTGTACAAGGAACAAGCACAAGGTGGCTAAGCATGTATGAGGTGGTTGCAAATCACATTGGTGTCAACATTCAGCAAAGTTTCAGGAAAAACTAACGGCGAACCAGGCATCCCTCAGCCATTGGTCTGGCACATTTTCCAGAAGCCACTCTAGATGATACGTGGCCCTTTGCACATCATGAAGGCTCCAATGGAGACAGATGAGGCAAAATAATATAACTTCTGCAGCTCGGTTTTCAGTCATATTGAGATGAATCAATTTTGCATATTCATATTCACCAAACAGGCTGCATTTCACTTACATGAAAAAGTGAACCACTGTAAGTTCCACTAAGAGACAATGAAAATTAATATGACACTTGCAAATGAGTTGTGAAAATTAATGTTTTTTGTGTCATTACTAGCACATGTGTCTTATGTTTTTTCTTTTTTTTTTTTTTTTNTTCTCCACAATTATAAGGTGCTTCTTTTAACTTCACTTTCCAAAAGGATACATTTCTATTTCACTTCCATAGCAATTCCAGAGGTCACCTGATAAACATCTAACATGGTGGTAGACTGGGCATAGTATTCAAATTTGACCTACTTAGAGACCGGTGGCCACCCAGATATCCAGTTATCATATCTTGCAAATCCTCCCTCCTGTGAGAATATTTGCAAAATCTCATGTTTTATGCCACCACTTTCTTGAAGGCTTAAGGAAATCAAGAAATACAACGTAGCTGATATTCCTACATTGACAGACTGAGAAAAAATGCCATAGGATTGGTATATGCCCTGTGGCATAAGAAATAAATATTGAGCAAAATAATTGCTTTCAATCCTTTGTCAACCAATTTTGCTATATGATCACATTTAATATAGTTGATGAATAATTATTTCTGGAAAGTGCTTTTTAAAATTCATTCATATTTATCCTTAGATATAACCCTTCATATAACTAGGCACAGCTTGGGGATAACTGTCTGTGTACTTAAAATACTTCAACAAAATGAAAATGTTGATTTGTAACCAGAGTGGAAAACCCCTCAGAAAGTTTTTTCTGTTTGCGCTTATTCTCTTCTCCAGTCAAGACCAATAATATTGAACTCCACCATGCTCTATAACTCTCATCTCCAAAAAAAGTACATGCACACACATGTATGTGCACATGCACACCTTGAAATTGAATATTGTGGGCTGCCAGAGACTAAATTGTACCTCCTTCTAACAGTTCTCTGAAGATCTTTGTAACATCATTCTGGTAATATTTACTTAATTATACATCATAATTACATAACTGCTGATTGTAATTATATAATTACGTATGTTTACATTCAGTAGACAATTAGATGTAATCACCCTTAACACAAAAAGTTACTTGATGGAGACCAGGAACTTAACATAGAAAGTGAAATTAATTAAATGCTATCCTGATCCTTTCCATAGGGAAGTTCTCATAAGGTGGGACTAGGAAAACAGCTTGCATCAAAATGGAGAAAGAGCTTTGTAAAAACATTGTAATTGAAGAAAATGAAATAGAAAAAAATGAAACAAACCTTTCTTGATTAAATTTTCTAGGATTACGGACTGGGGTGGGGGGGTGTGAAAAAATTTTCTAGGATTACATTATTGAATTATTGATATAAATTTTTAATATATAACTTTATTGATTATTTAAATATTTGTTGGGATAGTAGCTAATGGTAGTGTTATCACACATGGTCAGCATTTTAGTAACAAATAAAGACATGCACTGCTTCATCTATTCTCCCCATTCATTCACTTACTCCCTCATTTAGCTAACATATATTTACTGAATGCAAACCATGTCCTGGGACAAAAGTTCAACACTGGTCTGTGTTCTTATTCTTCAGAGGGTGGTCCTGCTCCTGGTCCCCAGTGTTTTTACCTTTCTGCACACTATTTAATACACATTCTCCACCCTCATCAAAACTCTTCCATATAATGTCTCACACTTCCATGGCTGGATTATCAGCTAGGTGATAATGAGTGGACAAGGTCACAGAAACAAAGAAATTAATGCAATCTATGCTGAAATATTAAGGTGCTAAGGGGTAATTTTAGTCCTGGTACTGATAAGTACTGAGGCAGTAGTGCTTCTCTCTGGAGCTCCTCAGTATGTTTCAAGTGCTGCCTCTGCTTAGGCTTGAAGCTGCAAGCTAAGTCCTCAAGCAGAACACCCTCCTTATTTCTATGTCTACTACTCCCATTGGACTGTGAGCTCCTTGAGGAAATAGAGACCCTCTCTATAAAACCCAGAGGATAGCAAAGGAAATTTTGTAGGATGTCTTCTGTATATGCTTGTTGACTCTCATAATGAAGAGGAATTGTCATAGACAGGGCCATCCCTGCCTATATTTCCTCAGTAACAACCCAAAGTGAGGAATGTTTCACGTGATTACTTTTCATATATTTCTACAATCTTAAATCAAATATTTGTAACTCAAACTCTATTTTGATTACCAGTAACAGTTGTCATCATTATTCTGGAGGTGCTTGATTTATATACCTGTTAAATTTTCATTTGGAAACTAACACTAGCTCCCTCACTAGTAGTAATCTGTAAGCAAATACCTAATTCATTAAAAAATCCACTGTTTAAGGAAATTTGACAGTAAAACATTGTCTAAGTATAGAATCACAGGGTCATAGAATTTTATATTTGGAAAGAACCTTTGAGGTCATCTGATCCAATCTTCTAGCTTCCTTTGGGTATGGAAATATGCACTATTATATCTTCCTTAGATAGTTATTTGGGATAGTTTATTAGATAGTTTATTAGATAGTTAAGTTATTAGCTTAAACATTTAGAGAGTGAGGTAGCTCAATATTATACAAGGCAACCTATTCCATCCTGTCAACGGACCTTCTTATGTTGAACTAAATTTACCTACTTTTAATCATTCTTCAGGGCATGCACAAATGAAGTTTATATTTTCTTCCACATAATAGCTCTTCAGAAATATAACTGCCATCATTGCTCAACTTCTGCCTCAATTTTTTTATTTGATTTTGCCAGTTAGGTGTCAGGTTTTCTGATATTCTTTAAATGTCATGGTTTTGAAGATACTTAGTCCTATCCTTGGAATTTTACCTTGGTTGTCAATATCTGTCTAAAAATGTGAAACCCACATCTAAATACTTTATTCTGGGTTGGCTTGACCGTGCCAGAGTGTTAGGGGGCTATTGGGTTCCCCACTCTTCCATTTGAGTGAGTTTGTTCTTCCCAGGCACAGAACTATTTGTTATTATGTTATATAATTTGAGCTACTATTTCAATCTGTTGAGATGTTATTGAATCATAATTCTATCACATTAACTGTCTTCTCCTGCTTTGGTTAATCTGTAAATATGCTCAATCGGTGAACTTTCTGGGACTCCTCCAAGTTATTGGTAGAGTGGATAAGACTTGTGACAAAAACCTGTTCATCTAGGTTATCACTGATTTATTATTTGGGGTGTCTTCTCTGGCAGTGGTAATCCAACTTTATAACTCCTACTTTATAAGTATCTATTTAACTGAATCTAGTTGTCATCATTCTATGTAGTTGCCAGAGTTATCACATCCCTTTTTGTAATGTATGTGAATTCTAAGTGTAACATTCAACAAATCTGCCAGCTATGTAACGCTATAGAAAAAAGAAATGAATATGAATTTTTACTGAACTGATATTGGCTCTTTTCATAAATTCCTGAAAGCCATCTGCTTAATAATTAATTCTTGAATTTTGTTGGAAATCACCATTTATCTCTGGGTTTTAATTCTAGAAGACAGTATTTTTTTTTTTGTTTTAAAAATCAAGCTATTTATCCACCTCTAGTCTCTTGCTACATTTCTCATTTCTAGTAATTTCTCAAAAAATAATGAGTAGCATTTGTAAGTACGTATTCATCCTTCTTAACACAATTGAATTCATTGGAATCTTATTTATATTAACCTGGTGTTGCTGTCTTACAGTCTCCATATCTTAATCCTCTCCCAAAAACACTTCTTGAACCTTTCCAATATTGAGATATTCATGTGGTATTCACTTCCACGTTCACCTAGAGGACATTTTTATTTAATATACTCTCTGTGAGTTAAATCTGTGTTAAAATTGCCCCAGCAACTTTATAGTTCTCCATCTTCCTCTTACTTATAATATATTAATAAGTTATATATCTTCCTAATTCTTGTGTACATTTCCTACCACACTTCTCATTACAGATGGGGCAACAGAATGTTTTCAACACCCTCTTAGTTGCTGTCAGGGTTTTTTCTTCTCCCGCTTTATTCTACAGGTAGCCCAGACGTCTCATAGCAAATTTGAAACTCTATGGACCTCCTTGTATTGTCCCACTTGGACTAGGCAGGGTTCCATAGTTTGTATATTCTCTTAGGCTAATTCTTTTTGGACACCAAACAGCCCCTTGGGGTTCTGCTCTCAGCCATGTGAAAGGTAAATTAGTTTCTACAATTACGTTAGCAAGTTAAGATGTTGCCAATCTCAGGAAACATAATGCCTTAACCCTGATGAAATGTGCTTGACTTGAAAAATAAAAAGTATTTTATTTTGCTGTGGATGTTATTTTATATGTTGGTTTGGATGTGGTTAAATGCAGTCACCAAGACAGGCTGAACTGGGAGAGTGGAAGCAAAGATATTTAGAACAAATGGGTTTCCAGTGACAATCCACTGGATTGGAACACTGTATATAGATACTTACTTACTCTACCATGACACTTTTTAAGCGGCAGTGAGGTTGATGCTCTTTCCAAAGACTTATGCCATGCCTGTGACAAATTGGAAGATGGAGACAATATGACAGAAAATGTTTCTGACTCAGTAGTTTGAATTTCAAACACCAGTCTCCTCTAGGCTCTTAACTGCAGGCTATGGCCTGTTTCCTGGGTTACAATATTGTGCTGTGATGTTCTAATCTTGGATCTCTCTTCTCCAGAGCTGGTGAATAGTCTTGTGTCACCTTCTCATGCTTCAGTTAGACATAAAGGATGAGAAAATACTATTCTTGGTCTTGATAGGGTGAGGAAGAGTTAATTAGAGGGGAATGACTTTTTCTTTTCCCTGGCTCCAGCTTAAGTGTGTCTGCATTTCTGTTTTTGGAATTACCTTTTCTCATTTCTGAACTTTCAGAGTGAGAAAAAACAGGTGGATACTGCTTACTTTATTGCAAGTTGCATGGCTAAGTTAACACTAAGCCTGAGAAATCTGGGTTTTAGTATAATATCTTTGGCATATAGTTGACAAGAATAACCCATTTAATGAAATCACCTCCAACTTGGTGATTATTAAGAAAAATCTCAAATAAAAATATAGCCGTGTGGTCCAATACATGAATTCATTCCCTGCCTGCAAAACACATGTGTTACATATATACGCACCTGCACAAACACACATGCAACTTATACTCCATGAACACACATATAGGTGCTAACTTCCTAAGTTTCTGTTTTGTCAACTTTGCCGTCACAAAATCTGAATTTGGAGTCAGAGGAAGAAAGCAAAGGTTCATAGTTGACTCAGTTTAATAATGCCATGGTTTCTGTGGCCTTCTCATTTTACCTTCTATTTTTCTGTTCTTCAGCATGGTCCCATTGACATCTCTGATATACTCAGACAATGCACATGATGACTTAATATGTACTGGAAATTCAGAATTAAGAGAATTTAATTGTTGGCACTGGAAATTAAGTAGAAGACATGTAGGAAAGAGCATTTGCAACAATTCTTTTTATTCACACCCTGATACCAGGAGCTTCAAAGGAGACAGGATAGTTCATAATATAAGACATTGGATTTGAATCTGGTTTCCTGCTTCTTCCTCACTTAACCTGTCCGAGCTTGTCATATCTGTAAATTATGGAATTATTGTGAATATCAAAAACATTGATGCAAAAGAATATATTATAATTTTGGCTGCAAAATCATTATGAATATACTATTATTTTTGAGAGAGGTGGGAAGAGATGTTAGAAGAAGATTCCAACCAATATTTATTGAAATCCTGCATAATCAGGTGTAAATAAGGGTCAGAGTAACATGGATTAAGTAATTTTTAAAGTTCTTATTCATTAACTATACTATAATCTCACATACGGCTTTTGATTAACTGAAGAAAGGATAAACATATGCAAAATGGTTCTCTGCTAACTACAGAAGCCTGAGGGGCACCATAGTATTATGGCTATGAATTTAAGATTTTCAACATAAGTCATTATGAGAAGGATTCCTCCCATGTCTTGCTCCCAGACAAGTTTGGTACCTTGATTATTATGACTGTGATTCAACCAAGTTTTCTAGACTGAAATCCCCTTAAAAATTGAACTCTGGAACAGTAATTTCCATAGTTTTAGTCTTAGTTCTACGTTACTTAATTTTCACCAGCAATACTTTAACCACAGTGTCTACATTCCTGATATATTTAATCTTACTCATCTTTATTTAATGATATTTTATCCTCAAGTACTTTTCTAAAAGAAAAACTAATGGTTGCTGTAATCTTTAAGCTCATACCTGCTTGAGACTCTCTGTAGCCTTTATTCTGCCATGCAATTTGGCTAGGTTTCATATACTTAGCTCACCCTTTATTTCACACAGAAGTTAGTAGATATTATTTTACCATCTTCTGGCATTAAATGTTGCTGTGAAGAATTCTGATATCAACCAAATCTTTCCTCGTGTACATAATCTGTTTAATGCCTAAATGCAAAAGTATTTCCTTTTTAACATTGAAATTCTATGATTTGACCAGGCTATGCCTTGATCTGAGTCTCCTGTGTCAACTTTTCTATCAATTTTTCATGAAACATAGTATGCTGTCTTCTGCCATGTCAGTTCTTTATTCAGAGGGATTATTTTGTAAAGGGGTGTGTGTGTGTGTGTGTGTGTGTGTGTGTGTGTTGTATGTGTGTGTATTTTAGTCTTCCTGATTAGATTGTGTTTGCCTAATGCACACACATGTATACATACCCATAATCTTACCTCTGATTTCTTTATTATTTTCCTTTTTCCTGGATTTCCTGTGATTATCTCAGGTACTTTCCCTTTTTCATTAATTAGATTTTAATCCCTATCTTGTCTGTATTATGAATATAAATGTTTATTAGTTCTGTAATAGTGTTGTTTTGATCCTTGGTTTGCTTTTTTATTTCAATAATATTTCTTGTCATCACAGTCTTGTGTTCTATTTTCTTGTCTCTAAAATCTTATTTTACTGAAATTATGTTTTTATTAAATTCTTCCATTGCATAAAGTACTTGTAGGAATATTTTTCTTTTATTGGCATATGTATTTTTTTACATTCAATTATTTAAATTTCTTTGCATGTCTTAAGTTGGGAACTCCAGAAGCCACCCATCACAGGATACCTGAGTAAGTATTTTATTAAAGAGGGAAGTATTTTCAGGGAAATTCCAGGGGAATTAAGATGGGGAAGGGGAAAAGCCACACAAAAATGTATCTTAGCCAAAGCCCCATAGAGAGTTGCTTCGGCCTGAATCTCAATGATGATTCTGAAATGAACATTACACCTAAGTGTTGCCTCATATCAAGTCAAGGAAAAAAGCTTTTCATACTCTTTCCACCCATCAGGTGTTGGTTAAAACACAAATTGATCGGGATATAAGGAAGGACAGAAATATAGGCATACCTAATTTTATTGAACTTTATTTTATTGCACTTTTCAGACACTACATTTTTACAAATTAAAAGTTTGGCTAGATCAATCTCTAGAAAAATTTTCTCAGGTTATATTCTAATTTTTTATAGTTTCAGGTGAAATTAAGTATTTAATTAATCTTGAGCTGATTTTTGTATATGGTGAGAGACAGGGTTTAAGTTTCATTCTTCTGCATATGAACAATTCAAATTTTTCAGCACTATTTACTGAAAAGGGTATCCTTTCCCCAGTGTATGTCTTTGTTGACTCGGTCAAAATCTGTTGGCTGTAGATATGTGAATTTATTTCTTGGATACCTATTGTATTCCATTAATCTATGTATCTGTTTTTATACTCATACCATGCTGTTTTGGTTACTATAGGCTTGAAATATAAATTGAGGTCAGGTAATGTCATGCCTCCAGCTTTGTTCATTTCACTTATGATTACTTTGATCGTGTGGGCTCTTTTCTGGTTTCATAAGAATTTTAGGGCTTTATAATTCAATGAAAAATGGTGATAGTTTGATAGGGATTGCCCTGAATCTGTATATTGCTTTGAGCAGTATGGCCATTTTCATGATATTAATTCTTCTGATTGATGAATGTGGGGTGTTTTTCCATTTGTTTGTGTCATCTAAAATCTCTTTCATCAGTGTCTTGTAGTTGTCCTGTTAGAGATCTTCTAATTCCTTGGTTAAATAAGTTCCTAGGAATTTTATTTTTTGTAGTTATTGAAAATGAAACTGCTTTCTTGATTTGGTTCTCAACTTGATTAAAATTGGTATATAGAAATGCTACTGGGCTTCATATATAGATTATGTATTCTTAAACTTTACTGAATTCATTTATTAAATCTAAGTATGTTTTTTGAATGTGTCTTTAGGGTTTTGTAAATATAAGATCATATCATTAGCAGATAGCAATGGAAAACAATACTGGACATTAGTCTAAGCAAAGAATTTAGGACTAAGATCTCAAAAGTACAAGCAACAAAACAAAAATAGGCAAATGGGACTGACTTAAACAGAAAGGCTTCCACACAAAAAATAAATAATCAGAAGAGTGAACAGACCACCTGCAGATTGGGAGAAAATATTTGCAAAGTGTTCATCTAACAGAGGACTAATATCCAGGGTCTACAAGGAGCTCAAACAACTCAAAAACGGAAACACCCAAGGAATCCGATTAAAAATTCTGTCATTATCCTCAGCAAACTAACATAAGAACAGAAAGTCAAATAACACATGTTCTCACTTAGAAGTGGGAGCTAAATGATGAGAGCACATGAACACATAGAGGGGAACAACACACACTGGGACCTTTTGGAGGGAGGAAGGTGGAAGGAGAGAGAGGATCAGGAAAAATGACTAAAGGGTACTACGATTAATACTTGGATGATAAAATAATCTATACTACAAATCCCCATGACACAAGTTTACCTATGTAACAAACCTGCACATGTACCCCTGAACTTAAAAGTTAAAAAAAAGTGAGCAAAGGACATGAATAGAAAGTTTTCAAAGGAAGACATACAAATGTCCAAAAAGAATGTGACAAAATGCTCAATACCACTAATTATCAGAGAAATGCAAGTAAAACCACAGTGAGATATCATCTTATACCCCTCAGAGTGGCTCTCATTAAAAAGTCAAAAAAATAACAAAGGTTGGTGAGGCTGTGGAGAAAAGCGAGCACATATATACTCTTGCTAAGAATGTAAATTAATACAACTTCTATGGAAAACAGTATGGAAATTTCTCAAAGAACTAAAAATAGAGCTACCATTTGATCCAGCAGTCCTACTACTGGGTATCTATTCAAAGAAAAATGAATCATATTGGAAAACATCCCTGCACTTGCATAGTTTTTGCAACATTATTCACAATAGCAAAGATAAGGAATCAAAGTGACCATCAACAGATGATTGGATAAAGAAAATGTGATATATATATATATATATATATATATATATATATATATATACAACAGAATACTATTCAGCCATAGAAAGAATGAAATCATGTCTTTTGCAGCAATATGGATGAAACTGGAGGCCATTATCTTAAGTGAAATAACTCAAAAACAGAAACTAAAATGCCATATATTGTCACTTAAAAGTGAGAGCTAAATATTATGTATACATTGACATGGACTGTGGAATAGTAGACATTGGTGTCTCAAATATTTGGGAGGGAGGGAGCAGTGAGGGATAAGAAATGACTTAATGGGTACAATGTACATTATTCAGGTGATAGTTACATTAAAAGCTCAGACTTCATCACTCTGCAATATATGCATATAACAAAACTGCACTTGTGTTCCGTAAATTTATACCAATAATAAATGAAGATTTTTAAAAAGTTTAGGCCTCTGACAAAATTCAACAGCCCTTTATACTAAAAACTCTCAATAAATTAGCTATCGATGGAACATATCTCAAAACAATAAAAGCTATTTACAACAAACCCACAGCCAATATCATACAGAATGGAAGCATTCCCTTTGAAAATGGGCACAAGACAAGGATGCCCCCACTCACCACTCCAATTCAGTATAGTGGTGAAAGTTCTGGCAAGGGCAATCAGGCAACAAAAATAAATAAAGGATATTCAATTAGGAAAAGAGGAAGTCAAATTGTCTCTCCTTGCAGACGACATGATTGTATATTTAGAAGATCCCTTCATTTCAGCTCATAATCTCCTCAAGCTGATTAGCAACTTCAGCAAAGTCTCAGCATAAAAAATCAATTTGCAAAGTTCACAATCATTCCTACACACCAATAACAGAGAGCCAAATCATGAGTGAACTCCCATTCGCAATTGCTTCAAAGGGAATAAAATACCTAGGAATACAACTAACAAGGGATATGAAGGACCTCTTCAAGGAGAACTACATACCACTACTCAAGGAAAAAAGGGAGTACACAAACAGATGGAAAAACATTCCATGCTCATGGTTAGGAAGAATCAATATCGTGAAAATGGCCATACTTCCCACAGTAATTTATAGACTCAATGCTATCCCCATCAAGCTACTATTGACCTTCTTCACAGAATTGGAAAAAAACACCTTAAAATTCATATAGAATCAAAATAGAGCCCCCATAGCAAAGATAATCATAAGCAAAAAGAACAAAGCTGGAGTCATTATGCTACTGGACTTCAAACTATACTACAAGGGAACAGTAGTCAGAACGGCATGGTACTGGTACCAAAACAGAAACATAGAACAATGGGTCCTTAAGAATTGTGCTAAATCTCTCTGCCTATGTTCCATAAGTAAAACAAAGCCTGTATGGCAGTACGTCTGTGGTTTACTGGATATTTTAAGCCCACTTTTGAGACTTACTGCCAAGAAGGAAAGATTTCTTTCAAAATATTACTGCTCATTGAAGATGCTCCTAGTCACTCAAGAATTCTAATGGAGATGTACAAAGAGATTAATATATTCCTGTCTGCTAATACAATATCCGTTTTGCAGTCCATGGACCAAGGAATATTTTGACTTCTAAGTCTTATTACTTAATAAACACATTTTATAGGGATATAATGTGTTTATAATAATTTTATAGGGATATAATGGCCATAGATAGTGATTCCTCTGATGGATCTAGGCAAAGTAAGTTGAAAACCTTTAGGAAAGGAGTTACCATTCTAGAATCTATTAAGAACATTTGTGTTTCGTAGAAGGAAATCAAGTGTCAGTACTAACAGAAATGTAGAAGAAGTTGATTCTTCTTCATGGATAGGTAGCCTCATGGATGACTTTGAGGGAGTCAAGACTTCAGTGGAAGAAGTCACTGTAGATGTGGTGGAAATAACAAGAGAACTAGAATTAGAAGCAGAGCCTGAAGATGTAACTGAATTGCTGCAATATCATGATAAAATTTGAATAGATGATTGGTTGCTTCTTATGGATGAGCAAAGAAAGTGATTTCATGAGCTAGAGTCTACTCCTGGTGAAGATGCTATGAACTTTGTTGAAAAAACAACATAAGGAGTTAGAATATTCTATAAACTTTGTTGATAAAGCAGTGGCAGGGTTTGAGAAGATTGACTCAAATTCTGAAATAAGGCGCAGGAAAATGCTATCAAAAAGCATTGCATGCTACAGAGAAATCTTTCATGAAAGGAAGATTTAATTGATGCAACAAACTTTACAGTTTTATTTGAATAAATTTCCAACCTAATCTTCAGTAACCATTACCCTGATCAGTCAGCAGTCATCAACATCTAGGCAAAACATTAAGACCATTAATTAGATTAAAAAGATTACAACTTGCTGAAGGCACTGATGATTATTAATGTTTTTAGCAATAAAGTATTTTTAAGTTAAGATATGTACATTTTTAGACATAATGCCATTGAATAATTAATAGGCTATAATGCAGTATAAACACACAAAAATTGGAATTTAAAAAGAGAAAACACAAAAAATCCAAAACTTTTACATATATAGGTAAGTAACAAATCTCTGTGACTCACTTTATTGTGATATTTACTTTATTGTGGTGGTCTGGAACTGACCCTGCAATGTCTCTGACATATGCCTGTACATAAGTCTTCCATTTCTGCTAGACTATAAAAATAGTAGATTCTAATAGCGCAAGGGGTGACCTCTGAAACCCAGCCTTAGGTTCTGTTTGTTGGAAGCAAATTCATATCAAAGCCAAGGACACACAAAAACGTGTAAAAAAGGACTTGAGGGAATCTGGGAGGAGCACGAATGCTGTCTGCTACACTTGTTGTATTACTTTCATTTGTTATTTTTAAATAGGTTTTGTCATTTCTATGTTATTCTTTTTCATATTGCTCATACTGAGCTTGGTAAGTTCTGTTCAGATGATTCATTTAGTTTTTTTTGGAATGTGAGTATATGCTTTATTTCTTTTTCTTTTTCTTATTGCATTTTAGGTTTTGGGGTACATGTGAAGAATATGCAAGATTGTTGCATAGGTACACACATGGCAGTGTGATTTGCTGCCTTCCCCCCCATCACCTATATCTGGCATTTCTCCCCATGCTATCTCTCCCC
>NW_016107769.1:682339-689855 GCF_001604975.1 Cebus imitator
TGGCGCTTTTTTTTTGTTTTTTCCCCTGGAATCTACTGTCCTGGTTCTCTGCTCAGTCCCCTTTTTGAGCCGGCGTACGGGCGACTTCCCGTGGCTCCAATCGCTAGCCAAAAGGGCACCCGGACCAGTGTATTTTGTACGGAGAACCGCGGCTCCGGGGCGCCGACAAAGCAGCCGCGCGGGGCAAAGCAGCGGCGCTGGCCGGCACAGCCGCGCTGATGACTGTGGAGCACCTCTGCCCGGGAATTTCCTAGTCTGTGGGCAATAAAAACTCGGCGTCCACTCACCCTCTGCGCTTTCACTGGGAGCTGCGATCCTGAGCTGTTCCTAAACGGCCATCTTGGATCCTCATCCCAGTGTTTCATTTTCTATTCTTGTGCCAGTTTGCTGAGAATTATGGTTTCCAGGTTGATCCATGTCGCTACAAAGGACACAAACTCATCGTTTTTGATGGCTGCATAATATTCCATAGTGCATATGTGCCACATTTTCCCTGTTCAGTCTATCATTGATGGGCATTTGGGTTGGTTCCAGGTCTTTGCTATTGTGAACCGTGCTGCAATGAAAATTCGTGTGCATGTGTCCTTATAGTAGAATGATTTATAATCCTTTGGATATATACCCAGTAATGGGATTGCTGGTTCAAATGGAATTTCTATTTCTAGGTGCTTGAGGAATCGCCACACTATCTTCCACAATGGTTGAACTAATTTACACTCCCACCAACAGTGTAAAAGTGTTCCTATTTCTCCACATCCTCTCCAGCATCTGTTGTCTCCAGAATTTTTAATGGTCGCCATTCAAACTGGTGTGAGTTGGTTTCTCAAGGTAGTTTTGATTTGCATTTCTCTAATGACCAGTGTTGATGAGCATTTTTTCATATGTTTCTTGGCCTCATGTGTGTCTTCTTTGGTGAGGTGTCTGTTCATATCCTTCACCCACTTTTGAATGGGCTTGTTTGTTTTTTCCTTGTAAATCTGTTTTTTTTTCTTGTAAATCTTGTAAATCTGTTTGTAGATTCTGGATATCAGCCCTTTTTCAGATGGGTAGACTGCAAAAATTTTTTCCCATTCTGTTGATTGCCAATTCACTCTAATGACTGTTTCTTTTGCCGTGCAGAAGCTGTGGAGTTTGATTAGTTCCCATTTGTCTATTTTGGCTTTTGTTGCCAATGCTTTTGGTGTTTTGGTCATGAAGTCCTTGCCTATGCCTATATCCTGAATGGTTTTGCCTAGATTTTCTTCTCAGGTTTTTATGGTGTTAGGTCTTATGTTTAAGCCTTTAATCCACCTGTAGTTAATTTTAGTGTAAGGTGTCAGGAAGGGGTCCAATTTCTGCTTTCTGCATATGGCTAGCCAGTTTTCCCAACATCATTTATTAAACAGGGATTCCTTTCCCCGTTGCTTGTTTTTGTCAGGTTTATCAAAGATCGGATGGTTGTAGATGTGTTGTGTTGCCTCTGAGGCCTCTGTTCTGTTCCATTGGTCTATATCTCTGTTTTGGCACCAGTACCATGCCGTTTTGATTACTGTAGCCTTGTAGTATAGTTTGAAGTCTGGTAGTGTGATGCCTCATGTTTTGTTCTTTTTGCTTAGAATTGACTTGGCTATGTGGGCTCTCTTTTGGTTCCGTATGAAGTTTAAGGTCGTTTTTTTCCAATTCTGTGAAGAAGGTCATTGGTAGCTTGATGGGGATAGGGTTGAATCTGTAAATTACTTTGCGCAGTATGGCCATTTTCATGATCTTGATTCTTCCTAACTATGAGCATGGAATGTTTTTCCATCTGTTTGTGTCCTCTCTTATTTCGTTGAGCAGTGGTTTGTAGTTCATCTTGAAGAGGTCCTTGATGTTCCTGTTAGTTGTATTCCTAGGTATGTTATTCTCTTTGTGGCAATTGTGAATGGCAGTTCGTTTTTGATTTGGCTCTCTTTAAGTCTGTTATTGGTGTATAGGAATGCTTGTGATTTTTGCACATTGATTTTGTATCCTGAGACTTTGCTGAAGTTGCTTATCAGTTTCAGGGGATTTTGGGCTGAGACGATGGGGTCTTCTAGATATACAATCATGTCGTCTGCAAATAGAGACAATTTGACTTCCTCCTTTCCTATTTGAATACCCTTTATTTCTTTATTCTTGCCTGATTGCTCTGGCTAGGACTTCCAATACTATGTTGAATAGGAGTGGTGAGAGAGGGCATCCTTGTCTAGTGCCAGATTTCAAAGGGAGTGCTTCCAATTTTTGCCCATTCAGTATGATATTGGCTGTTGGTTTGTCATAAATAGCTTTTATTATTTTGAGATATGTTCTGTCAATACGTAGTTTATTGAGGGTTTTGTACTCTTATACAAGGCAGAAGAACGGTGTTTCATTCCTTTTCTGTTGTGTTTAAAACCTTCTTTGTCTTCCATGTATATATTGTTCTTATCCCTGAGTATATTTTGAGAAGTGCAGCATAGACATTTGGGTAGGTGAAGGATGAAAAACTCCACTACTGCTGGTATATAAAAGTGTTGATGACCTAGATTCTGCTGTTTCTTCTATGGTTTCACCAACTTGCAGAATATATTGTATTTCTCAATCAGGATATATTTGGGCTTTAGATAAATTCTAGACCTCAACATGGAACCCTGGAAAATTACAGAATTTTCCTGTCTGTGCTGAGTTCTCGATTACATGTGTTGCATTCTTAATAATGGTAGGTATGGTCTCCTACTCTTGCAGATTTTGCCTTGACTATTATCTAGGATTTGCCAACACACATTTCTTCACATTGGAGTTTATTCAAGAAAATACTTTGTATTTTGTTTATCTGCCATCTTTCCTGAGAATAGAATTTTTACAAACCCCACAGAGTTATGCTATAATGTTTTCCTTTATTATTATTACACTTTAAGTTCTGGGATACATGTGCAGAACATGCAGATTTGTTACATAGGTATATACATGCCATGGTGGTTTGCTGCGCCCATCAAACCATCATCTACATTACGTATTTTTCCTAATGCTATCCCTCCCCTAAACCGCCACCACCTGACAGATCCCAGTGTGTGATGTTCTCCTCCCTGTATCCATGTGTTCTCATTGTTCACCTCCCACTTATGAGTGAAAATATGCGGTGTTTGGTTTTCTATTCCTGTGTAAGTTTAATGAGAATGATGGTTTACAGCATTATCCATGTCCCTGCAAAGGACATGAACTTATCCTTTTTTATGGCTGCATAGTATTCCATAGTATATATGTGCCACTTTTCTTTATCCAGTCTATCATTGATGGGCATTTGGGTTGGTTCCAAGTCTTTGCTATTGTGAACCATGCTGCAATAAACATACTTGTGCATGTGTCTTTATAGTAGAATGTTTTATAATTCTTTGGGTATATAGCTAGTAATGGGATTGCTGGGTCAAATGGTATTTCTGGTTCTAGATCCTTGAGGAATCACCACACTGTCTTCCACAATGGTTGAATTAATTTACACTTTTACCAACAGTGTAAAAGTGTTCCTTTGTCTCCATATCCTCTTCAGTATCTGTTGTTTCCTGACTTTTTAATGATTGCCATTCTAACTGCCAAGAGATGGTATGTCATTGTAGTTTTGATTTGCATTTCTCTAATGATCAGTGATGATTAGCTTTTTTCATATGTTGTTGGTCACATAAATGTCTTCTTTTGAGAAGTGTCTATTCATATCCTTCACCCACCTTTTGATGGGGTTGTTTTTTTCTTGTAAATTTGTTTAAAGTTTTTGTAGGTTCTGAATATTAGCCCTTTCTCAGATGGATAGATTGCAAAAATTTTCTCCCATTCTGTAGGTGGCCAATCCACTCTGACAATAGTTTCTTTTGCTGTGCAGAAGCTCTTTAGTTTAATTAGATCCAATTGGTCAATTTTTGCTTTTTTTGCCATTGCTTTTGGTGTTTTAATTATAAAGTCTTTGCCCATGCCTATGTCCTGAATGGTATTGCCTAGATTTTCTTCTATGGTTGTCATGGTTTTAGGTCTTAGTTTAAGTCTTTAAACCATGTTGAGTTAATTTTTGTATAAGGTTTAAGGAAGGGGTCAAGTTTCAGTTTTCTGTATATGGCTAGCCAGTTTTCCCAACACCATTTATTAAATAGGGAATCATTTCCCCATTGCTTGTTTTTGTCAGGTTTGCCAAAGATCAGATCATTGTAGATTTGTGGCATTATTTCTGAGGTCTCCGTTCTGTTTCATTGGTCTATATATCTGTTTTGGTACTAGTGCCATGCTGTTTTGATTGCTGTAGCTTTATAATAGCCAAATCATGAGTGAACTCCCATTCACGTATTGCTACAAAGAGAATAAAATACCTAGGAATAAAACTTACAAGGGATATGAGGGACCTCTTCAAGGAGAACTACAAACCACTGCTCAAGGAATTAAGAACGGATGCAAACAAATGGAAAAAAAATTATACTCACTGATAGGAAGAATCAGTATCCTTAAAATCACCATACTTCACAGAGTAATTTATAGATTCAATGCTATTCACATCAAGCTAACATTGACTTTTTTCAAGAATTAGAAAAAATGATTTTAAATTTCATATAAAACCAAAAAGAGCCTGTATAGCCAAGATAATCCTAATCTATAATGTTTTCTTTAGTTCAGTAGCTACCACTTTTTAAAATTTATAACATAACTTTGTATTGTTGTCTCTGTATTGATGCTGCTATGAAATTTCTTTTGCTAATTCATTTATTTAGCCAGGAAAAGAAATTCCGTGATATGGTTTTAGTCTGCCATTACAAGTGGGATATTACTGTTATTTTAATCAAAAGTTTCCCTGTCAGTTTTGATAAAGTACAATATAACCCATCTCCTCAATTTTTCTTTATATATTTTCGTCTTTATCTGGATCTTAGAGATGTCAGAAATCACACCATCTTTATTTGCTTTACTAATGTTTTAAAACTTGCTTATAGTACTTGAAGTAGTGCAAATCTTATTTAACAAATAAACAGTTTCCTTAAGTATCTAATCTCTAATCAGAGGAGGTAATTTTCAAACAACTCTTAAACAGAAAAAAAAAAACAACCAGAATTTCAGTCATAGATTTCCAGTGGTTTTATCTCAAGCAAGCAAAGGAGACCAGAAATCAGATATTTATATTCTCTCTGTGAACCTTTACTAGTGATTAAGTCAAAATATCCGTACCAGCTGTGATTTGGTTAAAATATCACTAAAATTAAATGGATGTTGCAGTCAAGGTGTGCTTATTTTCATCACTCCAGATAATATTTATGCAGCTTTGTATGATATATTGATTTTTATGGTAATTGGAAGAGGGAATGATGTACTTCGAGAGGATCAGGAAACATTTTCCATGTGCAAAAGAGGACAGCCTACATAAAGATCTGTAAATGTCGTCTATTTGAATAGGATGTGAAGTTCTACATTGCTTACTCCTCTGATGCTTGCAGGCATCATGTGGTCATAGAAGTTTCCCAAGATGATGTAGCCGGGATGGTGCCTGTCTTCCTTATGATACTCTTCAGAACTCACAGCTTGTCTAAAGGGAAGGCTTATAACTGCAAGAATTTAGAGAGGGACTTATTCCTTGGACTGTTCTGAAAGGAAGGCAGCTCACTAAAGTTTGGGGCTGGTTGAGATCTTGCAAAGATGAGTTAAAAACTAGATTATTTTATTACTATATTTGTTAAATAATTTTGCAAAGAAATTATCTCTTTTTATGTCTAGTTAGCCAGCTTTTGATTCTAAGGACGGGGGAAATAAAAACCTCTGGGATAGGATAAACTGAATCGCCATAAAAGAAACTAGACACAGAGGCAATGAATATTTTGGCTGTAGATTTTTTCAGATAAAATATTTAAAAATACTTGGTTGGATATGTCTTTCTCAATCAGGTCAGATTCTATTTAGATTATTAATAGCTGAACAGCTTTGGGATACATGTTGGTAATTTCTGTTTGTTTCCAGTGGACAGATGTGAATTATTCCTTTCTATCAGCTTGCCCATTCTCAGAAAACTAGATTTGTCATTCTGTTGCTGGGATCATAGAGTCACCGAGTCATCAGCTGCTGATTGTCTATATGCTTTGACAGAGAAGGAAATTGAGGGTGTTAGTAGAGGTTATTTAGGATTATTCAGTGAGTGTATTGAAAAGAAACCAAAATAGGTGCTTTGGCAGATTTGAATTTAGAGGAAGATAAGAATACCAAGTACAAAAAACACTAAAGCTTCATTATCAAGTACCTTTGTATAAAAAGGGTTACATGGCATCATTTCCTCTGGATATCCATGAACGTATACATTCTTTCCTTTTTCATCAGTCATGGCATAAACTATGAACTGATCAAATGATCAAGTTTGCATTTGTAGCTTTCCAAATTATATCACTATATTCATGTGCATGTACACATAAGTATATATGTATGCAGATATGTGTTTGTATTTTAGGCTGAGTCATGTGAAATGCCTTCCTGTAGATCAAAAATGGTCAAATATTATTAATTTCATATGGTTTAATTGAATGCATTGTAGATGCTTAAAAGGTTCTGAGTTTTGTCATTACCTTTAGCGATTTTTTTAATTTTGCTGAGGCAACAATTTAAATCACATGTACTATGATGAAAACATATGTGAGTCCTTAACTAATGAATTCCATAGTCATTATGTACAGTATTCATTAGCTTTTATTAAAAAACATGATTTAAAGTGATAAAACTCATACTGTTACTGCTGAAGGTATATGGCAAAAAGACAGATGAAAGTGAAGAAAGGGATGGTTCTTGATTGAACAATGGTTTTTTCGGTAAATTTAAAAACAAAGCATCACATTATGTGCTAGCTCAGTCGGTGATGTGAATCATTCAATCCTTATGCTCAATTTAGAACTAAGAAAATTTTACTCCTGAAATTGTTTCCACCAGTGCAAAAATGTTCATCAAGAAAGAGAGAAAATTTATTGTATGCTAAAAAAGAAGTGGCATAGTGGATACCTGGCTTTGCTTTCTGGCGTCCATTCTCTCTATCATATAACAATATTTGGAAATTCCTTTAGAAATCATCCTTTCCCTGCCCTCTCACATTTTTAACCATTCAATTTATGTAAGATTGATTCTACATTCAGCTTGTGGTGGGTA
This sequence comes from Cebus imitator, assembly GCF_001604975.1. Taxonomy (NCBI): domain Eukaryota; kingdom Metazoa; phylum Chordata; class Mammalia; order Primates; family Cebidae; genus Cebus; species Cebus imitator. The sequence goes on from NW_016107769.1 coordinate 689,465, forward strand.
CAGATTGACATAAACCAATCTGGGTATGGCACTCACCTAATAATTGAGACATAGTTAGGTACGTGATATAATTCAGTATAATCATAATGAGCCTTGGAAGTTTTACTGGGGAAACTGGGTAAAGACTTTCTTCTCCACTGAGTTTACTACTCTGAAAATTCAACTTGGGAATATTGCAGTCATTTTTGACACCAGGAGGAGAGCTAGCCTGAGGACAAAGTTTGAGGGTAGAGGAGAACAGCCTGAGAAATTTGCATGACAGGAGAGCTGGAAACTTGATAAATTATCTTAAATTTCTGGGTCAAACTTAGTTCAAAGTAAGCTCTACTTTGGATATCTTTGCCCTTTAAACCCATTGATACCCTATTGTGTCAAGACAGTTTAGGTTTTC
>NW_016107769.1:689920-735487 GCF_001604975.1 Cebus imitator
AACCAACAGAGGTGATTAATATGAGGTTTGAGAATATGCATAAGAAACATGTAATTCTTAATGGAAATGTGATTTGAGAGAAAGCCAGGAAACTATTCAGAACCGTCTATGATACAACTGTTAAAGGAATCACTAATGTATTTGCTCAAGCAGATCTTCACCATGAGTAAATTTTGGATGAAGAATTGAAATGTGTGTTAAGCATTTTTTCCTGAATATAAAGGTACATAACCATATTTTAAAAACTAAAATAGGCAAGTTTAAGGCAGAAAACAGCAGTCACCTATAACTTTACCATTCAGAGGAAAACATTAGCATTATTTTAGCATATTTGCTTTTATTTTTCTTTCTGTCCATTTTCGTGTAGTTGAAATCATACTATATATAATACTTTTGTCCAGCTTTGTTTCATTTAACACCAAATAATAAGCGTTTTCCCACATCATTTACAACTCTTCATGAAGAATATGTTTTTCTTGCTGAGGAAATTACACTTTATGTGGATTTGTATCACATAGGATGTGATTCATGAAACAATGAATTATGCAGTACAAAACTGTATAATATAATCAATATGAGGATATGATTGTATTGTAAATAATGTGATTGTGTTATTTAAATTTTCAGCTTAAAATGGAGTTTTGGAAAAGTAGGAATCTGTGATATCAAAGGTGAAATGTATAGAAGGATGGAGTATGACTTAGGGACAGGGAAAGAATCAGATAATCTAGACCAAGAGAATTGCACTTCACATATATTCTGATCCAAATGTGAGAATCATCTTCTACATGAAGAAACCAAGACTAGAATAAAGGTTTATTAAAGCTAATCAGAAATAAGCATAGATATATAAGACAGTTTGATTTTGAAGGATCTTGTAAGTCAGGCAAAAGATTTCATTTTCTGTAGAACTATGAGGTGCATACAAACACCTGAATAAATCTAGGGCTTATTAGTTTATGGTGTGTAAAGAGGACTATGTTGTGTTATGTGACATTCTGTTTTAACAAGAATTGTAGAGAAGGAAGTTATCAAATGACATGAATGAGTTTGTTTCAAGAGGACACACTATAAACCTTGGTATTACTTTACCCTGAAAATTTAAAACAAGCACTCTATTTCTTAAAATTATATTGTGCCTTTATGTCCTTACATTATTTATTTCCTCACTGTAAACCTATGATGTGGATATCATTGTTATTGTTATTTTATGAAATAAGAAAGACTCAGAGGTTTCAGGGAAAGTAATCTAGCTCAAAGTAGCTTAAGCTAGTTTAATGTAAATGTAAATATAAATATGAATAGGTATATGAACATAGTTTGAGCCAGATTACTGATACTTGCAATCAAATAATATAGTGATATAGTTGAGATTCCAACACAGATTATTTCTCAGTCAGTCCAATGTCCTGTCTATCATGCTTTACTGCATTGCTGGTGTTAGTGCTAGGTCCATAAGGTCTTTGATGATGGTAGTGAAGACATCAGTATTTTAATGTTGTTACTACTCTGTTTCTGAATCCTTAATATTCATTCATACCATGGAGAGTGGTCAAATAGTCCAAATATTGATTTTAAGGAATCATACATCATAGTGCAATTGAGCCTTTGTACAGTACTATGAGTCTTATGAGCCTTTGAATACCTAAGACGTTTTTTTCCTTTACACATGAAAGATAATTTGGATTATTATGCAGTTCTTAGTTCCCAATATTTTCCTTCAAAATTCTATCGAAGTCCCTCTATCTGTTGCCTTTTGGAACATAGTGTGTGTCTAAGATATTTGAAACTGGCTTAATTTTGTGGCTTCATAGATAACCTGTTTTATTTTCTCTGTGAATGATTGTAGACATTTTTCTTCATCCTTCTAATACAATTTTTTGGTCAAGATGTGTCTAAGTGCAAGTTGCTTTTCATTGCCTTTTTTACAAATTCAGAAAAGCTTTCTTTCATCATGTCTTTGGTTATTGCTTCTGGATCTTCCTCAGTAACCTCCATGGTTCTTAGTTTGGAGTTCTGTCCTCTGTTCTCTATATCTTGTTTTCATGCTTGCCTATGACATTTTACTTGTGGGAGCTGACCAAGTGTTTTCTGGGAGTTTATGTCTCTGGATATAGGCAGAAAAAAATAGTAGTATTTGGGAGGATGGAGAGAAAAAGCCCCCTGATTGCTTCCAAAAGATATATTTATGTACTAGGTGGTAAGCCATGGATCTGCTGAATCATGGGATAGTCTAATAATAGGGTGAAGGACATTTTGCTACCTCATTTCAAGTGGGGTATTTGTTTCCAGTGGAATGGCATACATGAGCTTGTATTTGCATTTATTTTACTGTTCACAAATCCCAGATTACCATATGAGCTGATCTTCCTCACCACCTTTGGTTCAGGTTTGAAGGTTTAGGTGAGTTATAAGTTAATATTACAAAATTATATAGTATAAATATTATTTTCGTGGCCAAATATATTTTCTAGCTTTATAACCAATTGTTGTCCTATTGTTATGGAATCATAAAATATCTATAGTTATATTTTATAACTGTTTATAAAATAAATTATATAATGTAACTGTTAATAAATTTGTTATATGTGAAAGTCTCTGGACATACACTTTGGGAATATCAAGGTTCTATTACATATGTGTTTATAGGAATCTATGTATTTTACATATTTATGTGCAATTTTAGTTAACATTTATTAAATTATTGCTGTGTACTATGAATTTTATAAGCTCTTTACATATATTAAGTTACTTAATCCTCATTAAAACTCCAACATAAAGGTACTACAATTATACTGATTTTACAAGGAAGGAAAACAAGGCACAAGAATGTTAAGTGACTTGCCTAATGTTACATAACAAGGAAGTATTGTAGCCTGGATTGAAACCAAGACCATATGGCCACAGAGTTCTTGTGCTAAAAAACTGTGCAATTCCGTCTCCTATATGTTTCCCATAAGCATATATGTGCATTATATGCATTTATGTGTGTGTGTGTGTGTGTGTGTGTGTGTGTGTGTGTGTGTATGCCTGTGTATATGTGAAGCGAATCTGAAATGAATATCAAAGCACCAAAAAGCAGCTTTTCTTTCAGGATAACATTAAATTTAATTGGCTAGACCCAGATGTCTCCAGTTGCTGAGTCTGTTGCTCTCCAAATCTCAGTTTTTCAATAGTCTCTGATCTATGCTATTAGATATCATTTTTGAGTTATTGCTGCTTGTGTTTTCACTGGTCACAAGAATGGAGACAAGTCTATATCTTGAAATGAGACTGAGTTAGAATTTCCTGCTTATGGTATTTGGGTTGTTTTTTTATGTATTATCTTTAAATTCTGGACCTACTTCAGATTTATATTAATTATGAAAATAATTATATGCTTGATTGTAGAATAAACGACCTATAGCTTTTTTTCTCAGGTATAGTTGCTATTTCTTCATCTGACTCAGTGAGTCAACCTGGAATCTGGTCTATCCTTTTATCACATGAACCTGAGTAATAATACCAACCTAGGAGAAATCTGCTAAAGGTTGAATTGTGTCCCCCAAGAGATGCTTAATTTATAATGCTTAGTAACTGTGAATGTGACCTTATTTGGAAATACAATCTTTGCAGATAAGCAAGTGAAGATGATGTCATTAGGGTGTATCCTAATCCAATGTGACTGAGCTCTTATCAGAAAAAGAACTTTGGACATGGAGACAGACAGACACATATGAAGACTGTGGCCATGTGACTATGAAGCAGAGATTGGGGTGATGCATCTACAAACCAAGGAGCAACAAAGATTGCCAGCATACCACTAAGAGCCAGGAGATAGGCATTAAGCAGATCTTCACTCACAGTCCATAGAAGGAATCAATACTGCTAACAGTTTTATCTTGTACTGCTAGCCTTCAGAACTATAATGCAACAAATCTGTTGTTAGGCCATCCAGTTTTCCATACTTTGTTACTTCAGCCCTAGCAAACTAACTCAAATACCTAAACTTCTCACATTTATGACTGATCCAGACACTGCATACAAAGAAAGGCAGTTGCACAAGATCACTGCAACACCCATGACTACAACTCTATCCTCTAGGATACAGCATCAGTCGTAATTGTCAAATTCAAGTGGTTTCATATGTTCCTTACTTGCTGAAATATGTAGATAAATAGATGTATTTATGATAAGCCTTACTCAGGATTGTTGCCCTCTTTCCCTTTGTAGAAAGAAAGTGTAATTTGGAAATAATTAAAACATGACTGCTCTAAAATCTGTGGTAATTTTTCTAGGAACTTCCCCCTGGAGAGTAATACCAAGCTACCTCTTTGTATGTTTAGGGAGCAAGAGTGGTTGAGATGATTGTATGAGTAGAAGTGGTTCTCTAATGTATTCACATATCTGTCAAAGTTCTTCAAGCTTGTCCGTTTTGTTTTCTTTTCATTTCCCTTATTCCCTGTTTTCTCACCTAATTGTAAGAATAAAGCCCTCATTGATTCATGAAGAATGCCTAATGGAGCCACACCAAAGATCTGAACTCTTCGCTTGAGCTGCCCTTACTAGAAAGGGAGGCCAGAGCAGCTCATTTTAGGTTAGTGAATGATATCTTTTTTGAGTGATTCTGTGATAGTTTCTATGTTTTCCACTCCATGGCCTGGATCTTAGATTTGGCATGAGTTTGAACATTGACTCCACTTCTCCAGGAACCCTGGCTTTGGTCCTTGACTATGCTCTTTGTAATGATCACACTGAATGTCACCCATTGTGTTGGTCAGTGATATCTAGAGTGACAGAACTAATAGGATGGATGTATATATGAAAGGGAGTTTATTAGGAGAATTGACTCACACGATAACAAGGTGAAGTCCCACAATAGGCCATCTGCAAGCTGAGGAGCCAGGAAGCCAGTCTGAGTCCTGAAACCTCAAAATTAGGGAAGCCAGTAGTGCAGCCTTCAGTCTGTTTCCAAAAGCCCAAGAATCCCTAGCAAATCACTGGTGAAAGTCCAAGCGTCTATAAGCGGAAGAACTTGGAGTCAGGTGTTTGGGGGTAGGAAGCATCCAGCATGGGAGAAAGACAGAGGCGAGAAAACTTAGCCAGTCTAGTCCTTCCACATTCCTCTGTCTGCTTTTATCCTAGCCATGCTGGCAGCTGAATAGATGGTGCCCACCCAGATTGATGGGGAGTCTGCTTCTCCCAGTCCACTGACTCAAATGTTAATCTCCTTTGGCACCACCCTCACAGACACACCCAGGAACAGTTCTTTGCATCCCTCAATCCAATGAAGTTGGCACTCAGTATTAATCATCACACCCATGTTCTCCACACTGTCTCCAGTGTGATTTTTCTAAATCTTACGGTTATTTTCCTATATTAAAATCTCCCATAGATGCCCACCAGCTGAATGGTAAAGTCCAAGCACTTTCAAATATTAATATGCAAAGCTCTTCACAATCTTATTTCTGCCTATCTTTCCAGTTGCATACCTTGCCTGAGATTCTAAAACATTTTCTTCCCTGGATGGGCAAATAGTGGGCAACATTCAAGCTTCCCCAGATTAGCTGCTCAATATGTATTTATTGGATTAAATAAAGTAGTAAAGGGTATTGAGCTGTCACATGAGACAGGGAGAGTGCTGGGCTCAAGGCATTGCCTGTAGTCCCAGTAGGACATCATAGCAGAACAGTAGAAGCACCTTGAATGCTGTGGTATGGTGGCAGGGTACTTACAATAGGGATGTATAAAATCCAATTAAGAAACTTTTCTTGCTTTGCAGCTCTGCTTTACTAAGAGCACTGCTCTAGTACCTATGAAGTATGTGCTTGAGAAGGAGGCTGGCTAGGGCATGTTGTTTTGGAAGATATGTCATTTGAATTCTCCCATTTAAATAAATAAATGAACATTTGGCTAATCTATGCACAACTCCCTTTTGCATATCTGGACCTGCAACATTACACTGTCCTGCTAAGGCCATACACAATAGGATTTGCACGTCTATAAAGTCACAATCAAAGACTGATCCATACTTGGTTACTTTGAGTGAACTAAAACCCAGTAATTCATTTTCATTATAAATTGGGCATTCTGAGGAGAGGAACTGATCGTTACTGAAATCTACTGTCTATTCTCCATTGAGCCTGCTGAGGCAAGGGTCAGTCTGACACCTCACTATAGGAAAGCTGGGGGAGGGTCATCATCCCTAGGAGTGAGAAGTTGGCCAGGGTACATTGCACTGTACTTCTGGCAGCTGAAAGTGTACTTTAACTAAATGACTCTGTCAAAGCCTTTTGCAGTAAATGTGTTTGCACTAAATGTGTGGAATGATGACTTAGGTAGCTTCGTGAAAGCTGAATAGATATGGAAAGCTTGTCTTTAGAGAACTTAGAAACCAAGATTTAGATATGTGTTTGGTTTCTTTTGTAAATGAATCCCATCAGGCTAAATCAGATTCTGGTGAAATAAAAAGGGTGTTGTCCTCTTACTGTTCTTAAATGTTTGGGAAATTATTTTAGCAGAGCTAATGCATGAGTAGAGTCTTCACTTCTTTCCATTCTAGGTAGTTATCTTCTATTAAGCTTTCTTGGCTGTAAAGTTTTTGTTCTTGTTTCTTGAATCAGTGTACTCACTCTTTGTGAACTTACATTGTGCTACAACTTTGGACATTTTGTTCTTTTGCCTGGTTGTTGTTACTGTGTTAGGTGAACATGTGTCTGTGATGGTGTAAGAAAAGCATACACACACACACACACACACACACACACACACACACACACACATATATATATATATATATGAGCCAAGTGTCCTGCATGAGATAAGCTTGTCCTGCAAATGCATAGTGTATAGAAAAGGCATATATATATAATATATGTATGTATATTATATACGTTATATATAATATACATATGATTTTTGTTTTATTTTATTTTATTTATGTATGCTTTTTATTTACATTTACAGGATTCACTTCTAACATGCATGACACTTGGCTCCTTTATTTTCTTTTGTGATCCCCCCAATGCCTCTTCTGGGTCTCCATAGTACAGAGCTTGCTATAACTCACTTTTCCCATGAGACTGTATTAGAAAAGCTAATGCAGGAAAGCTGTTCTTGAAATTATATCATAGAGGCAAACTAGAATAAAACAAAGAGAAAAATAATGAGTCCTGAGTTTTAACGCTATATATGTCAAAATCTCCCAAAATGACCTGAGGCAAGTCTATTTCTTTCTCTGCATCTCAGGTTCTAAATAAGAAAATAAAAGGATCAGACAGCATGATTCCTTTTATTTATAAAAGCGCCTTTATAAAAGGCCCCTCCCAGTTTAATTTTCTGGATTCTATCACAACTATTCTTTGTTATAGGGTATATGGAATTGAACTTAGGAAGAAACCTGCTATAGGTGCAATTCTTACCCTTGAATAGGTTAGTTTTCCTACTGTTTATTGAGAACCTACCACATATAATGTATGATTCTAGTCTTCTTAGGTGCACTATCTCAGTTAATCCTCAAAGAGACTACTTGAGGCTGATATCATTGTTTTCCCCATTTTCAGAGGAGAGTTTAAGTAACTTGTCTACTTTTGCATCACTAGAAAGTTCAGCACCATTATGTAAATCCTTGTCTAACTCAAAAACCCACATTCTTAGCCACTGTACTATATCCCCTTACTATGTTGTACTTCTCCAATTTTGAATATAGGACAGATCAGGCATGCAAAAATACATATACTTATACATAGTTACATAAAAGAATGAGTAAGAGGACAAGTGTGAACATAATGTGCTGTGGTTATCTGTGAGTAGGTGATCCTTAACCTATTTTCCAATAGTTGATCTGTGATCGAGGCTTGCTTAGGTCTGATGTCAAGGGAGTCTCAACACTTAATAGCAGCTGGGCTGTAATGCTGAGAAGCAGCATGGAAGATAAAGAGATTCAACCAAGGACACAAGAACAGCACTGCAGGAGACACTGCATCTGTGCAAGGAAAAAAGACACAAGAAACGGGCAGTGGCATGAGAAAAGTCAAAGGAAAGGGAGGAAAGGGCTAATGGAAAAAAAGCCAGCACAATTTCTTCCAGATTCCTTGCATAGATTGGCTCTGTGTACTCCTTAACTACTGTACCTCCCAGGCTTGAGCTCCAATTATTTCTACTAGAACATAAATAGGAATTTGAAATTTTCTTAATCAGCTAATGATGACATACAGATAGTACATGCATCATGAAAATGTTTGTGTCTGATCCATGAGACTGAAATGATATAAAGGAGAAAAGCTTGACTGTTTCTAATTTAACACTGCCCCATGACTTTGGGTGAGGAATTGTCCAATAGTTGGTCAAAGTGAGGGCCCATACTTAGCAACAAGGATATATATTACAGACTAAACTCCTCCCCAACTTCACATGGTAAGAATAGACCTTGTATTAAGCTATTCATTTTTCCAGAGTGAAAGCGAATCCCAGCAGTATACATGGGAAGAAAGAGGGCCTGGGATGCTGGGATATGATGCGAGGGAAAAGAAATCTTATGGTCCATTTAAGCTATATGTTAAGGCAGGAATTTCGTGAAGTTGAATTGTACTGAGTTGAAGGAACTCCTGGAGTGAAAAGCAATGACCTGGGTAAGATTAAGTGTTATGTCTTTGATCTGGGTACTATGAGGGAGGGGCTTAGGGGCATAGTGGGTAGACTTGGAAGGAATTCTTATAGCAGATTAGAATGAGAAAGGAGCCAAAATCTGTTCTGTTTAAGAATCTTTATGAAAAGGCTGTTTCTGTCTAAAACGGTAGCTAAGCTTCACACAGTGACTGCAATCCGGCCTTTCATTGGCTGGAGTGTAGCCACTGTGTAAAACTTAGCCATTAAGTCCCCACTTCATATGGCTTCAGGTCTTCTATGTCCGATATTATTTAGCAACTTTCTCAATAAAGCACAGAACATTTCCTGAGATTGTTTGTCTCACTTGGGTCAACTGGACTGAGTTGTTAAAAGGGTGAAGTAAGGCAGGAAGAAACATTCAAAAGGGTAATAATGGAGAATCTTAGTAAATGCTCCCTGATCTCAAACAGGGCAGTGCCAGAAAGATGGCAAAAAAGGCTGAGAATCATTCTGGAAAATGAATGGCATCTAAATGAAGAGTCTTTTCGAGAACTCCAAAATGAGGGATCAGAAAGTATTCACGTAAGATGTAAGGCTTATTTATTGTTTTCCATGCATCCTCTTGTGAATACCGTTACCTCTCAACTGCTTCCACGTGTTTTGTTCACTCTGTGGATTAGCTACAGCTAATTTAGAATGTCCCAATTCCAGCATTCTAAGTCTTGTAACTCCATGATTCTCATTGGCAAATAAACTCATTTTATTATTAAGCTAAGTAAAATCCCATGAGGTAAGGCTGCAGCAAACAAAAAACATATGTAAAAATATCATACATCTCAAAGCCAAATATGAATGAATATAGTTGGCTATTTCAGAATTTTTGGACTCTCCTACAACACATGGAAAATCAAGGATTATTTGGCATGCAGAATGAGCCTCATCAATTAAAGAGAAATCATTAAACTGCATTTCAAATAGCTGGGACTTTAATATGATCTTCAAGGCAAACACAGTATCATGTCCCATTAGCTTCTTGAGAGCACTGAAGGATTCCCAATTATTACAGCTGCATGCTAGTAAGCTACTTTATCTCTTAGCAACATAGGGAAATAAATATTCCAGGTATCTTTTGGAAAAAAATAGTTTTGACCTTGTGGTCCTGTGGGCAACCTGAGAAACATGTTTAGAAAAGCACAGTCTTATGTTACACTCAAGGTACAAAAGTGATTGTACAACAATCAGTCTCTGGGTGCCAGTTACTTGAGGCAGAAATATGAAATTTGATATTACTTTATTATTTTTTTTTTTTACTGTGGAAGCCAGATGTATACCTGCAGCTTTTCTTTCTCAGCCATTAGTGAAATATGCTATTGTATGACCTCAAGATCAGTTGGGGAATCCCCAACATTCTAAAATAATACCTTTCCAGGAACTGTCAGAGGCAATATAGAGTCTGTTCCCAATCTAGGCCAGAGTTAAATCCAGGGATTACAGGCAGCACCTATAAATGTGAGATGGGATTCACATCCTCCAGCTTTTTCTAGTGGGCTCTGTGCTGCTTTATTCATTGTTTCCTGGGTACTCACAAGATCTCAGAGACAGAAAGAATAATGACCACCAACATTTTTGCTTGTGCCTGACAGGTTTTTTTTTTTCATTTTTTTTCTTATTTAGAATTGATCAAGGGCCACCCATATTCCAGGCATCATGCTTTCAAATATGTTTCATAGTATAATCATCCTGTCAATCCTATGTGGTAGGTCTGAATATTCTCACTTTACAGATAAATTAACTGATACCAAAAAATTGCAATAAGTTTTCTAAGGTCCCAAGGCTTGTAAATTATGGAATCTCTTTTTCCATTTACATCTGTCTAATTCCAAAATGTTTTCCCATTTCATCACATGCCATACCAATATCTGCAGTGGGTGAGAATGAACAAAAGGAGGACAAAAATGACATAACCTAACACATATATGTTGTTTTCCTCTCTGTCTTAACCTGCTCACCTCATTTGCATTGCCTTCCTTTGCCTCGATTTGTCCAGAGGTTGGTTCACTAATTTCTCTACCTATAACAAAAGTTTTGACCCAAAAACAGCACAAGAGCTTAATCAAGTGATAGCAAATTATTTTAATCCCGTTCCAACACTGGTAGATTGACATTAAATACTTTGACAACTTTTTGAGAAGGCTTAGGTAGTGGTATCCAGGACCAGTAGCTATGGTCAACTCATGGTTGCAATAAGCATGAAGAAAGAGTACATGAGGTATATATTTGCTATCCCTAACTTAAGAAATCCCAGCTCCATTGCTGGTGAGTGCAGAAGAGTATGTGTATGTCAGTAATGCGTACTTACGGCCTTGGACAGGCTTTTACCTAGGTTTGACCAATAAATTATTATGTAGTTCCCTGAGTTTATGCTCACTGCTTTGTTCTACCCTTTGAATGCCACCATTGCACCCCTAACACACACCTTTGTTCTGGTAAGGAAATTCCTTTATTTGAATTCCAAAAGCTGGATTCTCCTCCATTTTTGCACTGATCCATACTTCCAGCATTGACCTTTGATCTCCAAACCACGTTCTTCTTTTTCCCTAGTTCTTTCTCAAGAGCTGAAATCTTCCTTTGTTTTCCCAGTTTCCATTCTTCAGTACCGTGTGTGATGTAATGCACCCAGATAACCACTGATCACATACATAGATACTGTATACATAATGATTTACTTAACCTGTTCATACCCCCTTCTCAAAGAGTTTCCTTATACCTAGAGACTTAGCAAGTGATAAATAAACCATGTAATACAGACCACAGCTGATTTGAAAGGAAAATGTACCTTAGTAAGGGTCAGTGAATCCATTAGCTAGACAGAAAGTAACTTTTTCTTGAAAATTTGAAAGAAGACATAGAAACTGTAATCACAGGAGAGTATGGGGCCCAAACAAGTGGTAAGAAGTTGTGACAGAGCCAGCTGAGACATACGAGAGCTGAGTTAAGAGATAGCAAAGTGTACGAGTACATTCTTGCTGCTATAACAAATTACCTTAGGCTAAGTAATTGACAAATAACAGAAATGTATTGCTCAAAGTTCTGGAGGCTGGGAAGTCAAAAATCAAGGCACTGGCACATTTGATGTCTGGTGAAGACCTGATCCTCATAGATGGCACCTTCCTGATGTGTCTTTACATGGCAGCAAAGACAAAGAAGGACCTTAAGCTTTTTTTTTTTTTTTTTTTTTTTTTTTTTTTTTTTTGAGACAGAGTCTCACTCTGTTGCCCAGGCTGGAGTGCAGTGGTGCAATCTCTGCTCACTGCAATCTCTGCCTCCTGGGTTCAAGCAGTTCTCCTGCCTTAGCCTTCTGACTACAGGCATGCACCACCACTCCTGGCTAATTTTTATATTTTTAGTAGAGACGAGGTTTTATCATATTGGCCAAGCTGATCTCAAACTCCTGACCTTGTGATCCTCCTGTCTTGGTCTTCCAAAGTTCTGGGATTAGAGGCATGAGCACCATACCTGGCCTCAAGCCTCTTTTATAAGGGCACTAATCCCATTCATGAGGTCAGACCTAATCGTTTCCCAAAGGTTCCATCTCTTAATACCATAGCATCAGTGATTACGTTTCAACATACAAATTTCGGAGAGATATCAATATTCAGATAATAACACAGATATTATGAGAAAAGAGAGCAGAAACACTGACCCTGCTGCACTATTCCCATTGACACAGTTACGCACATGTGGACCCCCACTGTATTGTTGCCCTGCCATGTCATCCACCATGTGCATGCATGGATCCTGCTGTGGTGCCTTCCTGCCACCACTATTATGCATGTTCACAGATCCCTCCATACCACCACTACCCTGCGTCTGACAGTGCACCACATGTGAATGTGCACCCTGCTGCCACCACCCTAAAAAAGCACTTTTGCTGGCATCCCCCATCAGAGTGTTGTTGACAGCAGTTGGAGAACACCTTTGCCCCTCCAATGAAACAGGTGTTTAATGTCAAGGGGCAAGAAAAGAAAGCTGTGAACATGGTCTAAGCCTGCAAGGATTAGAAAATGCAGCCCAGGAGTGCTGACCTGAGTTTTGGTCCCCTGAAACTGTTCAGAAATGAATCCAGGTGATGAAACACAATTTTTACCACAGCCAGAACTTCAAGTGCATCAAAGAATGTTAAAGCAAAAGGCTCCATCAAGAGGACAGAGACGTCAAAGATTAAAAAAGCATGAACCCACACAGATGAGACAGAACCAGTACAAAAATGATTGTCTTAGTCTTTTCTCATGCTGCTAATAAAGACATAGTGGAGACTGAGTCATTTATAAAGAAAGGAGGTTTTTTGGACTCACAGTTCCACATGGCTGGGGAGGCCTCACAATCATGGCAGAAGGCAAAGAAGAAGTGACGCTTTAAAAGCCAGAATGTCTTCTCTCTAAATGACCACACTAGGTCCCCAGCAATGGTTCTTAAACAGACTGATGGCTAAAATGTCAGACATATAATTCAGAATCTGGATGGCAATGAAGATCTTTGTGACTAAAGAGAAACTTAAAACCCAATCCAAGGGATTGAGTTAAATGATACAATAGCTGAAAGATGAAATAACCATTTTAAGAAAGAACAAAACTCATCTGATAGAGCTGAAAACTCACTACAAGAAGTTCATAATACAGTCACAAGTATTAAAAGCAGAATTGGTCAATCCAAAGAATGAATTGCAGAGCTTGAAGACCAGTTTGTGGAATCAACTTTGTCAGACAAAAATAAAGAATAATTAAAAAGAATAAACTAAATCTCTGAGAAGTATGGAATTATGTAAAGACACAAAACCTATGATGCTTTGCCATTCCTGAAAGAGAGGAAAAGAGGAGAAACAACATGGAAAACATATTCCAGGATATTTTCCATGAAAATTTTCCTAACTTCACCAGAGAGGTCAATGTTCAAATACAGGAAATTCAGAGAAGCCCTGTAAAGCACTATAAAGATGATTGTCTTAAGTCTTTTCTCACACTGCAGATAAAGACATACTGGAGACTGAGTCATTTATAAAGGATAGAGGTTTTTTGAACTCACAGTTCCACATGGCTGGGGAGGCCTCACAATCATGGCAGAAGGCAAAGGAGAAGCAAAGTCATGTCTTACATGGCAGCAGGCACAAGAGCTTCTGCAGGGGAACTGCCCTTTTTAAAACCATCAGATCTCGTGAAAGTTTTGTCAAAGATCAGATGGTTGTAGATATGTTGTGTTGCCTCTGAGGCCTCTGTTCTGTTCCATCAGTCTGTATCTCTGTTTTGGTACCAGTACCATGCTGTTTTGATTACTGTAGACTTGTATTGTAGTTTGAAGTCAGGTAGCGTGATGCCTCCAGCTTTGTTCTTTTTGCTTAGAATTGACTTGGCTATGTGGGCACTCTTTTGGTTCCATATGAAGTTTAAGGTTGTTTTTTCCAGTTCTGTGAAGAAGGTCACAGGTAGCTTCATGGGGATAGCACTGAATCTATGAATTACTTTGGGCAGTATGGCCATTTTCACAATATTGATTCTTCCTAACCATGAGCATAAAATGTTTCTTCATCTGTTTGTGTCCTCTCTTATTTCCTTGAGCAATGGTTCGTAGTTCTCCTTGAAGTGGTCCTTTACATCTTTCATTAGTTGTATTCCTAGGTATTTTATTCTCTTTGTAGCAATTGTGAATGGCAGTTCATTCTTGATTTGGCTCTCTTTTAGTCTGTTATTATTGTATAGGAATGCATATGATTTCTGCACATTGATTTTGTATCCTGAGACTTTGCTGAAGTTGCTTATCAGTTTAAGGAGATTTTGGGCTGAGACGATGGGGTCTTCTAAATATATAATCATGTTGTCTGCAAATAGAGACAATTTGACTTCCTCCTTTCATAATTGAATACCTTTATTTCTTTTTCTTGCCTGCTTGCTCTGGCTGGAAGTTCCAATACTGTATTGAATAGGATTGGTGAGAGAGGGCATCCTTGTCTAGTGCCAGATTTCAAAGGGAATGCTTCCAGTTTTTGCCCATTCAGTATGATATTGGCTGTGGGTTTGTCATAAATAGCTTTTATTATTTTGAGATACATTCCTTCGATACCTAGTTTATTGAGTTTTTAGCATAAAGGGCTGTTGAATTTTGTTAAAGGCCTTCTCTGCATCTATTGAGATAATCATATGGTTTTTGTCTTTGGTTCTGCTTATGTGGTGGATTACATTTATAGACTTGCGTATGTTGAACCAGCCTTGCATCTCTGGGATGAAGCCTCTTGATGGTGATGGATAAGCTTTTCGATGTCCTGTTGCAATCAGTTTGCCAGTATTTTGTTGAGGATTTTTACATCTATGTTCATCACGGTTATTGGCCTGAAGTTTTCTTTTTTTGTTGAGTCTTTGCCAGGTTTTGGTATTAGGATGATGTTGGTCTCATAAAATGATTTGGGAAGGAATTCCTCTCTTTGGATTGTTTGGAATAATTTCAGAAGAAGTAGTACCAGCTCCTCTTTGTATGTCTGGTAGAATTCAGCTGTGAACCCATCTGTACCGTGGCTTTTTTTTTGGTTGGTAAGCTATTAATTGCTGCCTCAATTTCAGTCCTTGTTATTGGTCTATTCAGGGTTTCGCCTTCTTCCTGGTTTAGGCTCGGGACGGTGCAAGTTTCCAGGAATTTATCCATTTCTTCAAGATTTACTGGTTTATGTGCATAGAGTTGTTTGTAGTAATCTTTGATGGTAGTTTGTAATTCTGTAGAATCATTGGTGATAACCCTTTTATCGTTTTTTATTGCATCGATTTGATTCTTCTCTCTTTTCTTTTTTATTAATCTGGCTAGCCGTCTGTCTATTTTGTTGATCTTCAAAAAAAACCGGCTCCTGGATTTATTGATTTTTGAAGGGTTTTTGGTGTTTCTATCTCCTTCAGTTCTGCTCAGATCTTAGTTATTTATTGTCTTCTGCTAGCTTTTGAGTTTTTTTAAATCTTGCTTCTGAAGCACTAAACATAGAAAGGAACAACCAGTACCAGCCACTCCAAAAACATATCAATTGGTAAAGAGTATCAGCACAATGAAAAAACTGCATCAACGAATGGGTAAAACAACCAGCTAGCATCAAAATGGCTGGGTCAAATTCACACTTAACAATATTAACCTTAAATATAAATGGGCTAAATGCCTCAATCAAAAGACACAGACAGGCAAATTGGATAAAAAGTCAAAACCTTTCAGTGTGCTGTATCCAGGAAACCCATCTCACCTACAAGGACACACGTAGGCTCAAAAGAAAGGGATGGAGGAAGATTTAACAAGCAAATGGAGAGCAACAAAAAAAAGCAGGAGTTGCAATTCTAGTCTCTGATAAAATAGACTTTAAACCAGCAAAGATCAAAAGAGACAAAGAAGGGCATTACACAATGGTAAAAGGATCAATGCAACAAGAAGCCGTAATGAACCTAAATATATACACACCCAACACAGGAGCACCCAGATACATAAAGAAAATTCTTAATGACCTACAAAGAGACTTACACTCCCACACAATAATAGTGGGAGACTTTAACCCTCCATTGTCAGTATTAGACAGATCATTGAGACAGAAAATTAACAAGAATATCCAAGACTTGAACTCATATCTGGACCAAGCAAGCCTAATAGACATCTACAGGACTCTCCACCCCAAATCCACAGAATATACATTCTTCTCAGCACCACATCACACCTACTCTAAAATTGACCACATAATTGGAAGTAAATCACTACTCAGCAAATGCAAAAGAATGGAAATCATAACAAACAGTCTCTCAGACCACAGTGCAATCAAATTAGAACTCAGGATTAAGAAACTCACTCAGAACCCCACAACTTCATGGAAACTGAACAACTTGCTCTTGAATGTTGACTGGATAAACAATGCAATAAAGGCAGAAATAAAGATGTTCTACGGAATCAACCAGAATGAAGACACAATGTACCAGAATCTCTGGGATACATTTAAAGCAATGTCTAGAGATAAATTTATAGCAATAAATGACCACATGAGAAGCAAGAAAAGATCTAAAATTGACATCTTATCATAAAAATTGAAAGAGCTAGAGGAGCAAGAGCCAAACCAATTTTAAGCAAAAGGAACAAAGCTGGAGCCATCATTTCACTCTACTCAATTTTGAAATATACTACAAGGCTACAGTAACCAAAACAGCATGGCGCTGATACCAAAACAGACACATAGACCAATAGTACAGGTTATAGAAACCAGAACTAAGGCAACACACCTATAACCATCTGATTTTCATCAAATTCAACCATAACAAGCAATGCAGAAAGGATTTCTTATTCAATAAATTGTGCTGGGGTAACTGGCTAGCCATATGCTAAGGATTGAAATTGGAGCCATTCCATTCACTGTAAAAATCAACTCAAAATGGGTTAAAGATTTAAATGTAAAACCTAAAACTAGAAAACCTCTAGAAGAAAATCTAGGAAATACCATTCTGGACATAAGCCTTGGCAAATATTTCATGATGTACGATCCCAAAGCAATTGCAACAAGAGCAAAAATTGACAAGTGGGACATACTTAGAAGAAACTATTGACAAAGTAAACAAACTACCTACAGAATGGGAGAAATCATTCACAAACTACACATCCAACAAAGGTCTAATATCCATAATCTATAAGGATCTTAAACAAATCAACAAGCAATAAACAAATATCCCTATTAAAAAGTGGGCAAATGATGTGTACAGGCACTTCTCCAAAGAAGACCCATCAACTCTATTACTGGGTATATACACAAAGAAAAATAAATTATTCTACCATAAAGACACATGCTTGTGTATGCTCATTGCAGCACTACTCACAATAGCAAAGACATGGAATCAACCCAGGTGCTCATCAATGGTGGACTGGATAAAGAAAATATGGTACATATATACCATGGAATACTATGCATCCATAAAATAGAATAAAATCCTGTCCTTTTCAGGAACGCAGATAGAGCTGGAGGCCATTAGCCTAAGGAAATTAACACAAGGCCAGAAAATCCAAGTACCTCATGTTCTCACTTAAAGAAGGAGCTAAACATTGAGTACATATGGACAGAAAGAAAGGATCAATAGACACCAGCTTGTACTTGAGGGTGAAGAGTGGAAAGACAGCAAGTATTAAAAAAATTACCTAATGGGTTTCATACTTATTACCTGTGAGATGAAATAAACTGCACACCAAACCTCTGTGACACACTGTTTTACCTACATACAAATCTTGCAGATGTGCTCCCTAGACCTAAAATACAAGCTGGAAAGAAAAAATAATAATAATAAAGTAAATTCTATAATGCTTATTTCAAATTGCACTATTTTATTATTTACTTAGCACAAAATGAATTTGTATGTATTTTAAATTGTTATGTACATGTATTTTGTTTTCCCACTCAGCTATAAACTCCATGAAGGCAGATAATATATGTGTATAGTTTACAACCACATAATTACAGTCTATTACCATGCCTGAGAAAAAAATAATTGTTACATTAATATTGGTTGGATGAATGCATAAATGAATAAACAAGCAATGAAAAATAGGTCAGAATATTATTTATTCAGCATTTATCAAACTTTTATTGGACTTGGGAAAGTGGAAGAGGAGTATTGTGAAACAGATGTTTTGCAGTGTCCTCAGTTTCACATGAAGTACTGATTTTAAAATTACTAATAAAAGTGCATGAGTCACAGCACACAACAAATAAAATAGAGTAAGTCAGTCAGTAGAGAATAGAATGAAGCATATTCTTTCAATGTAACTCTTATCCTGGCTTACGCTTAAGCTAGATTTCATGACTTCCTGCTTCTGATCACTAAATGAGATATGACTAAAACAATGAACATTGAAATTGCTCATCTAGAGTCTACGTCCCTCAGTTTTACAACCTACTGGGAATTTCACTCTTTTCAGAATGCCACATAGTTCTATTTAACATTTTCCTAGTTCAAGAAAACTATTTTATCTTGAAGATAACATGCCTTGACCCACAGTCTAAATTTCTACTGTCATCTCAGACTCTTCCATATCTGCCTTGCCTTAGTGGGTATGTACAGTGCTAGATTCTACAGATCCTACTTTCTATAGCTCCTGATGGATCTTGGTGCATGAAACTTTCTATGACAAAGGGATGTCAAGTTATACTGTTTAAATAACTAAAATTAATAACCATGTTACTTTTCGGTCCATATAACTTTGGGACCTTTGTAATTATAGTCCAAACTCTGCAAAACATCAAAATCCTGAAATTAGACAGATAATAAAAAAGAGTAACATTTTCTAGGCTCTCTCTATTACTCTATAAAGTGGGGGTTTTAGCTATCTCCTAGGTCTCTTGAGTCAATGTATTATCATAGTACTTGACCTATTTAGTAAGTTTTAAGTGATTCTGTCTATATCATCTATCTATATACCTATTGTCTAGCTATCATTCTATCTATCACTAACATTAATCTATTAATACAATCAAGGACTAGAGTGAAGACTTGTTGCCATATTTAGTAGACATCTCCAAGGAATTAATTTTTTCACTAAATTGGTGAGAATGAAAATCTTGAAAGCACTGATAAATGAACTAGCAAATTCCTTTAGCCAAATGGGGAAAAACTGATTGAAAACAAAAGCCTTTTCCATCTCTCTCCCCTCTGTCTGTGTCTTGATGAACCCTGTTGGTAAATAACAAGTTGTTAAGTATACAGCAAAGAGTATACTGATTTGACCACTGGAGTGAGGTTTACCTAGCAAATGATCATAGTGATTATAAAAGAAGATAAACTTATCTTTCAATTTCTGATTAATATTCTTCTTGCTTAACAAACACCCAAATGCTTAGGAGACTGAAAGATCTGCTTTTGCAGTTCGATCTTACCTTCAGAGTATCTGGTGATAAATTTGTTATAAGAAATGATAAAAATTATAATTCTACCCACCTTCACAAATACATAAATCCAATTTCCCTGTTCAGGTTCCTGAAAAATAAACATGCCAACACAGAAAGGCTATTTATCATGGCTGTCATAATTATGTTCAATTGGGGAAGTCAGTTCCCTTTCACAAATGACAAACTTCAAGTTCCAACCTACCAGCACCATTTTGCAGGACACGTCTAATAACTTGCAGTCATTTATCACTATTCCCAAATGCCAGGATTATTAGAGGCAAATCATGTGCTCCTTATTTTAGCCCATTAAACTAAAATTATTGCTATCATTTTACCAATATTGGTTTCTGATACAATAACATTTTCTAAGTAGTTTTACTTCAGGTTTTAGGGTTTTTTTCTTAATCTTAGGGGTATGGTACATAAAAATTATTAAGGTAGCTTTTTTTTCTGACTTTTCACTTTCCAAGTAGGCAGTCAGCTGTTAGACATCAGGAGACAAGGGGATCAAAGAAACCCCAGGTGTCTCCCTTTCAATTTCTGTCAGGCACAGTGAAAGGCAGGGAGCAATGCATGGCTGATACAATTGTCTGCCAAACCTCTGGCTAATAGGCTTTGTGCACTGTCTGGGCTTATAGACCAAAGATAGAACTGAAAGTTCCTCTTTAAAGTTATAAAGATCATGCTAAATATATCACTAATTCAATTAACAGGAAGGACCATCATTTGGGTGTGTCATGGGAAAGGGTTTCCATTAAGGGATGCTATTTAATGAGATAGTCTCAAACAGAAATCCCATGAGTATTACCTCTTAGGGTTGAAAACCTTATTAAAAGGATGCCTGCTTCCTTCTTAAGTATAATTTAGTGACCTCTATGGGTTAGATGAGAAAAGGCAGGGAAAGAGTGTTGCACTTGGCATCAACCAAACTGCTACAAACCAGCCAGGTGTACTTCGGCAAGTCACTAAATTTTTCTGGACAGCGATTTCTTCTTTTGTAGAGATAAATACTACTGCCCTATGAGAAACCAGGAAGACAACACGTGTGAAGTATTTCAAGTTTCAAAGGGCAGAAGATGAAAACAAAGCTCAGAAATGATAAATGACTTTCAGAAAACTTGAGTGACAGCTTGGTTCATATAGCTAGGACATATCAGAGTCAGACTATGAAACCAGGCATAGTTAGCTCCCACACCAGCACTCATTTCCCTATGACACACTCATCACCTGTTTTCCAAAGATGAGAGTTCAATCAAGTTGAGTAAAGGGATGCTATCTCCTCTGCATTGCCACAATCCCGTATACAATTTTCTATTAGTATATTTAATAAATTGCATTATTAATATTTTTAATGTCATGCTACTCAAGTGAAGGGACAATACCTTATAGATCTTCTTATCCCTCAAACCTAGTTCAGTGCTCTGAAATATAGTAAGCCCTAAGTTAATACCCATTGTGAGAAAACAGGGAGGAAGAGAGGGAGGGAGAAATAGGCTATTCAGACAACATTTGGGGCTCCTGCCTTTCCCTTACTTCTTTTGTACAACACCTATAAATCATTCTGACTCTTTGAAATTTCTGGTGATTTGAGTTCTAGATAAATAGGAGTTTATAACGATGCCTAACTAATTTTAACTTCTCAAATGCTTTAGTGATAAAGCAATCAGCCCAGCCAGCTCTCAGGCCATGTATCAGCTAATCAATAGGAACGTTCAGGCTACGCCAAGATTTTTTAACAGCTGTCAAGCCTGACTAATCAGTGATTGTTCAAAAATCACAAGGAAGAGAAAACCTTTCCCTTCTCCTGGGGATTTGCTATGAGAAAAGACCTTAGGTAGAAATTGGAAGATGTAATTTTCAAATTATCTAATTAGTATTAGGAAGACTATATAAAATTAAGTAACAGAGAGGAGGAAGGGAGAACTGAGGGACTTAATTATGCTCATCATTTCACCCTTAGGAACAATTGTGAAAATATATTAGACTCCTAGCTTACTAGATTCTCTCAGAGGACTGCAAGAGGTGAAGAGTAGAAAATAGAGAGATGCTGCAGAAATTAGAATAAGAGGGAAGGAAGGAGTAGGCTCCACAGTGGTATGTGGAACTTCCTCCTTCTGTACCACTAAAAAAAAATGTTTCCCAACAGCTTTCTCCTCTTTATAATATCCTCTCACAGTAAATTTGAACCACTGTGAGTAAACCCCCATCCTCATCCCTCAAGCACACACAGACTTATAAGTCTTAACTCTTTCTATACCACCTACCATTTTTATGCTCCCAGAGCTCAGTCCTATTGATAGTGTTATGTTAAAGGGTCTGTGACTGTTTCCATCATAAATAGTATTTACCTTAAATTTACTACTTCAAATATTTCAAATACCTTAAGGCTCTAGCTTGGCATCAAACATCACATGGTAGATGATTTTTAAAATTTTGCTGCTTTATTTAAACCCCAAAATAATAAAAAATTGTTAAAATATTGTGAATTTAGAGGTGAGAATGTATGTTCTTCTGATTCAGAGGGTAATTTTTAATCCCTTCATTTAAAGACAGCTATATTAAAAATAATATTAGGAATTTTTATGGGGGGGGCTGGGTGGTAGGGAAGAGTCATAATAATGCCTAGCCACAATTGGCCATGCAGTGGTGAATGGAGAAAGTTGATAAGGGACAAGTACAAGGAGGAAATCTGAGTAGACATTTTAATATATTATTCTGGATAAAACTTTTGAGAGAGGTTTTCTCTTCTTATAATTTAATTCATGGAAGGTTATATGTGAGCTCCACACCATTGCAAATTAACCAATGTGATGTTCATCTCTGGGGGATAGACTCAAGTGGCATTGGAGTGATGCAAGTTGAAAGAGCTTTCAGTATTCCATCTATTTTGCCAGAAGTAGCTGTTTCTGCTCCAAAGGCATGTTCTACGTGCTGGTAATAAGGTTTGATTATGTTCAATTTACAGTGAAGACATAATAGATAAAGCCTTTAATTAGTTTGGGAAAAAATAGTCTTATCCTCACTGTCTTAAGTGGGTAAATAAAAAGAGACTACTATTTTAATAACTTCCATTTAATACCCATGTGTTATGGGATTCTCATATGTTATTTTATTTAATCTTCACATACACAAAAAATATGAGTCAGGTATTGCACCAATTTCCAGATGAAGAAACAGAGGCATAAGGATTTGGGCCCATTTAGAAGTTCAGCGTTCTCAAACTGTCGTCTAAGTCTGGCTATAGCAAGTATAGGGATAGTGAACTGAAGAGATACTGATTAAATAAGTAGCCTACAGAGGAAGTTTGGCGAAATTAAATCCTTAATTTTCTGTGTGTCTACGTATTGGGTAAGGGTGAGGGGAATGATATACTAACTTAAACTCTCCTTTGAGTGATGAAGCTTAGGGTATTCACCACCTATGGAGCATTAATTCACATTCATTCATTCATACTGTATCTTATTTTTCCCTCTACCAAGGAGTTGCTTCAGCAGGGGGAAAAACGAAAGAAAAAACAATACTGAAACAGGTCTTTTGGGCATCTGCTTTTCACAGCAGATTCCAGTATAGCTGATTTCTTTGCAAGAAATTTGTTGCTATTTCTCCTTAACATGAAGACTCGTCTCACTCACTCTTGCCCCTGATCCTCAAGGCTGTCAATGGTCTCATGGGCTTTGCTGTTCAATCAAGAGAAAAATTTCTAGTCTCAGAATTTGTTAAAATATGGCTGATATCCTGGTGACAGGTAATAACTCAGTATATTGGCAGCAGCAGCCCAACCCAGAGTAATGCATCTGACAGTCACTGAAGGACGACCAAAAAGCCTTACCGTTTTATCTCAAGTTTGGCTCCACAAGCCAGAGTGGTAAAAATGAGCATTCTTTGGTACTGACTCTCACAGGAGTAAACATTCCTTTTGTCCTTTTCTAGTACTGTATAGCTTTTATTTAGCCTACTGTTCAGGATGAGATTGCCCTTTTTCCCTGGCAGTGCCATGCTGGACAAGTTGAAACAGATTCTGCTATCACTTAAAGGATTGCCCATACCACAGAAGCTAGAAAACAACCCTGTAGAGCCATCTTCCCTTGAAATTCTTAAGACAATGCTGTTGCATTAGCATTGTGCCACTTGTTAATGAAAAAATTATTCTGATACTTGTTAAAATATTAAGGGAGACATTATTTATGACTCTTACAATAGGTCTAATATAATTGCAATTTAAGACTCTCAATAAGAGAGAGAAAGTGGGCTTAACTCCTCTGAATACTGCAAAGATAACTAGAGATTTATAGCCAATGAGCAGAGTGAAGAAATCAGTGTATGGGAAATTTCTAAGAGGAAACATCAAAGATAAGAGATTTTCTCCAAACTAACTTTGCAGGATTTTTGCAAAAGCTGGGTGATATAGGGCTGACAAATACAGGACACCATGGGTGACCGGGAGGCAACATTAGTGTTTAGTAAAGAAAGGGGCTCAAAGAAGCCTTGCTAAAATTTGGTCAAAGAGAGAGTCTTTGTCACCCTGTATCCCTCATTCAAATGCTGTGTGGTGACATTAAGAACTT
The DNA here is from genome assembly GCF_001604975.1 of Cebus imitator. Classification (NCBI taxonomy): domain Eukaryota; kingdom Metazoa; phylum Chordata; class Mammalia; order Primates; family Cebidae; genus Cebus; species Cebus imitator. Next base: position 714,002 of record NW_016107769.1, read on the forward strand.
TACACAGATAGCCCGTTAAAAGACATCCTGATGTCCTTTTCACAATTCTAAAGTTGCTGTTAAGATATTGGCTACATCACCCCACAACATAACCTGCTGATAAGACCAAGCTGATTTGATTGTTACCCACAGGAAGGGAGACTACCAACTCTGCAAAGGTGTAGCAATGTCTCAGATGGGAGGAAGAAAGGGTCAGAATTTATTGAGAATTAAAGATTTGGTTTAAGATGTGTCTTTCAATATGGGAACTTGATTAGGAGTGGCAAACATCATAATACAACAGTCCAAGATCGGTGAAAATGGCAAGGTGAGGATTTTGGGCTCAGGGATTTAAAGAATCTTATAGTGAAATGAAATTTTGTGTTTATGTTTTCCATTGAAGAGTTGATATATATTTCAGGAATTTCCTATAAGGAACAATCAAACTATTTGTTTGGGTAAGACATTCCCAAAAGAGGAAAAAGAAACTAACGAATACAGTGGAATATCAAAGCATTTGATTTTAGACAGTGTCCTAGTCTTAGCAGAATGTAAGCGTGGCTGGTTTTGGTTCTCGTTGCCTTTAGAAAACAGGAAGATCAAAATGGGGCTTTTTTTCCTTTGTCCTCGAGGACTAGACCAGTCCAAATAAAGTCCCTTGCTACTTTTCGTTATCTGCTATTAATAAAACCCAGAGCCTATTGTGACAATATAGCAGTAGGATATACTTTAAAAGCACTGAATTTTAGGGAGTGAGAAAAACTGAGTTATAATATTAGCTCTAATCCTAACATGCTCTATGACTTTGAGCAACATGGAATACCTTACTGAGCATTGCTTTCAATACATGAAAAATTGTCTGAGTTGGATTGGAAAATTGCTAAAACCCATCCTAATAGTGATATTCTGTGCCTGTGTCTCTTATTTCTATGCCAAAAATGAGGAAGATCCCAGAGCTGAATTAATGATAAAAATGTTAATTTTCCATTAACCTATTATTTTTTGTTTTCAAATGACTTAATGACAACTCAAGTCTCTCTAATACTAAAACCAGTCATCTTTGCCAGTTGGAATTTCTAAGAGCAAAGTGCAGGAAGAGGGTCCCTTCTCTAAAACTCTGACAGTTGAAAAGCCACAAAGCCAGACAATATAAAAGAAATGAGATACACACATACCAAATGATATAGTTTGGCTCTTGTCTCCAGTTAAATTTCATGTCAAATTGTAATTCCCAGTGTTGGGGGCGGGACCTGGTGGGAGGTGACTGGATCATGAGGGTGGATTTATCTCTTGCTGTTCTTGTGATAGTGAATGAGTTCTCACGAGATCTGGTTGTCAAAAAGTGCGTAGCACTTCTCCCTTTGTGCTCTCTCTCTCATGCTGGCTATGTTAAGATGTGTTTGCTTCCCCTTCACCTTCTGCCATGATTATCAGTTTCCCAAGGTCTCTCCCGCCATGCTTTCTGTGTAGCCTGTGGAACTGTGAATCAGTTAAACCTCCTTTTTTTTGTAAACTACCCAGTCTTAGGTACTCCTTTATAGTAATGTGAGAACAGACTAACACATAAAATCGGTTCCTGCAGTGGGGCATTGTTATAAAGATACCTGCAAATGTATAATTGACTTTGGAACTGGGTAATGGTCAAAGATGGAAATAGTTTGCAGGAATCAGAAAAAGACAGGGAGATGAAGGAATGTCTGGAACTTCCTAGAGACTTCTCAAATAGTCGTGACCATTGATAGTAATGCTGATAGTAATATGGACACCTAAGTCCAGGCTAAGGTGGTCTCATATGGAGATGAGGAACTTATTGGGAACTGGAGTAAAGGTCACTCTTGCTATGCGTTAGCACAGAGGCTGGCATCATTGTGCTCTGCTCTAGAGATCTGTGAAACTCTAAACTTGAAAGAGATGATTTGGGGTATTTGGTGGAAGAAATTTCTAAGCAGCAAAGCATTCAAGATGAAGCCTGGTTGCTTCTAACACTCATGTGTTTGCAAAGAGATGGTCTGAAATTGGAACTTATATTTAAAAGGAAAGCAGAACATAAAAATTTGGAAAATTTGCAGCCCAACTATGTGGTAGAAAAGAAAAACCCATTTTCTGGGGAGGAATTCAAGCCACCAGCTGTGTAAATTTGCATAAGTAAAGTAGAGTCTAATTTTAATATTCATGACAATGGGGAAAATGCCTTCAGAGCATTTCAGGCCTTTTTGGCAGCCTTTCACATCACAGGCCTGGAGGCCTGGGGTGAAAAATGTATTCATGGACCAGGCCCAGGGTCCTGATGCCCTTTGTAGCCTCAGGACAAAACACCCTGCATCCCAGCTTCTCAGGCTCCAGGTGTGGCTAGAAGGAATCAAGATAGAGCTCAGGGCATTGTTTCAGAGGGAGCAAGCCCCAAGACTTGGTAGCTTCCATGTAGTGTTGGGCCTGCAGGTGTGCAGAAGGCAAGTGTTGAGGTTTGAGAGCCTCTACTTAGATTTCAGAAGGTGTATAGAAATGCCTAGATATCCAGGCTGAAGTCTGCTGCAGGGCAGAGCCTTCATGAAGAACCTCTACTGAGGCAGTGCAGAGGAGAAATGTGGGTTTGGAGCCCCCACACAGAGTCCCCACTGGGGCATTGCCTAGTGGAGCTGTGAGAAAAAGACCACCGTCCTCCAGACACCAGAACGGTAGATACACCAGCAATATGCACTGTGTACCTGGAAAAGATGCAGGCACTCAATGCCAGTCTGTGAAAGCAGTAAAGCCACAGGGACAGAGTGTCCCAAGGCCTTGAAAGCCCACCCCTTGCAGCAGTATGACATGGATGTCAGACATGCAGTCAAATGAGATTATTTTTGAACTTTAAGATTTAATGACTTCCCCGCTGGGTTTTGGATTTGCATGGGCCCTGTAGTCCATTTGTTTTGGCTGATTTCTCGCTCTTGGAATGGGTCTACTTACCCAATGCCTGCACCCCATTGTATCTTGGAAGTAACTAACTTCTTTTGATTTTACAGGTTCATAGGCAGAAGGGAATTACCTTGTCTCAGATGAGACCCTGGACTTGGAATTTTGAGTTTATGCTACAATTACTTAAGACTTTTGAGGACTGTTGGGAAGGCATGATTGTGTTTTGAAATGTGAAAGGGAACTGTGAATTGTGAGGTGTCAGGGGTGGAATGATATGGCTTGGCTTTGTGTTCTCTCCCAAATCTCATGTCAAATTGTAATTCCCAATGCTGGGGAGAAACCTAATGGGAAGTGACTGAATCATGGGGTCAAATTTTCCCCTTGCTGTTCTCAAGATATTGAGTGTGTTGTTACAAGCTCTGGTTGTTTAAAAGTGTATAGAACTTCCCCATTTGTTCTCTTTCTCCTTCTTATGTGAAGATGTGCTTGCTTCCCCTCCCAAGCAGCAAAACTTCCCGTGATTGTAAGTTTTCTCAGGCCTCCCCAGCCATGCTTCGTGTACAGCCTGCAGAACTGTGAGTGAATTAAACCTCTTTTTTTTTTTTTTTTTTTTTTTTTTTTTTTTAAATTTTTTTTTTTTTTTTTTTTTTTTTTTTTTTTTTTTTTTTTTTTTTTTTCTTTTCTTTTCTTTTTTTTCTTTTTTTTGAGATGGAGTTTCGCTCTTGTTACCCAGGCTGGAGTGCAATGGCGCGATCTCGGCTCACCACAACCTCCGCCTCCCGAATATCTGGGACTACAGGTGCACACCACCATGCGCAGCTAATTTTTGTATTTTTTTGTAGAGATGGGGTTTTACCATGTTGACCAGGATGGTCTCAATCTGTTGACCTCATGGTCCACCTGCCTCGGCCTCCCAAAGTGCTGGGATTATAGGCGTGAGCCACCGTGCCTGGCCCAGGTAGTTCTTTATAGCAATGTGAGAATGGACTAATAAACCAACACATATTTTATGTGTCCCAGCTTGAGTGCTTAGTTAAGCCCATTGCCTTGGAGAAGGTGCCAAGTAAAGAGAAAAGCTATTACAATTTATGCTGTAGAAAAATTGTTAATCATTCATAAAAACATTCCTGTTATATTGTTAGTTGAAAAAAAAGATCACAAAACAATATGCAGTTCATAGTTACAGTTTTGAATAAAAAATATATATATTCATACATGTTGAATAAAAGGCCGAGTAATACTCTGTAATATTAAATATTAATATGGTTTATTGGTTTTAATTATCTCTTTTAGCTTTTTTATGTTTTCTGGGTTTTCATCAATGAACATGAATTAGATTTTTATTCACATGTAACCAATATATGCTACGGAAAACAAAGTGAAGAAAGGATCAGAGAGAATGGGCTGAGCCTTTCTTCAGCAGTTGCATTAGATGTAATGGAATTCACCAGTATGTCATCATACTTGAAATTTCTATAAGATTCTCTTCAGGCAGGTTATGGCACCATCTTAAGGAGGCCACTGCTTAAAGGTAAATAGATTATGTGGGGGTAGAATAACCCAAGAACTCACGGGTATTCATTCACAAAGACAATAGTCTTGAAGGTAGAGGATACAGAGAGATGCAGTACATTAGTGGTAGTGATGAAGGAGGGTTCACTTATTGCCAAAGGAAGGTATAGTAGTGAGTAAACAAGCACCATGGTTACAGATCATTGTTAAAGTTTGCCAATATTACAGCTTCATAAGGAAAGCTGGATTCATAACTTATGTTCATATTTCATTGTGATGTTTGCCTCTATGAGTTTTAAAACCAATTAAATATTCTTCCAGGAAAGTTCCATTGTATAATGACATTTCATTTTTATAACCACATTTTATTAATTTCTCAGTCAGTCAAATAGAGAGGGAAAATAATTTCCCTCAGAAAGTCACAATAGATATGATATAAAATTTTGATGGAAGTTAACTTCTTTGCTTATACATTGTGTAGGATTGGGGGGGTCATGGGGTTGGGAAGATCCAGGGGCACAAGATAAGTAGAATTTTCTTTTTTTTTTTTTATTTNTCCCCCCAAAAAGAAATAATGAGCAGTGTCTCCACTTTAAACCCTGCCTGACCTTGAAACTATGTCTAATACAGAAACACACAACTAGCCTGGACAACACAGCAAGACCCCATCTCTACAGAAATATTAAAAGTTTAGCCAGGCATGGTGGCATGTGCCTGTAACCCCAGCTACTTGGGAGGGTGAGGCAGAAGGATGGCTTGAGCCCAGGAATTTGAAGCTTCACTGAGCTATGATCATGCAGCTGCCCTCCAGCCTGGACAACACAGCAAGACTCTACCTCAAAAAAAGAAAAAAAAAAAAAGAAACACATACAGTTCAGTCCCTAGAAGTATCTTCACAATGGTCCATACTGCCTTACTATGCTTTACAACTTTTAATTTTAGGACAGGAAAATAACATTAAATATAGAAAACAAAAATTGAACATTTATTCGCCACTCAAAAGAAATACTATGCATATAGGGGAAGAGATTAAATATAAACACAGCAAGTTCCACCCCAGTCCTGTTTGTCCAAGGCTGCATGGTCAAATGGAATCTTGAAGAGAACAGCTGGACAACAGACGACCTGTCAGCGACGTCTCCGGTCTGGACTTCTGCTGCGTCTTCGGCCACCTCTAGGGAAAAAAGCAGCAGGGAGAAAAGTCCATTAGAGGGACATAATACTACGCCCTCATTCTGTTTCATTTGTATTCCCTTCACCCAAACAGTGTTTGCCCTCTTCATTTTACCTCCTCTTGCCTTTTGGTGGACCCCGAACAAAACACCAGTCAACGCTGATTGGCTGTCCCATCAAATCTTGGCCATTGAGTCCCTCCATAGCAGCCTGGGCCTCCTTGTATGTTTCATACTCAACTAGAGTATACCCCTTAAGATATCCTGTTCGCCTGTCGAGGTTGAGGTGAATGTTTTTAATTTCCCCATATTCTGCGAATTTGTGGTGTATATCTTCTTCAGTGGCTTCTTCGTGGACTCCAGTAACAAAGAGAATCCAGCCTTCAACAGAGCGTTGTGGTCCGGGTTCATCGCCATCCTGCTCCACGCTGTCATAATCCTCACGCATCCGCGCTCGGGACCCCTCTTCGGAGCCAAAGCCGCGGCCCTTCCGTTTCTTCGCTTTTTCTTTTAGTTTGTGAATGCTCTCGTCCCCATCCTCATCCATGGCGAAATCTTCGCCCCCGGCCTCGTGAAGATCTAGCACGTCCGCCATCTTGCCTTTGATGGAGATCTCGTCTGTCTAGAATTTTCTTTACTCTAGACCTAGGGCAAGGCTGTCATCTGTGATTTGATTGGTTGTAGAGGCATTTAAATGATTTTCTATTTTTCCATTGTAGTCAAGGCAGTGTGACAGTGATGATACATGAAGCATTAGTATTTCTAGGTATTTCCAGTTATAAGTTATTTTAAATCCATTATTTCTCTTTTGTTGCATTAAATAATTTCATTTTTTGCCGGAGTGTAACACTCTGTGCAGAAGAAATAAATATAAATTGCCTTCAGTCTTAACTTTTTAAATAATTAATCACAAACCTCAATCAACAGCCTTAGTGGAGAGGAACAGTCATCTGGAAAAAAAAAGATCACTTTTTTTGGCTTTGGAACACATTATATGAGAAATTTTTCTTTACTCCAATCTATTTATCTTTCTAAAAATACCCAACTGTGTAGATAATGAATTACATTTATATCATATGATTAAATAAATCTCTTGGTGAAAGATAGCTTGCTACAGGTGCCTAACACTCATCTTCTCTACAATGAAAGGGCCGAAAACAGCAATTAAATAACCATATGCAGAATGAAGCTTCTAAGAAAGAACATTGAAATTCAGCAGGAAAGTGACAGGGACGCTCTGATGCAAGAAAAGAGAGGTAAACAAAGCAGGAAGCAGCTAGCTAAGCCAGGATCAACTTGTAGCCAGGAGAAACTCCCCATTGTGGGGAAAAGGTAAGTGAGGGATCCCCAGTGTTACACATTCCCACCATGAAAGCCTGCCACCCTAACTATAGGAGAGCATCTTGACCCTTGCAAATCCTGATACTAGTATAGGGAACTGCCTAGAGTCCACTTAATGACAATGTTCCAAAGAGGGAGTCTGTACTGTATCCCACACCTCTACTGAAGACCCATAAAGTTGTACTATGGTGACATTTGATGGCTCATACCCCACCAGGCTTCATTTTTTCTTGATTCTCAATAGATCCTGCACCTTCACATCCTAAGAGCTCCATTCACATCCTTCCACATTTATCCAAAAAGCTCTAGCAACATGACACCAGATGGTGGTCCTAATGGTGTATCTGGGTTGCCAGCAATCTAGCCCACACAAAGACCATCTCCTCAGGGATTGGATAGTGCAGTGTACCAGGAAGGCTGGCTCCAGGACAAAGGGCACTGAAGTATGTGCTCCCTGGAGTCTGAGAGCCACCTGCCTGAGATTACTGCCACTGTGAGCAACAACATCCCTTTTAGTGGCAGGGCTACCACATAGATAAACACACTTTCAGGGTACCTGGGGACAGACTCACCCACATACCATTCCAAGAGCTGCTTCTGTTGGCACCTGCATGTGTCATTATGGGGTGTGAGGACCAACTCACCCTACCTGGCACTATTGGCACCTGTGCATAACCTCAAGAATCATGATGAAAGGCCCACCTTGACCACCACATCAGCACTCATGTACACTATCCAGAGGCCTGAGAACAGGCCTTCCCAACTCATGCTGACAGTGCCTAAACATGTAATCCAGGAGCTTAGAGACTGACCCACACTGTCTACCAGTGTGTGTTTGTACACATCATCCAGCTGCTTAAGGAGAGACTGACTCTGCCCACACCTACTACTGCTAGTGGCCTTATGTGTCATCCAAGGGCCTAAGGATTGACTCACCCCACCTGCCACCACCAGGGTCCACATACACATTCCAGATACCTGAGGAGGGCATGACACTCCTGCCATTTTCACCTGCACATACCTCCCAGAAGCCTATGGACTGGCTGGCTCAGCCCACTGCTACTACAGCTACACATCTGCCACTTGGGGGTCCAAGGGTTCACCTACCACATCCACTGCAACCAGCAACACCATGCACACTAACTAGGGACCCAAGGACTTCCCCCATCTACCCTTCCCACTGCTGTTTTTTCCAGGACCAGAGAAAGCCATCTGGATGCCCCCAAACCAGCTTGTCCAGACCACCAGTGTCCACATACAGTACCCAGGGGCCTGAGAACTGGTATGCTCAACCCACTACTACCACCACCATTGGTGCCTCAAGACTAACTGACTTGGTCACCCCATCCCAGCAAAGCCTTGCCACAGCCTCAACTAACAATCACTACATAGGCCAATGAGAAACTCAGACATCACTGACACTGATTATAGCTGAAGAAATCATATTGATATGGTTTGGCTGTGTCCCAACCCAAATCTCTTCTTGAATGGTATTTCCCATAATCCCTAGATGTCATGGGTGGGACCCAGTGAGAGGTAATTTTATCATGAGGGCAATTGCTCTCATGCTGTCCTCAGGATAGTGAGTGAGTTCTCATGAGATCTCATGGTTTCATAAGGGTATTCCCCCTTTTGCTTGGCACACATCCTTGCTGCTGCCATGTGAAGAAAGACATGTTTGTTTCCCCTTCTGCCATGATTGTAAGCTTCCTGAGACCTCCCCAGCCATGCCAAACTGTGAGTCAATTAAGCTTCTTTCCTTTATAAATTACCCAGTCTTGGGTATGTCTTTATTAGCAGCATGAGAATGGACTAATACAGTAAATTGGCACTGGTAGAGTAGGGTGCTTCTATAAGGATAGCAGGAAATGTGGAAGCACATTTGGAACTGGGGTACAGACAGAGGGTAGAATAATTTGGATGGCATAGAAGAAGACAGGAAAATGTGGAAAAATTTGGGATTTCCTAAATAATTGTGGGTCTCAGAAGACAGGAAGATGTGGGAAAGTTTGGAATTTCCTAGAGACTTGTTGAATGGCTTTGACCAAAATGCTCAGAGTGATATAGACAAGGAAGTAGAGGCTGAGGTGGTCTCAGATAAAGATAAGGAACTGGATGGGAAGTGGAGTAAAGGTCAATATTGTTATCTATGTTTTAACAGAGAGGCTGGTGGCATTTTGCCTTTGCCCTAGAGATATTTGGAACTTTCAACTCTAGAGAGATGAATTAGGGTATCTAGTGGAAGAAATTTCTAAGCAGCAAAGCATTCAATATGTGAACTGGATTATTCTGAAAGCATTCAGTTTTGTGTATTCACAACGAGATGGTTTGAAATTGTAACTTATATTTAAAAGTAAAGCAGAGTATAATAGTTTGAAAAATTTGCACCCTATGATGTGATAGAAAAGAAAAACCAATTTTCTGGGGAGAAATTCAAGCCTGTGGCAGAAATTTGCGTAAATAACAAGGAGCCAAATGTTGATCATCAAGACAATGGGGAAAATGTCTCCAGGGCATGTCAGAGACCTCCATGGCAGCCCCGCCCATCACAGGCCTGGTGGCATAAGAGGGAAAAATGGTTTCCTGGGCCAGGCCCAGGGCTGTCTTGCTTTAGGCAGCCTTGGAACATGTTGTCCCATATCCTAGCTACTTCAGCTCCAGCTGTAGTTAAAAGGAGCCAATGTACAGCTAAGACGATTGCTTCACAGAGTGCAAGCTACAAGCCTTGTGGCTTCCACATGGTGTGGAGCCTCTGGCTGCACAGAAGTCGGGAATCAAGGTTTGGGAACTTCTACCCAGATTTCAGACAATGTATGGAAATGCCTGGACATCCAGGCAGAAGTTTGCAGCTGTAGTGGAGCCCTTGTGGAGAACCGCTACTGTAGGGAAATGTGGGTTTGGAGCCTCCACTCAGAGACCCCACTGGGGCACTGCTGGTGGAGCTGTGAGAAGAGGGCCACAATTTTCCATACCCCAGAATGGTAAATCCACTGACAGCTTGTACTGTGCACCTGGAAAAGCAGCAGGCATTCTATGCCAGCCCATGAAAGTAGCTGGTGGGGAGTGCTTTACCCTGCAAAGCCACAGGGGTGGAGCTATGCAAGGCTGTGGTAGCCCACCTCTTCATCAGCATGCTGTGGATATGTGATATGGAATAAAAGGGGATCATTTCAAACTTTAAGATTTAATGACTGCCTTATTGTAGCTATGAAGTAACTAACTTGCTTTTGATTTTACAGGTTCATAGGTAGAGGGACTTGCCTTGTCTTAGATGAAACTTTGAACTTGGAATTTTGAGTTAATGTTCGAATGAGTTAAGCCTTTGGGGGACTGTTGGAAGTATATACTTGTGTTTTAAAATATGAAGACATGAGATTTGGGAGGGATCAGGGATGGAATGATATAATTTGGCTGTGTCCCAACCTAAATAACCTCTTGAATTGTAGTTTCAATAATCCCCATGTGTCATGAGAGGGATCCAGTGTGAGATAATATAATTATGGGGATGATTACTCTCATGCTCTTCTCATGATAGTGAGTTCTCATGAGATCTGATGGTTTTATAAGGGGGTTTTCCTTCTTTTGCTCAGCATGTCTTGCTGCCCCCATGTAAAGAAGGACATGTTTGCTTCCCCTTCTGCCATGATTGTAAGTTTCCTGAGGCCTCCCCAACCAAGCTGAACTGTGAGTCAATTAAGCCGCTTTTCTTTATAAATTACCCAGTCTTGTGTATGTCTTTGTTAGCAGTGTTAGAAAAAACTATTAAAGATATAGAAACTACAATACTGTGCCCACACAAAATCAAAGCCTAAGCATCCTACTAAAATAACACTGTAGATGCACCTATAGAAAAATATCTTTTTTCCATGGAAGTCAATCCGTAAACCCGGAAGAAACAACTATTACATTAGATGTGCAAATCTCAAAGTAAAAACATGAGAAACATTTACAAAGCAGGAAAATTTGACACCTCCAAAGGAATACAGTAATTCTCCAGTAACAAATTTCAATGAAAAGAAAAATCTTGAAATGCCTGAAAAAAAAAATCAAAATGTAGATATTGCAAACTCAGTGAGATAGAGAAGAAAGAAAAACAGTACACATAAATCAGGAAAACAAATTCCTGTTCTGAATTAGAAATTCAACAAAGATAGACAACATAAGAAAGAACCAAAAGAAATTACGAAATAGAAAAAATTCAATGAATAAAATTAAAAGTTGCAATTAAGATTTTTATCAGTAGATTAGATGAAGCAGAAGAAATAATTTCTGAATTTGAAGGCAAGTTTTGAAATAGGTAAAAAATAATAAAGAACAAAGAACAAAGTCTATGTAACATAGAGGACACCCAAAACCAACCAAATGTTTGAATTTTTGGTGTTCCAGAAGGAGAAGAGATGCGCAATATCATAGCAAACCTTTTAATAAAATAATAGCAGAGAACTTCCCAAGTCTTGTAAGAGATAGAGACATCCAGATACAGGAAGCTCAATCATACCCATATATATTTAATGCACAAGGGCCTTCCTTGAGGTATACTATTGTCCCAGTATCAAAAGTCAAGGACAAAAAGAATTCCATAAATATCTAAGGTGTCAAGTCACACTTAAGAGATCCTTAACAGACTAACAACCTATTTCTTAGCAGAATCTATACCAACTGAAATATAATTGATTGATATATTCAAAGTGCTGAAAGAAAAAAAAAGAAGCCAAAAATACTATATCCAGCAAAGCTATCCTTAAAAGTTGAAGAAGAAATAAAGTATTTCCCAGATAAACAAAAACCCAGATAATTCATCACCACTAGACCAAACCTATAAGAGATGCTTAAAAGAATCCTATATGTGGAAGCAAAATGATGATATCAACCATGATGTAAACATATAAAAGTTTAAATCTCACTGGTAGAGCAGATACATAAATAAGAAAGAGGAAGGATTCAACATTACCCTTACAAAAAAACTACCAAACTTCAACAATAAACAATGACAAAGGATGAAAGAAGCAAAGGATATACACAGCAACCAGAAAACAACTAACAGATTGATAGAAATAAGTCTGCAGCTATCAATACTCACCTTGCATATGAATGAACTAAGTTCCCCACTTAAAAGATAGACTGGCTAAATGAATTATAAAAACACCCAACTATATGCAGCCTACAAGAAATTCACTTCACTTGTAAAGACACACACAAACTAAAAGAGAATGGAGAAAGATATTCCTCATAAACAGGAATTAAAAGCAAGCAGAAATAGTTATTCTTATATTAAGTAAAACAGGCTTCAACTCAAAAACTGTAAAAAGAGACAAAACTTTCATTAAATGACTTAATAAAATGATATAACTGAGCAAAAGGATATAACAATTCTAAATACATATGCACCCACCACTAGAGCACCCAAGTATGTAAAGCAAATATTATTGGATCCAAAGGAAGAGATAGGCTTCAATAAAATAAGTTGGGGACTATAACACTCCACTCTCAGCATTTGGCATATTATCTAGACAGAAAATTAACAAAGAAACATTGCATTTTAAACTGCACATTAGACCAAATGAGCTTAATATGTATTTGTAGAACTTTTATCCAACAGCCACAGTATATACATTCTTCTCGTGAGCACATGGAATATTCTCCAGGATAGATCACATGTTAGTCTACAAAACAAATGCCTACAAATAAATAATAGAAATCCTATCAAGTATTTTCTCTGACCACAATGAAATAAAACTAGAAATCAATTAAATGAGAACTTTAAAAACTATAGAAATACATAAAAAGTAAACATTGTGCTCCTGAACAACCATTGGATCAACAAAGAAATTAAAAAGAAAATTTTTAAAAAATTTGAATATATGTGGGATAGAGTAAAATGTATGATATGCAGTAACAACTACTAAGAGGGAAGTTCATAGCAATAATCACGTATATCAAAACAATAGAAAATTTTTAAGAAACATCTCAAACAAATAGAAAGCAAGAACAAAAGCACTCAATATTAGTAGGAGGAAAGAAATACTAAAGAGCACAGCAGAACTAAATAAAATAGACTAAAAAATGCAAAATATCAATAAAACAAAAAGCTATATTTTAAAAATATAAATAAAATCAATAAACTGTTAGCTAGATTAACAAGGAAAAAGAGGGAAGACCCAAATGAATAAAATCAGAAATAAAAAAGATACGTTATAACTGATACCACAGAAATACAAAAGATCATAAGAGACTATTATAAAGAACTATATGCTAACAAACTGAATAATCCAGAAAACATGAATAAATTTCTGGACTCATACAACCTACCAAGATTTAACAATAAAGAAATAAAACCTTCAACAAAGCAATTATGAGTAATGAGATTAGGTCAGTAATAAAAATGTATTCCAACCCAAAGACCCAGAACTAGTTGACTTTACTGCTTAATTCTACCAAAATTCTAGAGCTAATAACAATTATTGTCAAACTATTCACAAAAAATGAAGAGGAGGAAATTGTTCCTAACTCATTCTCCAAGGTCAGCAGTCTCCTCATACAAAAATCACACAAAGACCTAGATAAAGGCATTGATATAGGCAAAAATCCGACAATAACAAACAACAAAAAAAGCCAATATCCCTGATGAACACAGATACATTAATCCTTAACAAGATACTAGCAAGCCAAATAGACAAATACATCAAAAAAAAAAATACATCATGATTAAATGAGATTTATCACAGGGATGCAAGTTTGAATTAATATATGCAAATCAATTAATGTGATACTTTACATCAACAGAATGAAGGACAGAAACCATATGATTATCTCAATAGACACAGCAAAAGCATTTGATAAAAATCAGATACCTCATGATAATAAAGGTCATACATGATAAACCCACAGCTAACATTAAATTGAATGAGAAAAAGCTGTAATCTTTTCTCCTAAGAATTGGAACAAGACAAGGAAGCCACCGTATGCCATTCATTAAACATAGTGCTGGAAGTCATAGCTAATCAGGCAAGAGAAAGAAATTAAAGTTATTATGATTTTTAATTTTTAAATTGTTTCTCTTTAAAGAGGACATGATCATATATTTATAAAAGCCTGAAGACTCACACACTTACTTACACAAAAACTCTTAGAATTGATGAACCAATTCAGTAAGGTTGCAGGATACAAAATCAACTTACAGAACTCAGTAGTATTTTTATACACCAATAATAAACTAGCTGAAACAGGAAGCAAGAAAACAATCCAATTTACAATAGCTACAAAAAACAAAATATGTAGAAATATATTTAACCAAAGATGTGAAAAACCTCTACAATGAAAACTATGAAACATTGATTAAAAAATTGAAGAGGCCCACAAAAATTGAAAAACATTGCATAGTAATGGATCAGAACAATCAATATTGTTAAAATGGCCATGCAACCAAAAGCAGTCTACAGATTCAATGAATTCCCTATAAATTACCTATGACATTCTGCACAGAAATATTAAAAATACCCAAACATTCATATGGAACCACAAAATACCCCCAAATAGCCAAAGCAATACTGAACAACAAAAACAAAACTGGAGGTATCACACTCCCTGAATTCAAAACCACAAAGCTATAGTAATGAAAACAGAATTGTATTGGTATAAAAACCAGACACATAGATGAATGGAACAAAATTAAGAGCCCATATATTCACATATTTACATCTGATATGGTTTGACTGTGCCCCATCCAAAATCTTATCTTGCTTGAATCATAATCCCCATAATCCCTACAATCTCCAGATGTTAAGTGAGATACCAGATGGAGGTAATTGAATTATGGTAGCAGTTTCCCCCACGCTGTTCTTGTGATACTTATTGAGTTCTGAAGAGGTCTGATGGTTTTATAAGTGTTTGGCAAGTTCCTCCTTTGGTCATTCTTCCTGATGTCTTTCGAAGGAGGTGTCTTGCTTTGCCTTTGCCTTCCGCCATGATTGTAAGTTTCCTGAGGCCTCCCCAGCAATGCTGAACTCTTAGACAATTAAACTTCTTTCTTTAATATATTACCCAGTCTCAGGCAGTTCTTTATAGCAATATGAAAATGGACTAATATAACACCCAACTGATTTGCCACAAAGGTGCCATGAACATATATTAGGGAAAGGAATCTTCTTCAATAAATGGTGCTGGAAAAACTGGACCTCCATATGCAGAAGAATGTGAATAGATCTCTATCTCTCACCATATACAAAAATAGAGGTAAAGTTGATTAAAGACTCAAATGTAATAACTGAAACTATACAACTAGTGGAAGAAAACATAAGGGAAATGCTATAGAACATTGTTCTAACCAAAGGTTTTATGGGTAAGACTTCAAAAGCACAGGCCACAAAACAAAACTGGACAAATGGCACTATATTAAACTTAAAAGCTTCTTTACAGCGAGGAAAAAGTCAACAAAGTGAAGAGACAACCTGTAGAATGGAAGAAAACATTTACAAACTGTGCGTTCATCAAAGCATTAATATTTGGAATCTACAAAGAACTGAAACAACCCAATAGAAAAATAATCAAGCAATTCAATTTAAAAATGGGAAAACGCTCTGATTTCTCAAAAGAAGGCATACAAGTGGTCAACATGTATATATAAATGCTGAGTATCACAAATCATAAGTGAAATGTAAATCAAAACAGCAATGAGATATCTCACCCTGGATAGAATGGCTATTATCTAAAAGACAAAAAATAACAAATGATGATGAGGATGTGGAGAAAAAGAAAATCTTATACACTATTGGCAATAATGTAAATTTGTATAACTATTATGGAAAAAGGGATGGACGATGCTAAAAAATTAAAACTAGAACTACCATATAATCCAGCAATCTCACTACTGTGTATTTATCCAAAGGAAAGAAAATCAATACATCAAAGGCATACTTGCAACCTTATTGCAGCACTGTTCACAATAGCCAATATATGAGATCAACCTAAGATTCCATCTACAGATGAATGGATAAAAAATATGGTGTATATACACAATGCAGTATGCAGTAAAAAAATGAATGAAATCTTGTTATTTGCAACAACATGATGGTATTGCTGCAAATTACTTTTATATTTCATTATGAAAGTGAAAGAGACCAAGCACATAAAGACAGATGTTGCACATTCTTATTCACATGAGGGAGGTAAAAAAGTTGATTCCATGAAGGCAGAAATTACAGTGATAGTTACCAGAGGCTGGGCAGAGAGGGGAGAGATTGAAAATATGTTGGTTAATTGAAACAAAAATATAGCTAGTTGGAGGAATAAGATCTAGTGTTAACGCACTAGGGTTACTGCAGTTTATAATAATTTAGTGTATATTTCAAAATTGCAAAAAGGGAAGATTTAGCATGTTTCCAACACAAAGAAATGACAAATGTTTGAGGTGATGGACATCCTAAATACTCTCATTTCGTCATTACACATTGTAGGCATGTATCAAATAATCTCATGTACCCCATAAATAAGCACAATAATTATGTATCAAATAAAAAACGAAACCAAAAGAATCCAAAACAAAAAATTTCTGTTGGTGGATTATGATCACTCAAGTACAAAATGTTACAGTGCTTTAGAATACACGCTTAAGAGTGAGATTTAGATTTTAACCTTGCCTTTGCCATTTATTAGCTAGTATATAGGGGCAAGTTTAACCTCTCTGTGCCTCAGTTTCCTTATTTGTGAGCAAGAGTGATGGTAATTCTAGTACCTATTTCTTGGGAATATTTAAGGGTAAAGGAAGGAAGATGCTTAGCATTGTGGATAGTACTTATGCACTCAATCAAAAGTAGTTATTGCATCAAACACTGGGATGGAAGTATTAATTAGGATTATCCAGAAACTGAGGAATCCAAAAAATGTAGCAGGGGATAGGTAAGTAATTTGGATAAATACCTTCCATGTATCTGTTGAAACCTGATTGAGTCTTAAGTCCAACAAAAAATAGTCAAATAAGAACATGGACTACTAAAGACACTGTGTTTTTGCTGTCAGATTCCTTTCTGCAGTGTCATAATGACAACTGGCACAAGATTTGGGCAAGAACTTTTTTCCATAGGTAATTAAATGCTCTTCCTCAGCATTAATTTTAATGGGTACCAACTAGTCATTCGGGTAGATACCTATGTATCTGTTTAATCAAAGTATTGGAAGTGTTTACTTTTTGTAATGTTTCATTATGGCAGAAACTGATAGATGTATATTAATTTCCATTCTCCTTTTACTTAACAATTGAACTCATAAGTTTGGCTGGACCCATGGCTGTCCAACCTAAAACTATGTTTACAACACTCCTTTGCAATTTTGGCCATATGGTTATTATATTGCAGTCAGTGAATTCTGAGTAGAAGTGGTATGTTCCACTTTTTAGTTCTGTCCCTAAAAATAAATGAATGATATGTGCTACCCTGGGCTTTTCTACCTTCCTCTTGACTGGAGGATGATGAGAACTGGACCAGTAGCCTTAGATCCAAAGATCAATATAAAATGTTGATTTTAGAAGGTCTGTTTACATTAGAAAGACACAATTGTATACATTTTTCATGCCATATATTAAGGCGTCTCTTTTATATGACCAATAACTTAAATCACTATATGAGCAATGCTATGATAATCACTTCACTTCTGCATTTGCATATTTCTGATTATTTCTTTAAATTCCTTGAAGTAGAAATTCTTGTGCATATAACATACGTATTTTGAGGCATTCGTCACATATTTCTAAATAAGCTGTTAGCGATGTGTAAGAGTGCTAATTTTCCCATGTCTACACTGCCTCTAGGTATTGTTAATATTGTTTTTATCTTTGTCAGTTAATGGGATAAAATATATTATTTTAATTTGCATTTAGTTGACTATTTGTGCAGTTAAATATTTTTCTTGTTAATAATTTGCATATTTTAATTCATTTTCACAAAGCTGTTTATAATGTAAGCATATTTACCTTTTACTTTAGTTCTATTTCGTAAATACTTCCCAAATTTGTCATTTACCTTTAATTTTTTAAAGAATTTTTTACTGTTATTGTCAAATAAAGTTCTACCACTGGTTGTCTTTATAGTTTGACCCACTGTGGTCATGCTTTCAAAGCCTAATATTCATAATTGTTCACAATAGTTTTCTAGTGTGATTTTTATTTTTAATGTTTAAATCTCTGGTTCCTATGAAATTGTTTTTGATATGTTACCTAATTTTATTTTTATTTTCATTACTGCAGATGGGTAGCAAAGTTTTCTCATACCGTTTATACCAGGTCTACTCAACTGTGAGCAATAGCTCTCCTTTAAGATCAATTTGTAGTTGTATACTCATGTTTTTGTGTGTCACAATAACCGAGGGGTGCTACTGACATTTAGAATCTGATAATCAGGAATGTTAAGGTATATTATGAAATATGTGGGTAATATCATACAAAGAAAATGTCTTGCTCAAAATGTTAAAAGTGTGCCAATTAGAAATAAAATACATTCTTATTTTGCTGATTATTATTGTCACCTTTATCATATAATACACTTCAAAAGAAAGCTATATAAATTCTTAAACTATCTATTTTGTTTCATCCACTCAGCCACCTTGACATTGATCTGCTTGCCAACTTTTGTCTTTATCTCTCTTGCATCACATGAGAAGAGGCCAGGAAGCCATGGGTGTGGGAGTTGATGATGTTGATCTTGTGCAAGGGACACAGTGTGCACCTTGCATTTCTGAAGCTTCCCATTTGGGCACTGCCTGAATTCTCTCTGGGAATCCATGGTGTTGTAATCATAGGAGCATGTGAAGGAGTGGTCCAACTTGGAGATCTTGACCATTGCTTTGTCAGTGGTGACCATGTCACCAGCATGGACCTTGTCTTTGGTCGGGGACTCAATCATCTTGGTTCCCAGGTCATAGATGGTCTCCATCTTTGTGGTTTTGATGGTCAGTTTGCTCACCTTGGAGCCCATTCCTCTCACTGGTTTATCAATCTGGGTCTCAACCTCTTCTCCTTTGATGATCTCAATCTTCTTGAAGCAAATGCCAAAAGATGGCCAGAAAGCCTGTGTCATTGCCTCAGTCTGGCTCATTTCCAGGAAGATCTCACTGCCAGTGATGACTGTGAACAAGGTGTTAGGTCTCAGGGCCTACGTCATGCCTACAGCAATGGCTGTCTTTCCTGTGCCCAGTTGACGAGCAATGAGAACTTACTTCTTGACCGTCTTCCCTTTATGGATCATCTCCAGCTCCACATCAGTGCCCACTGTGCAGGAAAGCTGACCCACCATGCCCTGGGAAGCCTGTCGAGCCTCCAAGGCATCATCCATGCCCAGTCCTTAGATGGGGGAGTGAACACCTCTATGCTCAATCCTCCTCACATCATAGATCTCCAGGACTTTGGTCATGGCCATCACAGTTGCCGTGATAACTCACCAACCACCAATGTCTTTCCTTACTATTATTTATTTTGTAGCATGTCCTCATCATTTTCAGATTTATTATTTTGATCAATGTCTTGTTTTCTTTCCTAAAAAAAATGCTTTGAGAATCATTGTCTCATATGCTGAGCAACCAGATTTATTCTTTTCCTAAACTGAATAATTAGACAGTATACTTTCTCATCCTTAAATATTTGAAATTGTATTTCTGCTGCTCTCATAGGTGAATAATATCTCGGCTGGGTATGTAATTATATTGTCATTTTGTTTCTCCCCCAAACTCCATAGCCATTGTTCAATTGTTTCCTGGCCTTTGATGTTAGGGAATAAATGACAAATAAAAATAGTATTTATTTACTTTCAGGGTAACCTGTTGTAATTTTCTGGTGTTCTTGTTGGTTTGTTGGAATTGATAGTTACAGAAATTTTCCTTTTTTGGTATTAAAATGTAATGCATAGGTCATATTTCTTTTTATAATTTCATCAATTTATGTAATATATAGATATGAATCATATATATGAATATATTAGTTTAGTTATCAAAAGATAGCTATGTGATTTAGTTATTAAAATATATTACATGAAATAGCTTTAGGCGTTTGAATGGATAAAACCTGGTTTTGAGTCCCAACTCTGTTGTTTACTAGCTACAGGACATTAGGGATTTGACAAAGTCACTATGATTCTATTTCCTAATCAGTAAAGTAATAATAATAGTAATATCAACTTAGCAGGGTTGTCGAGAGGAGTAAATGCAATATAACATAACATATTTAAAACAGCTCTTGGCATTAAAGAACCCCTCGATACAATTAGGTATTTTAAATCCTTTCCTACTATCACATTTTAAAATCTCATGAATATGTTACTCATCTCCAAAAACTCTTCCCTGATTTTATTTTGCATCCCTTCATCACTCTTTGCCATTAGTTTTTCAGTTTTATACATATATTATTAAACATAATTCAAAATACACAATTATGCATGGCAGATTTTTAAAAGGTTTTCTCCTATTTTTGTTCATTTTGGGTTGATTTGCTTTTGAGTCAATCAATTCCACAGATCATTTACAATCCAGAGAAACTTTTCCTAGGGGAAATAAATTGATAAACTTACGGCAGAAACTGTGTTCCTGCTTTGTTCAATTTTATTCTCTCTTACCATTGGAACTCTCTCAAAAATATATATCTAAATTAATTCTCTGGTGATGGTATGAATGAATACCCTTTGGCAGATACATCTATGAACTCCTTGTAACGAACATTCTCCTTGGCTGAACGAGTATTTATATGCCATGGTTGATTCGCGAGATGATGGCTAGTTTCCAGTATTGAGTGACAGCTGTTTTGTTTGAGCCAGCGAAGTGGTCACAAACTGTCAACCCACTGACTGTGGTATTTTTTTTTCTATTTAAATGCCTCTTAACACTGCATGTACTCTCTATTTTTCCACAGCTTCAACTATTCTTTGTTGGTTTTACTCCAGGGTGACTTCACTCATTTTTACTATTTTCCCTGTATTTACTTATGTTTGTGATTCCTAAGCCAGCTTAATGTTTATGCAACTGAACCTCAGTGTAAAGATCAGAATTGAAGAGAGGGCATAAAAACATGTCTAAAACTGCCAACCAGGGAATTAATTAATCAATCCATTCAGAAATCCATTCATCTTTGTGCTAGAAGCTGAGATAGTTCTCAGAATAGAATAGTAAACAAAGTATACATAGTCATTGCCCCCCTCTTGGAGCTTACAGTGTAGTGGAAGAAATAAAATTAACTTAATGACATAAATGAAAAATTACATTGGTGACTTACTATTTTAGAAGAAGAAGGTAGAGAATGAAGAGAAAAGGAGACAGAGAGAAATAGAGAAAGGAGAGACACAGAAGGGAAGCAGAAAGAAAACAAGGAGAAGGCAGGGGAACAGAGGGGTGAAGAGGAAAGGAGAGGAACAGGGAGGAGCAATGTCAAAGTGGAACCATCAATAGGAGACCAAAATAGAACAAACAACACCCTCTGAATTTATGGAAAAATTTAACAGTCATAGAATATCTTCGTGATTTCAGTTCACATAGTAAAGGTGACATAATTCTCTACTTACCAGGCACATCAATTACTTTTGACAACCGTGCGGAGAGTCTTTTCCCAACTACC